>NW_024353906.1:0-188999 GCF_902729225.1 Pteropus medius | reverse complement strand
AAGTCTAACCATGAACCAAGCATTAGTGAATCCACAGCTCCTTCTGTACTGGCGTGCAGCCAGCAGGCACTGAACAGAGCTCTAAAATCAGCAAAGAGGTCACCTCTGAAACCATAGCACCACTTCTCACAGCCCCACCTGTCTCATGACTGGCCCTTGCCGACCGGGACTTCAGTCTCAGTCTGTGTCCCACAGACAAGACCATGCTTAAAGGAAGGCTGCCTCGACCCACAAGGCAGAGCAGAGGTGGGAGAGGGCCACAACCTCTGAGGTCACAGACACCACACACAGTCAGTCCCTCCCGTGGAACAGAAAGGGAAGAAGGGGAGGAGCACAGACTGGAAGCAGCACAGACTAAACAAATCTCGTCCTTGTTTCCAAACCCAGGGAGACCAGCTTCTGGCATGGTGACCATTCACCTGAGAAAGTCCCATTCAGCCAGTGAGGCTTTGGGACAAGTAGAGAAACCATCCTGAGCCCTGGGTTCTAGCCTTGACTCTACGTTAATGTGCTACGTGCCCCTGAGAGGCAGCCTCCTCCCCCACCACTGCCCCGCTCCAGATGAGAGTCACCACTTGCTCCTCTGACTTGGGATTCTACTCAACACTGTAGAATTATTCGTCTCTGTTTGCAAGGCCACATCGCCCACTGTGCAAGGGCTATGTTTCAATTGCCTGTTTCCCTAACAATGGAGGAGACAGAAAGGAGGAGGAAGGATGGAAGGGGATGGGAAGCTTGGACTTGATGATTATGCAGGTCAGCAGCAAGCTGGAAAGGGAGCCCTTTCTTGGGAGCACTCTCAATGTCAGTGCCCATTTTTCATCCTAATAGCACACTGTGAAAAAATAACTTATAACCCTCAGAGACCAGCTCCAGACTCCTCACTGCACCTGCCAAAGGCTCCTCTTCCACCTTATGGAGTCAGGATCACACATCAACTACATACATCATCAGGGAGGATTTCTGACCACCTGACTTTCCTAGCCGACTCTGACAGAAATCTCAAGTACAGATCTCACTATAAAATTCTCCATAAGCCATTAGCTATAACTATACTGTCTCCAAAAATAAATCTTCGAGACCTTCAAAACCTACACTTAACCTAAAGGAACAAGGTGACAGGACTCCTGATTACCCTTCTTAAATAATCCTCCTCTTACCATGGTGGGGGACATGAGCAAGGTCGCTCTGAGTACTTACTGAATGGACTATGGCCAGCACCAGTCCTCTCTTAGGTGGGGAAGAGGGCTTGCATTTGTGAGTCCTCTCTAAGAGCTGACCCCTGGTAGACAGCTAAGATCCACTGCCTCCTCTGACCATTAGTGTTGCCTTAGGTACCCACCTCAACACCCCCCGCCTCATCTGCTGTGGCATACCCTTGTCTGTCTAACCCAAGCACTGTTAGCTTTGTGAGGGCAGGGCTGCAAAACCTGTCTCTGTACACATAGGACTCATTCATTTTATAAATGAATGAAAGAACTAAACAATGAAAAACAAACAAGAACCAAAGATCATTTACTCAGTTTTATCAGTGTCAGTCAAGACCACCCTTCAAACTCATCGTGAGCTAGACCTACTCTTCAGTCCATAAGCTAGAACAGAAAAGACCCAGGAGGTTAAATCTGGAAAAAATTGGGATTCAAATTGGTTCGGAATTTTTTCTGGACCAGGGTATACTAACAAGTAGGTTATTCTCACCTATTTCAGGTTCTGCAAAATTGTGCTACTCTTACCAGAATTGTTAGGTCAGAAATCTATTCTTTAGAAACTAGACACTGTTTATATTTTAGTTATTAAATGCAATGTGAAAGTACCCAGCACATATTCATTGTTTAAATTAACATTTGTTGAACCTCAATCTACAGAATTCTATTTCTCTATGTCATGAACTAGGAATTTGCAAATAGTAGTTACAGAACCACTCTGGGCCACCCACTTTTGTGAATATAAAAGCACTTAAGTAAGACAAGCTGACTTTGGTAAAATAGCCTCTATTTTTCATCCACTTATATAACTCTGCATTGTCAAAGCACACCAATAACTGGTACTGTCATCTCTCATGCCCCCAAGAAAAACTTCCTTTGGGGCTCTTTCTACATTTATTTTCAATTGCCAGATCCCCAGAGGAAAAAATCAAATCACTGACGCTATTTCAAACTTCATGCTCAAGGCAGCCACTAAGAGGATAATAGGGCAGCTCCGCTTTTGCTCTCTTTGAGACAGGAAGACACCCTATGGCTGTGAAGGAAAGGCAGGACATGTGTGAGGACATTCAAAATATAGCAAGGAAACCCAAAACAACAGTAAGAAGAGCTGGAGAAAAAAGCTGTTTGGAACAATGAATCATTCCAAGGTAACTTATGTTATTATATAAGAAACAAAACAAGCTTTCAGGATTGCCATTCATTTATTATTTCATCCATTCATGTGTTCATTCAGCAAGCAAACATTCATTGGATATCCATTATATGCAGGCACTGTGCTAGGCAGGCAGGAAGTGTAAGAAAATTTTCTAGTAAGTAGAACATCAGTCCACAACCGCTCACCACATTCCTACCACACTAGCCTTCCTTCAGGTATTTGTACAAGGTTCTTTCATCCTTCAGCACAAGTCTCAGCTTAAATGTTTCTTCCTCCAGGAGGTCTTGCCTGATTTGTACCCTCATCCCACCCTAGACTAAATTAGGCTTGCCTGTTATATACTCCCATAGTATCTCCTTTTTATTGCTCTGTATACTTATCATTACTTTGTCTTCCCCAATAGATAGTAAGCTCCATGTGAGCTAGAATATAGTAAGACTCAATAAATATTCACTGAACGAATGAACGAACTGGGGTTTATGGGCAAACTACAGGCCCTGAAATATACAGTGGGAAAAGTGTGGGATTTGGAGCTCTACACACTCAAACTCCAGCTTCACCACTCATTAACTATGTCACCTTAAGCAAGTCCCATGATCTCTCTGAGCCTCAGTTTCCTCACCTGTAAAATGGAGACAATACTTAGAGAAGATGTGAATATTAAAAAATATGATGTAAGTAAAGTAACTGGTACAAAACAGATGTTTGATTAATATTACTCCCTCCCTCGCAACTCTTCTATAGAGAAGAAAAAATTGATAACAGCAAGGTAGAGAGCCCCAACCCTACAGAAACTTATCAACTTATCAAGGGAAGAATCAGGCACAAGTTACCAAGATAAGAACTAGGGCAAGTCAGGACACGGGTAGCAGCCCAGATGACATCTTACCGACTCCCAGCCTCTGAACTTGAGCTTCTTCAATCTACCTGACCAAGGCACAATGCTAGGCCCAGGACTGAGCCTGCAGTTGGAGATCAAATGGTTGCAGCTACGGGAGATGGCAGAGACTGAGCCTATTCCTCAGGCCAGAAAATGGCCTTTGGAAATATTCAAGCAAAAGCATTCATCTCTTCCCCAAATACTCTGTCCATAGCTAACTAAAGGGAACCCAAAGGTCTAAAAAGGATTACCAGGGAGGGAAAAGGCGGGGCAGTGTAAGCCTAGAATCAGAGGTCAGGTCTCAAGTCCAAATTCTGCCACCTATTAGACGTGTGCTTTGGGGGCAAGTTTTTCCCTTATCTAAGCCTCATTTCACCATCTACAAATTGGACTAGGATGATGTCTAAGGGCCCTAACAGCACAAGAGATCAGTGGGCAGAGGGAGGCTCTTCAATCATGCACACCACTGATCTGATGTTCGGCTGCACTCTCAATTACACAGAGGATAAAATGGTCAGAAGGAAGGACTAATATGGTATTTCCTGAGCCTATTTAGTCTCCTGATTCAGCACTGCACCTGCTCCTTCTGCATTTGCAATTTACCAGATATCATCACAGGCACTCCTTAAACAGCTATCATTTATCACTTGCTTGTGTATGTCAGGTCATCTTTAAAAAAAGACTAATCAATAAAATTGACAAAATTTACTCAAAAAACAATTTTCTCCTTCTTTGTTTCCATTAATAATAGCAATACCTTTAATGAACTGGTGATATGCACTAAAAATCAGACAACTACCAGAAGGGACAGGGGGCAAATATATAGTCTACTTCACAAAGAAGTAATGCCACAGAGAATACTGTAACCCATTCAGAACCCAGAGCCTTTTTCTTATGGAAACAATACTATAAATGATACTCAATATCCGGGCCTGCTGCCTTGCAACAACATCCACCCTCACCCCCAAACACATACCCAACCAAGTACCCTTTAACATATCCTAGCTGTTCTGCTCAGGGCTGGAAAAACAGTGACAAAATACAATTTCTGTGTCTGAGGCTATAGCTCAAGTGGTCCCAGCTATATAAGAAAGAGCAGCAGACTGGAACCAGTCCACGTGCCAGAAAATGGCCTCTGCAAGCACTTATGCCAAAGAATGAACTGCCAAACGTTGCCCAATATCCACACCATTGTAGCCCTATAACCCTGGGGCAGTGATTTTCAAGTGTGGTTCCAGGCCATCAGCATCAACACCTCCTGGGAACTTGGTAGAAATCAAATTCTCAGGCTCTTTGCTAGACCTACTGAATCAGAATCTCCTGGGGTGGGGCCCAGCCATCTGTATTTTAACAGACCCTCCAGATGATTCTGATGTGTGCTTAAGTTTGAGAATCACTGCCTTAGAGCATCCCAACTGCTGCATATTTGCAGTAAAAACGATAGAAAACTAAGTTATCTATTAAACCAGCAGTCCCTGACCTTTTTGGCACCAGGAACTGGTGCTCCTATGAGAATCTAATGCCCGATGAACTGAGGTAGAACTGAGGCAGTGATGCTAGCACTGGGGGGCGGCTGCACATACAGATGAAGCTTCGCTCTCCCGCTGCTCACCTCCTGCTGTGCAGCCCAGTTCCTAACAGGCCATGGACTGGTATCAGTCCATGGCCCAGGGTTTGGGGACCCCCGCATTAAACCTAAGAGCAAAACAAGGAAATTGCATAGAAAATAGATTTTTAAAATGATCTAAAATGTTGATGTTTTAGAAGAAGCAGGTTTATCAGAGGAGGAAGGAAGAGAAATGCTAGTTCTGATGCAGAAGAAATGTCTATGCATACTGAGGAGCCTCTGAAGCTTAAGGCCCCAGGCCTTTTCCTGTGTGGTACTTCATTTCCAAATATAGGCCTTTTCTGTCCCTTCGGCTGAGAACTCATCACTTCAGAGGGTGTTCCCACACCTTCAGTAGCAGGGCTCTCAGACTCAGCAACCACTATTAAGGTCACTGAAAAAAAAATTTTTTTTTTTAACTCATAAACAGAAAGAGGATGGAAAGCGAAAAAAGGAAGGAGCAATAAATGTTCTAAGGTCACTAAATTTAAAAATGAAGGGAGAATTAAAAGTAAGAGGGAGAAAGTAATATGTGAGTGCAGATGGAAAAGGAATTGTTTAAAGTAGGATTTGCTGAGCTCTGAATAATGAGAGAGAGGAGGGTAGGATCAACTCAAGGAGAAAAGAGGTAGTGAAGAAATACTGAGACTTTCCTTGGCCTCTGCCACCAGGTAGCGAAATCAACCCAGCACAGCTTAGTTGCTGTCTAAAAGCTTTTGCTTTGCTTTTGTCATTTTTTTTGTTATTACTTTGGGGTGAGAATGAAGATGCAGAGCAATTTCAAGCTAGGTGAGTGGGGGCAGGGAGAGCATACTGAGCAATGGATTGTTTTTCTGCATGTTAATTCAGTCAGTAGCCTTAATGAAGGAATATCATTACCTTTTACAATGTGGGAGCAACCATGTAATAAAAAGCACCCATGATGATAAAGACTATACTGAGTTACACATTAATATTTGACTGCAACTAAGTTTTAAAATAATACATTTGATTTTAAAATACCTATTTTCTTGGAATAAAACTCAATATCAAGTTAGGTCTAATTTTATGGTCCAAATGCAATTTTCCTCCAGTGCACCACAAAACGTTAAATACTGGGAAAGACAGTAATAATGAAAAGTCGGCTGTAGTGTAACAGCAAATTTCCTGAAGAGATGATTTGAGGTTCTATAGGTCACAAAAGAAAAGACATACATGGTTAATCATAAATCCATCTAAAGATAGTTCATTTCCATCATCTCTCATTTTAAATGGAAGCTTAAACAACTCTCTGGGCTTGGCAGATTGTAAATGTAATAATGTTCCAATTCACTACTAGGTCCTATTGATTTTCTCTCATTTTCATCTGTATTGATTAATGTCATCTTGCGACATTCAAATGGCAAACTGAGGAAGAAAAAGATATGCATTGAGTTGGCCCTATACTGAGAAGAGCACTAAACTGGGAATCAAGAGACCTGGGTTCTAGTCCTCACTCAGCCATGACTAGCTATCATCCCTGAGAAAGTCACTTCGGGTGACTCTCTCTAGGCTTCAGGCTCCTCATATGTAAAATGACACAATAATCTTTACCATAATTCACCATATTGTTACAATAAGTAGATGAGAAAATAAGAAGTTATTATGAAATAGTACCTAGACTCCTCTGGTCAAACATGCAAACAACCCCTCTACTGAAGAACAATACTTTTAACAGCATTTAAAATTAGAAAAGAAAAATACGCTCCCGGGATCATAAATATCAAGGTAGGCAGGGAGGAAAACTGGAAAATAGTTTTCAGTATTGCTGGATCCTCAAATTTTGGATCGTCAAAAATAAGTGTCTGGAAAAATTGAGTTTGAATAATCCGAACTGATGCTAGAGTTACCATGGCAAAAGATGGAACCATTCAGTTGGAGAAATCAATAAGAGCCATCAACAAGTGGCTCTGCTTTTCCTATGATGACAGCCACAGAAAGTTTCTACTAAGAGTGGCATCTCAATGCTGTATTTCTCTGAAACATACAGTTTCAGAATGCTCATGGAATTGATAAGATTCAAGTGATTTTCAGAATGAATTGAATAAAAAACACTAGAAATTTTTTTTAAATGTTGGGACCCTTGAATAAAAGTTATTGTCTGGGTACATGTATCACTGCTTTTATCTGGGAAAGAATACCAATCGAATGAGTCTATAGACAATTTACTCTGAATATTAATAAAAGGTAATATAATACATGGTAAATATGTACTCTACAAAACAAGAGCTTTCAATCGCTCTATTAGTGGATACTCAAATTCAAACAAGCCAAACCATTCCTCAAATAATTCATATTACAGAGCTAAACAAATATTAGCTTAGCTTGCTTCCCAGCTGGTAGCCTAGACAGAGTTCAATCCAGTTACAGATATAGGAGAAAAGAAACTGCCTATGTCATTTACCTTTAATTCACTGTCCTGTCGACCCCACATAACCTCCAGGTAAGACCCGCAGCTTAGATATTAGTCCTATTAACTAACAATGGTTGACTTCAATGACTGGGACAATTTTAATGTAAAAACTTCATAAAGACCTTTAATCCTCTGGCAATTCCAAAACAAACAGATCTCTAGGCCTCAAGCTACAAAACATTTGTGGCCATGGAAGAAAAAGAAACCAGAGACCAAGATGTGTTGAGTAACCTCAACCAAATGAGTTTCTAATAAAACTAAATAACCAAAAAAATTTATCCTGAGTTTACTTGTGTAAAACAATAAATGAAATTATTTGTAGAAAGAAACTTTATCCATAATTCCACCACCTAACACTATTATCTTTTTTTTTCATAATTCAATATTCCCTTTAAATCCATCTCTGAGAACAAACAGAATTTTACTCTGAGATATAACAATGCTCCCATTTCTCACTTCATCTCAAGAAAGCGTTTTCAAACTGTCCTATGGAAGGAACCATAGGACAAACCCTAGTGTTTCTTGAATGAACCTCAGGAACTGCCATGAAGGGCTTGCCAGCAGGCAGCCAAAGTGCAAGGCTTCATTCTATCTCCCCCTAATTCCTTACCCCTAGTCCCAATTCAATCAGAACAGTTCCATTTTTATCTATTTTAGATTTTGAGGCTCTGCATACAATTTTATTTGAAAATAAAACAAAAAACAGTTGTATTACCAATAAACATTTAAAAATTAATAATGCATAGAATCATGACATTTTTGACATAGAAAGAACCTTAGAGATCCAATGCTTTAATTTATAGAGGCCAAAAGGAGAGCCAAAGAGAAAGGCTTGCCCAAGCTCATACAGGAAATTTCTAACTAAAATTAGATCCCAGGTCTCCTTCCCCAACTCGAAGATCATTGTCCTAATTCAAGAACTATGCTTTCACGTCTTTGATAAATATTTATCAAATGCTACTATGTTTCAGGCACTGATTTTAGCACTGAGAAGTTAAAAGGGGGAAAAAATCCTGCACTCATGGCAGTTTACCAGAGGAAGACAGATAATAAACACAACAAATGAGTCAAGTATACAGTATATTAGGTGATAAAGCAAAGAGGAGGGACATCAGGCTGGGGAGGTTAGAAGCTGCAATTGGTGAATTTCCTTAAAGACCATCACCATTAGGTCTTTATGTACCTAATAAAAATATGTGTATATGTGCTATAACTCCCACTAATTCAGAAGAAAAAATAATCTAATGGTAAGTCTGTCTGAAATTTCCCAGGACTCCACCTATTCCTTTTTAAATGGCATACAAGGCAAATAAGTATAATACAATAAGCGGGGTGTTAAAATTCTTTGGTAAAAATGTTAAACAGTACTTTAGAAGCACACACAAGCAAGATATTCATTGTTGCACTTGGCTCTAGAAGAGGCCGAGAATGTGGCAAAAAAAAAAAAAGAGTTACAAATGAGGAAATCTGGCTGCCACGCTTATTCTGCTGTGTGACATTGGACAGGATGATTAAGTTCTCTCAGCCTCAGTTTTCTTATCTGTAAAATAAGGAGGCCAGAGGAAATATTCTCTGAAGTTCCACGCTCTCATTCAAGTATCAACATCCTCTCACGTGCCAAACACATTTTATAATATCTTAGTCATATCAACACTATTGTTTGAATCCAAAGTAATCCTAATAATAACATATTATATTCATAGAGTTCTTTCTATTTTTCAATGCATTTTTCTCCTCTGACAAGTAATGGAACAGCATTTTTTTCATGTTATAATAAAGAAGGCTGGACCTTCAGTCAATCAATCCAGGGTAACATGACGCACCCTGCTCTCCAGGGCCTACACTCTGGTCCAGGTGTGGCTCTGGCTAAGGACCGGCAAGCCCCCCCAGAAAGCCTCACAGAGTTAGAGGTGCCATTCAATAGGGCTGAAGAGGGCAAGAGCGTGTGGGGTACTTTTAAAATCCCTTCCCCATTTGAGGGGTACAGGGAATTTTCAAATGAGACATTTCAGACATTCAGGCATCTACTACTATGACAGAGATCAGCATATGGATCAAGGACCAAACTTGAATAATTCTTGCTATATTAAATATGTGTCAAGAGCCTTTAAAAAGTCTATATCCTTTGATCCAGGAATCTAATTTATTTCTAGAAATCTTTCCTAAGAAGATAATCAGAGACTTGAACACTTAGGTACAAGGATGTTGATCACAGCATATTTTGTAGGAGCAAAAACTTGGAAACAACCTAAATTTCCAAAAATAATCACATAAATTGTGGCATATCCAAATAACAGAATATTAGTTCTTTAATGTTACATAGTTATTTTAAAGAATACTCAATAATATGGAGGAAATATTCCCAATATAATTACAGGTGGATAATCGGATATAAAGCAAACATACTACATATAATATCTCAGGTTTTTTTAAAATACATATAGAAAAAAACATTAGAATGTTCCAGTGTTTTCTCTAGGTTGTAAAATTATGGATGATTTTGGAGTTCTATAATTCTACAACAAGCACGCACTATTTTTATAACCAGAAGTGAAAATTTACATTTAAAAAAATACCTGTCCTACCTATCTCTCACAGTAGTAATAAAAATGAATCTGAAGGATGAGTTTTCCAACAATAAGTACCAACCTAAAATGGAATCCCCCTGGGAGAGGGTCAAAGCAGCACTGTGTGACCACATGACCACTGACCAGATCAGACTATAGGAACCTGGGATTCTAGAGGTCTCTGTGAAATCCCTTCACTCAAAGGATGCATCCTGCACAGTTGGCAAGACAGGGCTGAGTTGAGTTTGTCTCCCTGCCTAGTGCCCTGATGATTTTGATATGTGCTGTAAGGGGTAAAACAAGCAGTCATTAGCCAAGAAAGACTTCCTCTGGGGACCAACCTAGGAAACAATGGCCACTGTGCCCATAGCAGCTTCTAACACCACAGTGGTAAAGACCCTTCTGCCCAGCAAGGATGTTGCTACAACCTCTGCTACCATGACACAGTGCTCATGATGACTTCTCTGAGGACCTAAACTGGTCCTGAGGCTTTGTTTTTCGTTTGGCCCACCAAGCCTTTTAAAAGACAATATACTTGAGTGAGGGTTTGGCCTGGTCAGAATACAGTATAAGCAGCTTCACTTATACCTAGTGATAGATAGGGAAACTAAGACTCAAAGGAGGATAGTGATTTATTAAAGACCACGTGCAAGTTATTGGCAAATTAGGTCTAGAACCTGGTTGTCCTGATGTCCAGTTCAGTGTGTTACACGACAGAATCCCTGGCTCTCCAGGGACTCTAGACTTCTTATATTAGAAGGGGCCCCAGACCCTTTCACCACCTGTGGTCTCTTCGCTCAGGATCACAGCAGACTTTAGTTATTATTTTAAATTGTCAGTAACCAAAACACAGGGAAATAAGAAGTTCATACTTGGGGCTCAGGAGTAATTGGCAGTGGGCAAACAGTAAAAGACAGGTCTTGTTACGAATGAGGGGTTAAGGAAACAGAGACCCCCTGCTTCCTCAGGATGGGTGACAGAGAACCAAGTTAAAGAAAGTGAACGAATAGCATCCTAATGCTAACCAGTTGTATGAACGAAGTTGCAATCACCCACAGTGCTCACCAGAGGAGATAGGCAGGGATGCTCGTGGATATCAGAAGAGGCCAAATTGGTGGAATGAAAGAGTGTTAGGAAAAAATTATCCATTTCTGTCTTGGTGTCTTGGTCCTCCTTAGCTTGGCTGTGGCCTTGTTCTTATCAGACACTAATCTATGTAAGACAGCATTTAAGAAGTGTGATAAACTCTGAATGAATGTTATGTTACATTCCAGATGCCCCCTTTGAGATGGAGACTTTATTACCTGGGTAAAGGGCAGGAGTCTGATGATGTGCTGCATTTTTCCTACCATTCCATATTTTCATATTCTAAGAAAACAAATGATAATAGAAGGTGGAGCAAGGACAGGAGGAAGAGAGAGTGGCAGGACAAGGAGAAAGAGAATGGAAGATTAGGGTAGAAGAAAAAAGTAAGGGTAGAAAAGCATACTTTCATAGTAAACGAGTTAGATGACAAGCCAGGAAACATAAGATTGTTTTCTTTGTAACTTACAAAGGAAGGTGGACTTCACTACTATGATTCCTATTCACCCACAGACCTGTCTCCACCTCCCTCCAGAGCCCATTGGCTTCCAAGGTAATGAAATACCGAGGTAAATCGAGCAAGAGCATTTGAGTGTGGACATTAAAACCCACCTCTCCTCGGCCCCAGCTCTTGCACTGGAACACTCTGAACTGCCCTGAGTCTTCTCAGCTCGGGGGGGGCTGCTAACAACGGTGAATTAATTTGGGTGTTTCACTGCAGAGAAGCTGAGGTGCCACCTCGCTGCATGAATACAGTGTGCTCCTGGCTTCCTCTGGATCTTCTGGGTATGCCCAGGTCTCACGGGCAGTGTGACTCCTCAGAGACGGGGCAGCCTGGGGCAGGGGAGGGACAGTCAATGAGCCAGCAGGGAGCAAAGACATGAGGGGGTATCCCAAAACTGCAAACACATAGCAAAGGCCAGCCTCTGGGTCAAATTCAGAGCTCAGTGGAACCCTGCCCACCTGGCAGCAGATGGCTGTTCTATTCTAGACTTGGTCATTCCCCTTGAGAATTCTCTTATGTAATGATGTTGTTAGTCCCTTTCTCAATTTGCACTTAATGCTCAGACATCACCAGGACATGCACCCGAGAACAACGCCACAAGATTCTCAGCACTATTTGGAAAGAAGAAACAGTTATTTGCTTGTTTTATTTTTAATTAAAGGTGTTAACTGCAGAGGAAAGAGCCCCAGAAAGACCTTCCTAAGAACACAGTCAGTGCACTCTCCAGCCTGGCTGCTCCTTCCTACTTTGTCTAGCAAAGAGGAGGAAAGTAGAAAGGATCTAGCAAACCACCTGAACCCATTGTAGCAGGCTCCACAGGGAAGCTGGAAGAATACTTTCCAGACCAAAAAGAAGAGTCAGAAGAAACCCAAGCCAGCTTCACCCTCAGCATTGCTCTCTTCATGGACAATGTAGCTAGTAACCGAGAATGCTAACAAAGCCAGTTAGTGGAAAGGACAGTGCACTGGCAGTTGGGACATCTGGGTGCCAGGCCCAGCTCTGCCACTGACCTGCTGTGCAGCCTTAGCCTCTCTGAGTTCCAGTGTCTCCATCTACAAAACAGAGATGATGTGTACCTAATTTAAAGCTATTGGTTTTAGTTTTACCTATTAGAATTTCGTGTATATGGAATCATACAGTATGTACTCTTTTGTGTAAGGCTTCTTTCACTCAGAATAATACTTTTGAGATTTCTTCCATGTTGTTGGGTGTATTATTTCACTCCTTTGGAACTGTATGAACATACTACAGTTCTTTATCCACTCTCCATAGATGGATACTTGGCCTGTTCCTTGCTTGGGTCCACTATGAATAAAGAATCTACTTTCTGTGTTTATGAATTTGACTACTCTAGGTACCTCATATAAGTGAAATCACGTAGTACTTGGCTTTTTGCGATTGGCTTATTTCACTCAGCATAATGTCCTCAAGATTCATCCATATTGTAGTATGTGTCAGAATTTCCTTCCTTCTTAAGGCTGAATAATATATAATTGTATACATATACCACATTTTGCTTATCCATTCATTTGTTGATGGACACTTGGCTATTTCCACCTTTTGGCTATTGTGAAAAATGCTGTTATAAACACTCTTCAAAATCCTACTTTCAATTCTATGAATACATATCCCAAAGTAGAACTGATAGATCATATTATAATTCTATTTTAAATATTTTGAGGAACCACCATACTGTTTTCCACAGCAGCTGCACCATTTTACATTCTCACCAACAGTGCACAAGGGTTCCAATTTCTCTTCATCCTGGCCAACAGTTTTTTGGTTGTTTATATATATATATACACACACACACACACATATGGTATATGCCATCGTAATGGCTATAACTTGTATTTCACCATAGTTTTGATTTGCATTCCCTAATGATTAGTGATATTGAGTATTTTTTTATATGCTTAATGACCATTTGCGTATCATCTTTGGAGAAATGTCTATTCAAGTCCTTTGCCCATTTTTAAAATCAAGTCATTTGTATTTTTTGTTATTGATATACTGTAGTTATATAGCAAATCTTGAAGTCAGGTAAAGTGAATCCTCCAACTTTATTCTTTTTCAAGATTGCTTTGGGTATTTGCAGTCCTTCACATTTCCATATGTTAGAAGCAGATTGTCAATTTCTACCCTCCGCCTTTCCAAAAAAAAGACTTCTGGGATTTTGATTGGGATTGCTTCAAATCAACAAATCAATTTCAGGAGAACTGACAATATTGAGTCTTCCAACCCATGAATTTATTTAGGTCTTTTTTAACTTCTCACAGCACTCTTTTGTAGTTCTCATGTATAGGTCTTTCAAATTTTTGTTTTATACCTAAATATGTTTGGCTTTTTGATGCAATTGTTAAAGAAATTGCTTTTTAAAGATCTTCCAATTCTTTGCTGCTGCTATGTAAAAAATATAATCAGTTTCTGAATGTTGACTTTGTACTCTGCTAAATTCACTTCTTGGTTCTAATAGTTATTTTATAGATTCCTTAAGATATTCTCTGTTGATAACCATGCCATCATGTGACTCAAAATAGATTTACTTATTCCTTTCTGATTTTTAAGCCTTTTATTGCTTTTTCTTACTTTACGGTACCAGCAAGAATTTCCATCCAATATAATGATAAGAGAGGACACACTTGCCTTATTCTGAACTTAGGAGAAGTTTTTCAGCATTGATTAATGATATTTGCTTTTTATAAATGCCCTTTATCAGACTGCAGAAGTTCCCTTCTATTCCTAATTTGCCAAGAGTTTTTATCGTAAAAGGATGTTAAATTTTTTCCAGCTTTATTGAGGTATAATTGACAGATAAAATTGTATATATTTAAGATGTACGATAATAATTGGATATACATATACATTGTGAAATGATTACCATAATCAAGCTAATTAACACATCCATTACTTCTCATAGTTACTATTTGTATGTGTGTGTGTGTGTGTGTGCGCATGTGTGTGTGGTAAGAACACTTAAGATCTATTCTCTTAGCAAATTTCAAGTATATAATACAGTATTATTAACTATAGCAACCATACTATACATTAATCTCCAGACTTATTCATCTTACATAACTGAACCTTTGTATCCTTTAACTAAAATCTCCCTATGTCCCCCAACCCCCAAGTCACTGGCAACCACCATTCAACCCTCTGCTTTTGTGAGTTTGACTTTTTTAGATTCTACATATAAGTGAACTCATGTAGTCAGTATTTGCCTTTTTGTGTCTGGCTTATTTCACTTATCCTAATGTCCTCCAGGTTTTATCCATGTTGTCACAAATGGCAGGATTATCTTCTTTAAGGCTGAATAATATTCCTCTTTGTGTGTGTGTGTGTGTGTGTGTGTGTGTGTCATTTTCTTTATCCATTCATCCACTGCTGGACATTTAAGTTGTTTCCATATGTTGGCTACTATGAATAATACTTCAATGAAGATAGAGGTACAGATATCTCTTTGAGATATTGATTTCATTTTCTTTGGATATATACCCAGAAGTGGGGTTGCTGGATTATCTGGAATTTCTATTTTTAATTTTAATTTTTAATTTTTTGAGGAACCTCCATATTGTTTTCCATAATGTCTGTACCAATATACATTCCCCCCAACGGTGTACAAGGATTCACTTTTCTTCATCTTCTTGAAAATAGCCATCCCAATAGGTATGAGGTGATATATAGCTCACTGTGATTTTGTCAGTGCTTTTACTCTATTTTATGGTTTTATGGTTTTTCTCCCTTATTTTGTTAATATGGTGAATTACATGCATTGGTTTTCAAATGTTAAAGCAGGCTTTCATTCCTGGGATAATACAGCTTGGACATGAGGTATTATTCTTTTTATATATTGCCAGATTTGACTTGCTAATATTTTGCTAAATATTTTGTTAAATATTTGTATGAGGGAGACTAGTCTATAATTTTTGTTTTTTTTGTAATGTCTTTGTTGGGTTTTGGTATCAGAACTATGCTGACTTTACAAAAGGAATTGGGAAGTGTCCCCTACTCTATTTTCTGAAAGATTTTATACAAAAATCGTGCTTTTCCCCCACTTAAATATTTGATAAGATTTACCAGTTAAACCATCTTGACCTAGAGAGTTCTTTGTGAAAAAGTTTGTTTTAATGGACTTCTTTAATAGATAGATTGATATTTAATTCTCTTGTGTCAGTTTTGACAAACTGTCTTTTTAAAGAAATCATCCATTTTATCTAAGTTGCTAAATTTCTTGGTACAAAGTTGTTTATAATATTCTTTAGTATTCTTTAATGGCTGCAGATTCTACAGTGACATATCTACTTTCATTCCTGATACTGGTATTTTGTGATCTCTTTTCTTTATCTTAATCAGTCCAACTAGGGCTTTATCAATTTTATTGATATTTTCAAAGAATTGCTTTTGGCTTTATTTCTATTTTTGTCTGTTTTCTACTTCATTAATTTCTGCTTTTATCTTTATTATTTTCTTCTTTCTACTTATTTTGGGTTTACTTTCCTTCTTCCAGCTTCTTAAATCACTAAATTTAGTCCTTTCTTCTTTTTTAATATATGTACTTAAAGATATAAATTTCCCTCAAAGCACTGCTTTAGCTGCATCCCACAAATGTTGATGTGTTCTATTTTCATTACTGTTCAGTATGAAGTTTTTAAAAACTTTTTATTTTGAAGTAAATTTAAATTTAGAGAAAAGGTACAAGAACTGCACGAAGAGCTCCTGTTTACCTTTCTCTTATATTCCCCAAATATTAACATTTAAACATCTTTTCTCTATATTTCCTTCCCTCTCTCTATTTTTTTCTGAACTGCCCTGAGCAAGTTGCCAAACTGATGCCACTCCAAAATACGTAAGTATGTTTGTCACCAAAACCAACAACATTTTCTACATAACAATTCAACCATCAGAACTAAAAAAATCACACTGTATCTACCAACAAAACTTCAGACTCCATTTAGGTTTCATCAGTTGTTCCAGTAATGTCCTTTACAACAAAAGGATCCAGTTCACGACTGTACATTTCATTTAGTTGCCACATCTCTTTATAATCCTTCAATCCAAAACAGTTCCTCAGTCTTTCCTTAACATTTGGGACCTTGACACTTGTGAAGAATGGGCCTGCTCCAGTCACTCTCCAATTCCTTCAAGTAGTTGTTTTTTTTACATTTTTGTCTGAGTTCACAGTTGTTTCCTGTGGGACAGTTGGTCTAAAAGGGGTACTTCACCATTATCAGAAATCAAGATGGAATTCAATCCTCTTCTGACCATAGAGACTACATGAAAAACCTATCTCTCTCTGACTAACATGACAGTTCTCATATCTACAAAATAGGAACAACTCCATTATGTGGCCTCATAGCATAGCATATCATTTTTCCAAATATTTACTCTATTATTATAATTAAGATGATGCCTATATATAGTTAAAAAATCAAATAGTAGAGAAAGGTATCAAATGAAAAGAAAAAAATGCCTCATCTAACATTAAAAGTTATCTCTAACAAGCAGAGTCCCTCTACTCTATGCTTGGCACATCAGTGATAGGAAAACTAAAGGAAACTCTGGCTGGAATGAGAAGACCTAAGTTTCCAGTCCTGGTTCTACTGCTCCAAAAATGGTGTTAGGTAAGCTACTTATTCAAAAAGTATTTACTCAGGTCCTAGTAGCATATTTAGCCCCTCTGTGCCTCATTTTCCTTATCTGAGAAATGCACGTAGCACTAGCCAGCCACCTTTTCTACATGCCTCATAGGTAGGAAAAAAAATGATGCAATAATGTATGAGTATGCTGAAAGTTTAAAGCATAACACAAATGTAATAACATGTCAAGTATCAGACGTCTGGAAAAATCAACATGGAAATCAGAAGCCCCAGTTGGGATATGAAAGACAAAGATGAGGTGGGAATAGAAGAATCTCTACTCTATTTTATTTTATGTTTTATACCATCTATATCTGCACTGCGCAATACGTGTGGCTATTTATATTTAAATTAATTAAAATATAATTTAAAATTCAGTTCCTCTGTCATACTAGCTACATTTCAAGTGCTCAGTAGCCACATGTAGTTATTGGCTACTACGTTAAACTGATACAGATTATTTCCATCATCATAGAAAGTTCTACTAGACAGTACTGATCCATACTATTTTATGATATGTATATTTTAATTACTTGATATTAATGTTGTTGTTGTGGAATTAATACATAGAAACTAGCTTGCTACTATAAAACAAAAGAAATGAAATCTCAAAGCTAAAAAGAAATCAGCCTCCACACAGGTAAGAGTTCTAACCAAACTGGAATGGTATTGGCCTTGGATCTTTGGAAGAGCCCTTGGAACTGCTTCTCATTACACAAATTAGGAAGCCGAGGCTCAGGGAAACAGAGTCCCTGGTCCCAGGTCCCACAGAAAATTACCAGTAGAGTTCAAAATGGTATTTCATGGCATAGGCTGCGCTGTAGGATCTGAGTTTTAATCACAATTCTGTCACTTATTAGTCATGTGGCCTTCAAAAAGTGACCACCCCCAAGCCTCACTCACCTCATCTGAAAACTGAGGAATAATAATCTGAACTCATGAAGATTGAAGAGATGGTATCTAGAAAGTGCTTAGCAGACAACTGGGCGCCCTACCAGGACAGCTACCTGTTGTCATTATTAGCTAATACATTGCTCTTTCCACTACACAAAAACTCTGACCAGGCAGGCTGCAGCCACCAGATGCATCATCATCATGCAGTGAAGGAAGAAACAGGGAAATTATGCAACTTGGCAAAATGTGCCAGGGGAGCAGAATGATAAATGTGTTATACAGCAGTAACTACGGAATTTCTCCCACAAGTCCCCATGCAGTAGCAGAAATTTCACCTTGAGGGGTGCAAAGGGAAATGTATCATTTGCTAGACTCTGTGCTCTTGCCCTTAAATAGGCATTTGAGGAGTGGAGCACTGCAGACTGAGAAAGATGCTTATATTTCTATGACCCTCATGCTGAGACACTGGAGGAGTCAGCATTCTGTTTTTGTTCCTCTCCCTTCTGAACTAATATATCACAACTCTGATAGCCATGAACATAAGCTATCCCACAGCAGACCTCTCCAAGCCTGTTTCAGGGTGGGTGGATCTCAAGCCCCCATGGCTTTGCCAAGTGTCTGCTATGTGACCGACCTTCCATTCTCTGCCCAACAGGATATGAGGTTTTTTTTAATTCCTAAAATACAGTGCCCTCTCTGCAGCACCATATGCTCTCTTCTGGAAGACCCCCACATGTGAGGTGATCAGACGTCGGATATCAAATCAAAGAGTAACAGGTGACTCAGACTCTAAGAGAAGAGAGGTTTCCAGTCAATTCTATAACAAATCCAAACCACTAGCTTTCTGAGAGGCACTGTGCCATGTGCTAAAGATACATATGCAACCAAGACATGGTACCTGTCTGCAAGTAACTTACACTTCAAATGGTAACTGAATTTGTCCAAAAAAGATTCATGTGGGTAAACTCCAATCAGAGCCTTGTAAAGTGGTACAAACAGAATTTGCAGGTGAGGGGGCTGGGGTTGATACTCAGAAACTCATCCTTGCTGCCACTATGAATGGAAACAGAAGCCTAAGAGGGCCATGAGGAATTAAAATATCTTTTCTCAACTCTTCAAAGGCACATTTCTATCTCAGCTTTAAAATGGCAGGGAAAGAAAGCCACTCTTTGGCTCTACTCACCTCCCCTAGTCTGCACCTAGGCAAGAAGAATGAGCTGTCACAGACTCTACCTCTTCTAGCACCATCTGGATTTCTATGGGTGGGGGTGGGATGAGCAGCATACACAGTCACATCTTTGCCCCTCAACCTGGAAAACCACCATCCAGTCATTTGTATGTCTTCTAGTCCACAACGCTGCCACTGTGTTAGCTCTGCTATTTCTTAGCTGTGTCCTTAGACAAGTTACTTTCCCAAGTTTTGGTTTCCTCATCTACAAAATGGGAATCACATAGTACACTGCTTCATAGGAATGTGGTAAGAATTGAAAGTGCTGTTTATATAATGCTTAGCACAATATGTGGTACATAGGCAATGTTCAACAAATAGGAACTATCATTATGATATTTCTAAAAAACCCTATTCTTCCCAATCATAGTCCTTCCTAACTGCCAACCTCAGTGCTCAAATCCAAGCCTGTCAACACCGTCCCTGGGTTTATCACCTCTGAAGGAATCAGCCTCTTCCCATAGATCCTTCAGAAACCTACAGGAGCTTGATCTTCTTACCCAACAAACTCAGTCTCCCTCAGCCTCCAAATTTCATCTCCTCTAAGAAACTCTCCCAAAGACTCAAGAGACCTGGCCAACAACACTTTTCCCAGACTCTGCCTCTAGATCTCTCTTCTCACAAGTCCTCAGCTCTTACCTATAGGAGATTTACACTATCACTCACATCTCATTTAGAAAAATGGAGGACTCTGAGTCCTCCTTGTTGTCACATTCCAAGTCCACAGTTCTAATGCACCCTGGGTACTTGACAAGTACTGATGGATAAAGAGGAACTCAAAAAATCATTAAAATGATTCATCTCCAACTCCAAGATCACTAATAATGATGTCCAAAAAGCTACAAGAACTGAAAACCTAGAAGGTTGGATATGACAAAGAAATCTACTAATATAACTTACATTTGTTTATTGCTTCATAGTTTATAAAGTGCTTTCACATCCATAACATCATTTTGACAACCACTTGGAGAGGAAGGCCTAATAAGTATTATTATATCTTACAGAGGCAAAACCTGAGGCTCAGAGAAGTAAATTAGTTTGTCCAAGAATTGAGCCACGATATAAAGTCTTTTGATTCTTCCAAGTTGTTCTTTTATTTGTTGCTCCTTCATGCAGACTCTAACCTCAAATGATGGGCTTGCGCTACGCTATTACTAATAATAATAAAAAAATTTTTTGCTGAAAAGGGACCACATGGAACTAAAATCACAGAGAACATATTCAAGAATGACTAAATTACCTTTCTGGAGTGAGGAACTTTCCTCACTCAATCCTGGGAGTGCTGGCTACAATGACGCATGCATTTTGTTGAGCAGCCATGAGCCACCGTCCCCAGCCAGCTGTGTCTCCTGAAGTAGCACATGGGAAGGCTCTCATGGGAGCTACAGGCAGCCTCCAAGCACCTGTGAGTGGACTCCCACCCTGCCTCCTGCTTTCCCTCCTTCTTACACTTCTGGCCCCTCTGAAAACCCAGAAGCTTCATAATTGATAATCATGGCAGCCGCTCTTTTTTGCAAAGACATCTCTGAGTCCTTCCATTTCTGCTACTCGCAAGCAGTCTTGTATGATACCAGGCATCTAGGAAAAACAGCTCCCTTCCAAACAACAATCTGCAGATGCAGAAGGTGGCCACCACCACTGACACTGTTCCCACAGAGAGGGCCACTGCATCACAGAAGGGAATTATGTAATCATAAAAGACTGAAACTTTTTTCCATCAAGTCCTAATTCTGGGGTCCCTTTACCAACTAGCCTGGGGTTTGGGGGTTCTAAAGGCTGCTTCCCAATAAAATGACCTGGTTTTGCTTCCTTAGAAGTGACAAGAGCGATGTTTTCTCCTTATCTGCCTCAAGGGGTGCCTAGCAGGCAAAAACCTCAGCTTCTCAGGACACACAGGCCAAAAAGAGGCTAGAAAGAGAACAGATAACGTTTAGGGAAGAGGGGTGACTCCAGGGCTGGCTCCGAAGGCAGCCATCCCCTATAAAGCACCCAGTGGGGCCTGGCTTGATTGGGCCCAATGCCAATATCAAAGAGGGCCTCTAGGCCGGAAGCTCCGGACAGCAGCAACCCTCAGAATCAAGAAGGTGTATTCTACTGGGGAATCAGCCATTCAGAACAAGGTCCCAAAGAGTGACCAGAGGTTCAGGACACAGAGCCGTGCCCCTCCTCCCCGCCCCACCCCGACCCCCATGCAATGGAACTGGCAAAATCCAGGCCCTGCTCAGGGTAGGGTTCTTATGCAAGTGGAACTGGCCAAGAGGTCCAGCTGCCTGGATGGGGCCAATGTGGGAGAGAGAAGAAAAGCAAAAAGAAGGCCAGGGTTCATCACAGCCAAGGAGCCAGGCCTGAGGCAGCCCCAAAAAGTCCAGATCTGGATTCTCAAGGGGGCTTAGGACAAGGAAGGTAGAGGGGAGGTGGAAAAGGGCTTAGGAGACAGAGACGATAGCGCCACAGAGCCAAGGAAGGTGGGTAATGACACCAAGCCAAGAAAAACTCAACAGATAAGGAAGAGACAGGTTTGTCAGGCTGGACGGCAGGAACAGAGATTCGAATATAAGACATCGTCCTTGTTATCCAGGGTAGTAGTTGTCCGTGAAGCCAAGGGCAGAGGGAAGCAGAACCAGCATGTGCAATGACCCAGGAATTGGAAGGGTGAATTTCAATGAACCTATGTTTAAAATAACATGATGATTTTGTTAGTTCAGTATGGATGAATGGCAGAATGTTAAGAGACAGGTAGAGAGTGAGCTGGATAATCTGACAGGGGCAGGATCAGGAAGAGCTGCTTATGACAACCCAGAGATTTTGGACTTCATCCTGGATGAGAAGCCATTAAAAAGTAAAGGCATACATTCATCCCTATAACAATTATTTACAGAGTACCTACCATGTGCTGGGCACTAATCAGAGTGATGGGGACATAGCGGTGAACAAGGCTAACGACAAAACTGGAACTCACACTCTAATAACTCCATTCTTTGCACACTGGCTGTGAAGATTATGGCTTGTACGTTTTGCCTGTCCTTTGAAGGTAGAGACTGGGCCTTATTCTCCACTATATTCTAAAGGCTTGACTAAGTTTCTTCTATATAGTAGGTTTCCAATAGCGTTC
The DNA here is from genome assembly GCF_902729225.1 of Pteropus medius. Taxonomy (NCBI): domain Eukaryota; kingdom Metazoa; phylum Chordata; class Mammalia; order Chiroptera; family Pteropodidae; genus Pteropus; species Pteropus medius. The sequence goes on along the minus strand of NW_024353906.1, from coordinate 166,696 downwards.
ATTATGGGAATGAATGTTTTCTGAATTTTCTAATAATCCTAGAAAAACAAAGTAAGAGCATAGCACAATCAGATTTATATTTTAGTACATCACTTTGGCAGCTGGGTGGGAGCAGCAGGGATAAGGCCAGACTAGAGACAAGGGGTTTTCAACTAGGGGGATGTCACTGTAACTAGGCAACAGATAATGGGGGTTCAAGCTAGAGGAACGGTGGTAAAGATGGAGGTAGTTTTAGTTCCTTGGCCAACTAATTCAGGCATAGCTCACTCAGCCTTCACAGACTTTGTGTTTCTCTCATCAAATCACTGCAGCCTCCTCTAAAACCTCATTGACTTCTGTTCACTCTAAACCTCTGCATAATTTACTTGTACCCCAGATCTCCCGGTTTTCAAGGTCAAATGCAACAAAAGACAGCTGGTCAAATCCAGGCTGACCCTGGGCATGGCCTTGGGCGGTCATAATGCTGCAGCGAGTGGTGGTGACACATGAGGTCACTGGGACTTTAAATCAGTGCTGATGAATTTCCTCTGCTGCTGAGAGAAAGCAAGCCAGAAACATCCTTGCTGTCAGTGCTGACGGCTACCTCGACAGGAACTCTCTGGCACTGAATGAAGACTGGCTATAGAGAGAGTACCAAGCATATGGCCTCCGCTATTTTCACTGGTTCTGACTCTAAGACGTGTTTACCACGAGCCAATATGATTCCATGTAGCCCTTAAGATGTCAAGGGATAAGACAGAAGGGCAGCTCTAACCCATATTCCATACTTACAACAAAACCTTTATGGGAAGCATAGAGTGGCTCATATGCTATGAACTCAATTGTAAGTCTTTTGTACAGCATTTTTGAGTTTACAAAACCCATCATTTATCTTATTTGCCTCTTTCGATAACCCTGTGGGCAAGGTAAAGCAGATATTATTACTCCCACTCGGCAGATGAGAGGAACAAGGCTTGGAGAGGTTTTCACTAGCCCAAAGTCATGTGGGTTGTAGGTGACAGCAGAAATTCCAACCCACATCTCACTCCACATTCAAGACTCTATCCGTCAGACCTCAACTCTGAGGAACACTATGGTTTACCACAGTCATGAGTTAGCTTCACCGTCCAAGTCCTCACTGAGGCTATTCCTTTCCTCATGATTTTTCTCATAAGACACTGACCCAGATTGTGAATCTGGAGAGGACCATCAGGTTTCTGTCAGACCCAACTACCACCTAGTGATAGCCAAAGCCAGAGCCCAGGCTCACATTCTGATCAGAATTGTCCAGAGAGGAAACTGTTGGTGTACAGGACTAGCAATGAGAAGAATGAGGGCTCTGACAGCCAGGCTCAAGTCCTTGTTTTGCCATGTACTGTGTAGCCTCGAGCTTGTGACAGCTTTCTCTCCGAACTTCAATTTCCTCACTCCTAGAATGAGGGTGGCAACATCTGCCCTACCCACCACCCAGAGGTCAGAGCCAATAATGGTATCTTTCTTCTCCCATTTCTAAGCAGTTACCAGACAATGCTGGATGTACCCACGCCAGAGCAGAGAGAACTAGTCCCTCCCTGGAGGCCTCTCCACACTAACCTCATCATGCCAGTAGACAATTGGGCTTTCAATCTAACCAGGAAGATTTAAGCCACCTAACAGGAGCTTTCACACTTTTTTCCAGCACACTTCTACTGATTATTTACTTTGTACCAAGCCTGGCCCTAATTATACAAAGATAAATAAGACAGTGTCTGCTCTCAAAGGATTCGAAATTTGATTTAGAGATGGAGATATTAATGGTTACTATATTACTAATAAATACTGTATTACAGTATTAGGCAGCAACTGTGTCTTTTTTATGAATTCTTGGCACCTTGCACTGTGCATGGCCCACAGTAGGACGTGGTAAACATTTATTGAATAAATAAAACTAATATATAACATGATGACAAAGAATACACACACTTCAACGAAAGCATTTCTCTTTTCCACTTCAAAGCTTGTGTCTTCATCTATCCCCTTTTTTCTTTACTCCTGTGTTGAAACAAAGTACCCTTCCTTCTTGTGAGAATTAACTCCTTCACGATGATTTCAACCCTATCTCTCGTCTCCCCGGGGGCCTTGTTCAGCTATCCCGCCTCTCTCTTGCATCTTTACTCTTCTCACTCTCTCTGCTCCTTTCTTTCAGCCCTCTGACACACTCCAGTTTCCCCAAGCTTACAAAACTAACTGGAACTAGGCTCTCTTTTCACGTTCCTGAGTTTGTTCTCATTCTCCTTTGACTACCAAACCTCCTGAAAGGGTCGTTCACACCCGCAGCCCATATTTCTCATTGCCCTTTCATTTCCTATGTCCCTACGTCCCTTCTTCATCTTCCACCGAAACTTCTTCTCTCAGAAGTGACACCACACCTCCCATCACCAAATCCAGCGGTCTGTTCTCAGTTCCCAATCTCCTGACCTTCCTGTTGAAATCTCCTTAGCTTCTGAGACGCTGCAGTTCCTGGCTTGCTTGCTCCCTCTCTTGTCAATACTCAGTCTCTATCTGGCTGCTCTTCCTCTGCTTTCCTCTTAATGCAAGTTCTTGCCAAGATTCCTCTGTTACTTTGCATTAGCTCCCTTGAGAACTAATTTAATATCAGCACTTCCAATTCAGGAAGCCTTTCCAGTCACCACCTCCCACCCCAAACACCCCCTACCCCAATCCTGCAAAATCCAACAGAACCACAGGGACTGAAAATACGAGAAAGAAAAGGTCCCCAAAGACATAGAAAGAAATGGAATCAACGCATCTTCATTGTCACACTCTTTCTTATAGCCTTTGTCACGTTCTACGTGTCCTGCAATGAACTTAGCCCTGCCACTAGTTCACAAGCCCCTAAGACGAGAACTGTTCTAATCTTCTCTGCTTCCCCCATTTGGCTCATGTGGTGCTTGGATAGACAGGCATACATAAGCATCTACTGGATAAAAGAAGAAAAACCAAAGATGAATGTGCGTGAAAGCTCTTGGTAAATCATGAAGCGCTAAAGGACTGACTTAAGCCCCATCATCAACGGACTTCATAAGAAACTTCTGGGTTGGTCAAGTATATTACAGGGTCAGAGCCTGTCTGTCCTCTAGCTCTACAGGATGTCGGACACCCAAATGCCTAAAAACACAGAAATGCCTGTTCTTGAACTGGCCTGGGACTGAGACGTGCAGACTGTAGGGGGAGAGAGAGAGAAGAGAGAGCTGAATAGGGCCACATTACCTCTGAAGCCACTTCTTTCATTCATTTTTCATTTATTCAGTCAGGAATTATCCACTAAGCACCTACGAGTTACCGGGAACTATTCCAGACACTGGGAGCACAGCCTTGAACAAGACAGATAGGCCCTCGCCCTCCTGGATGCTCTATTTTTTTAGTGAGAAAAGATGATAAATATAAATAAATAAATAGCCAGTAGTAAATAAGTGCTTCTGTATCATATCCTTAACCATGTCTTTCAAACTAGACAGCCCTGTCTGGTGGCTCTTTCTCTCTTCTGAGTGTACTCCGCTTTGAGGTTTGTTTTGGGTTATTTCTCCTCCTATTAAGTTAGCAGCTACAGCTCAGATGTGCTGGCTTTTCCAACCTCCAGTGAAACAACAGTCTTTGGGTGAAGACTGCTGCCCCATTTGGGGAGGCCTCTAAAACCTGCTGCACTTCAAAGGTTTGGGCTGCCCAGGGCCATGGTCTCGGAGTCCTCCTGGTCCTCTAAGAAGAGCTGTGATGCTGTGGATTATTTACCCGAGAATGACTTGGGAATACTTTTTCAGGCTGTGTTCAATTCTGTCAGAGCCCTCCGGACTCAGCTGTTTGCTGGTGGTAGATTTCTGTGTTATTTAGGGCGCCAAAGTCCCACGGTCTTGACACAAACTTAAAATTAGAAATGCATTAAATATAGGAAAGGAGGAAGGTCATTCAGGAAAGGCAGCCTTCCGAGGGAGCTGCAGGACAAAGACGCCCTGGAAACTTCCAGCTTCATTAATGGGTTTTACGCAGCATTCAAGTGGTATTTCTCCTTCAGAAATAACACTGTGGAAAGCGTAGGGGACTGGCTCAAACCTCAGCTAACACAGCTGAGTGAGTGACTTTGCAAACTAAAAATAGCTTCTTTCCCACTCGTTCTGACAGATTTTACTTAGACCCTGTGCACAGGTTGATCCTCCAACAAACAGTTTTAGTCCTGCAGCACAATGAGGGCTGATGGCATTTGGGCTTGACGGTTACCCAATCCCTGGTTCAACCCTTGTTTATTTCCGCGTTTCCTGCTCCTGCTCCAGTGGCTGCGTGTGTGCACACACGTGCACGTGTACGCTGAGCTCCCTGACTGCGATTTGGTGCTCCTCAACCAAAGGTGGGCAGAATTTAAACCAGGAACATGACTCAGGACCATGCCAACAGACTGCGGCCAGAGCAAGGCCCTCAGAAACACTGGAAATCAGCTGCTTGCCTGCAGTCTTCTAATTCCTCGCTAGCCTCTCTGGGCCTCAGTTGTGAAATGAGGATAACCATTCCTATTCTGGCCCATTTCACAGCATCGCCCTGGGATCAAACAAGAGAATGTACGTGAGAGTGATTTTCCTTCAGACAGTACTCCCATCAGAAGGATGGATGGCAGTGAAGGGGCAGGCTAGAGAGGCAGCATTACTGTAAAACTAAGCCGGACCACTGGAATGGGCAGGCATCCCGGTTGTACCAGCAGTTAAAGCAGATTTAGATTCACGGTTTTAGTTCACGTTGTCCCCACTGCCTGGCATGTCCTTCTACCTTTGTTGAGCTCCTACTCATTTTTAAGAATCTAGTTCAAATAATACTTCTTTTTGTTAGTGTCTTTGGAATTAATCATTCTGTCTTCACTGCTTGCTTGGCCTGTCATACATACCACTAACAGCACTTTTCACTCTGTACAGTAAGAATTTATTTATGTACCTGGCAGTTCTTTTAGGCCAAAGACATGTATTCTTTAGCTTTGTATCCACCTCCCCACCCACTGGCACTGTGTGGCCGACGCAGGAAAGCAGGAAAGGTAGAACTACACACACAGAGCCTGGAGGGCCTGGTGGACGGGGAAGTCAGGAAGGTCATGTCACCGAGGCCTGCCTGCCCCCGGCAATAAGAGCACAGCCACAGGGACAGGAGTGAAAGCCAAACTACAAGTCCTAGGAGGACCAGGCGGGAGCATCATACTAAGTCCCAATGACCTAAACTGGAGCAGGAGGCCCTGGGGACAAGGAACAAGGGCAGAGAACAGAGTCAAGGCAGAGAGGCAGAGCAAAGCTCAAATGGTACTGAAGCCTGGAACTTCTATATTAGTTAACTTTCGCAGGTCTGCCAAAGTTGAGCCAGCAGCTAGGGGTTAAGTGATCTTGGCTATGACATTGAGGGACTCCAGGGGCAGGAGTCATTTAAGGAGTGATCATTTATGGGAAATAAGAATCACAGATGGAAGGGACTTCTAGATCTATAACAAACCTTAGGAATCACCTGATCTAACATCCCCAACCTACATATGGGGGTGTGGGGGGACTAAGGGTGCAGGAGGAAAGGGGGCTTGCCCAGATTCACCAAGTCAGAGCACAACCAGAGCTAGAACCCAGGTCTCCCGACTGCCAGTCTAGACCTTGTCCCTCAGAGGCTGTTCACCTTCAGTCAAATAGGTCTCCTGATGGGTTCACGAACACACCAGGTGCCCAGCTCTACCTGCTTCAGAATCCTGGAGGAGGCGCAATGTACCCACTAAATGAGCACAAGCACTTCTGCTCGACTATGAAATGCAGGCTTCCACCTGTGGGTGGAGTTGAGAGCCAAGGTTCCACAGCAAATGTGCAGGTAGCAGCCTCACCTGGGACCCGGAAAGCAAAAGGCTGCTGTGCAAACAAACCTGTTCACACACACCCTGCCCTGACGTGTGCAGGGCAGGGTAACCCCGATCACTGTGTGGCCCCTGGAATTTTCCAGGAGTGGTCAGACAGGCCTAGTATCTAAGGCAAATCTGACAATGCATGAAGTACATAGTCCTTACCACTGTAAGAACATTAAAGGCAGGCCCACCTGGTCTAAAATCTCAAAGTCTTTCTCAGGCCAGAGATGAGACACAGCTCAGAAGAAAAGAATTAAGATTCTCAAGGAATCTTTCCCAGACTTCCAGAATATTTATCCAGGTGAGGGTACACATGTAAAAGGACATATGTAATTTTACTTCATCTATACAGAAAGTATGTGAGCTCCAAGTACTTCAAGTCCAAATCCGAGCCCTACTGTTTATCTACTGTGTGATCCTGGACCAGTGACTTCTCCATTCTGAGCCCTAGTCTCTTTATTTGTAAAGCAGTGAAACCTGTACCCAGGTTTATTGTGAAGATGAGAAATAATATATAATTAAAGCATTTAGCACGCTGCCTGACCCATAACAACCACCAGGTAACATTGTATTTATTTGCTTTCTTTTGTTCACAGGAAGGGACAGTTATTTCACAGTCCAGCTCTATCTACCTGTGCCTTCTCCTCCTGCTTAGCTGTCCTTCTGGACCCGTCTGGGTAGACATCCTACCTGAGGCCCCAGTCCAGATAGCTCAGTCCTCCCTCTGCTTATCCCTTGGACATTAAAGATGGAAAATGGTCAGCTATGGGCCGCACTCAGGTCCTTGAAGGCCAGGAATTATCAACTTAGTTCAAGGCGTTTCCTGACTCCACAGGAGTCCCTGCACCTCCGCGGCCAAGGTCCGACCACGGTAACACCTGGTTTAGTAGGGCTCTTGTCTTGTCCAAGGGCTTGGGCTTGGAATGGTATTTGGTCTTGAAAATTACTCCTAGAAGCTTACACTGTTCACTGGCTTAGCACTGGGCCTCAGGCATCTAGATGCCTGACAGGCCAGACCTAGATATCAACAGCGGAGATGATTCCCAGGCCCGATTTATGAAAACAGCCTGGAGTCTAAACCTGTGTGATACTAGAGCAGAGATGGAGGGGAGCACTACATGAGGTTGCCATGGGGCTCAAGTCGATGCCTCAGATTGCCCCTCTAAGATTAAGATAAAAGTCACATCAGCGTCAGGCTCTTAGGCTATATGTTTGCACTGGCCATGGCTGTCATAGTGCTGCACATCGTGGCCACTGAGGGCATTAAAAGGCTTCAAAAGGGAAGAAGAGAAAGGACCTACAGTTACTGAGTGCCTGACACATGCCAAGAACTTTGCATGTAATCCTCATTGATGACCCTCTGAGACTCAGAATAATCCATGAAGCCTTTGTGTTTCTGCTATGCTGCCTGACCACAAAGTCTTAAATGTTCTGGGAAAGACAAAGAAAAGCAAAAGAGTCTAAAAGAGCAGTCCCCAACCGTTTTGGAACCAGGGACCGGTGCTGCTATGAGAATCTAATGCCTGATGATCTGAGGTGGAGCTGAGGCAGTGATGCTGGCGCTGGGGAGCGCCTTCAAATACAGATGAAGCTTGGCTCACTCGCCTGCCACTCACCTCCTGCTGTGTTGCTCAGTTCTTAACAAGTCACAGACTGATACCAGTCCATGGCCCAGTGGTCTAAAGTACTATATATACCAAGCTCTCAGCACCTGAATGTGATAAGCAGACAAAACCCACTTAAATACTGCATTCCCTCATTCACTACTGGTAGGAGCAACTTCTTTCAAACAGAATCCAGAGAAATATAGCAAAAGTCTTAAAGATGCTCATGGCCTTTGCCCCTGCAATTTCATCCCTAAGATTGCATATTCAAGAAACAGTTTAACAAAGTATCCACTGCAGAGTCCACCACAGTGCCTATATATATATATGATCTAAATGTCCAACATTCAAAGAATGATTTGGAAAATCCCAGAACCTTCCACCCATAATGTTATATAACCATTTTAAAGGATCTTAAAGACCAAGAAAAACAGAGTAAAGAATTTGTGATCAAATAAGTGAAGAGTACAAAGCATTATAAATGCTATCACCTGTAGCTTTGTAAAGTATGTACATATATACATACAAAAAGGAATGTAGCCATGGTAGGGTGGTAAGATCATGGATTTTTTTTATTATTACCATGTCTAAATTGTCTTTGCAGTGTTGTTTAGCGTCTTTTCAATTAAAGAAAGAGAGAGAAAGACAGACAGACTCAACCCAGCTCTAAGGAAAGACCCAGGAGGACCGGGGCTGGGATGTGAAGCAGAAATGGAGAACCGTCCTACATACCCGGGAGGAGGAGGCCAGGCAGGCCCCGGGGAAGGGAAGTCCTCTAGGTATGGAGAGGGGTGTAATTAGTCTGATGCTAATTACAGAAGTCTCACTAGCTTATTAATTTTTTTTGACAGACTCTGAATGAAGACTGAATTCCTTTATTAAGCCAACTTGGGTTCAGAGGCACATTTCCTGCGTGGCCATCCTCATTCTTCTCAAAAACCAAGCCTTTTCTTTTTTTTAAGGACAGCGGTAAAGTAAAATTTAGTAACAGAAACACACACCCTGGAGAAATTAAGACTCCTGCCTTAAGTGTAGAAATTCAAGACATTTCAGGAAACTACAGGGGCTTGAATAAGCAACTGAACTACAATGTTTTCTACACTGGGAAATATAAACAGAAGTGCCAAATACTTAGCCCAGTGTTAAGGGCCCCTTGATCAGTTTGCAGCCCATCTTCCTGATATTACCTCATCTTCTCCCCCACAGACAACCCCTGCTCCAGGCAAACTGAACCACCAGTAGTCCCCAAACACTTTCTTCACTTTCCTAATCCCTAGACTCTGTTCAAGCTGTCCTGCCCACCTAAAAGTCCTCTTCGCTCTTATAGCTGCTTGCTCACATCTGACCCATTCTTCAAGGCACAGCTCAAAGCCATGTCCTCCTTGAGACCTAACCTAATCCCTGAACCCTGAATTCATTACTCATTCCCGAAGTGGACCCATAGTACCTGGAACCTCTCCAAAGTCGTTACACACAGTCTGCCTCACAGCATAGTGATCTGGATAACTGCCTTTTCTACCATATTAAACCACAAGCAACTTGAGGCAAGGACCCTTTTGGACTCCTGTGTGGAGCGTGCTGTAACGCCAGGACTAAAGCACACAGCAGACCCTCAATAAACGCTTCACTGAAAGACAAGGAGAAGAGATGCATCACATTTATGTTACGTCACTTCCTACCTCAGTTGCTCCCGTTAAGCACTGCAGAGACGAAGGCGTGCTCTTCTGTGGTCTTGAGCAGGGGAGGGATGAACCCTGCTTTTCCCGTGTCCAGTCTTCACAAGACTCCAACTTCCTCCCTAGTTGACCATAGTCTGCTCGGCCCCAGGTAAACACCTTGCCAGTTTCTAAAACCAAAACATAATTTGAGTAAGGCTGTGTTCTCATGGGTAGGCACTAAATTATAAGAGAAAGCGTGAACATTTCTTTTAGTACCAACTACTATGTACCAGGAGCCTTCTTACCTTCCCCTTAAAGAAAGCATGAGTATTCATATTACAGATATGGGAAGCTGATGTTCAGAAAGGTAAAATGACTTGGTCAAGATCAAGTAAGTGGTAAGTACCAGAGCTGCATTCCAACAGAGGCTGATTCTAAAGCCCATGCTCCTGTATTTGAACACATATAGACATGACTACATAGAATGCTTCGACCACACTTTATGGCCTACCCACCCTCTCCCGTCCCCACGGCCGCCTTGCGCTTTGCCCTGATGTCTGTTCTCAGGCTCTCCTCTCTCTCACCAAGTCCAGGGCCCCCATCAGCCACCTTTAAGTCCCTCAGGCCTCTGACTTGCCCCATGTCACAATCCCTTATTCCCTTACTCTGAGCTCAATTAATGGCCTGTTTCATGTCTTTTCCCCTCCATGTAACATAAGAGGACTTTCAGAGTCTACGCTCTTACTCAAAGGAGCAATTCTAACAGTCCCAAGACAAATGTCTACATGTGCTAGAAGGAAGGGAATGATCGAAGGAAAAAAAGACAAAACCATTTAGAGCCAGAAAAGCATTCAGTTCTCTAGATGCGTCACCTGGGAAACTGGCCAGTGCTAAAGATGATTGAAGAAAATGAAGTTTGGAAAAAGAGAAATGGCCTTTCTTCTCCCAGATAAAAGAAAATTCACCAAATTCATTCAGTTGTACCAAGTGCCGCATTTGTTATTTCAACAGAAATGCAAAATCCGATGAGGCATAGATTATTAACAGATTCTCTGCAATAAATATGCATAACCATGTGCGCTGTATAAATTCTTTATACATGTTTATTTTAACAAAGAAAAACTTTGCTTAAGAGACAAAACACCAAGTAATGCATATTAAATTCTAGACAAATCTACTACATACTCTGTGTTTAGTATCAAGGCTTCATCTGGCCCCACATTCAACATATGGCTTATAGTGTCAGCTAAAAAACAACCACAGACTAATGGAGGAATTGTCAGATTATGAAAGAGATTCAGGGCTCTGCAGGGACAAAGTTCTCAGGATTGGTCTGCTTATGGACATTACCGCAGATAGCGAGAAGTTCATAGGAATCTGGCCTCTGGGCTTCTTCGAAGAGGGAGCAAAGTCTGGGCAGCCCATGAAGAAGCAGGCATATCATAAGAACTGAGAGTGGGTCCATTCAGATGTTCTACCTAATGGCCTCATGTATGCTGTTCCTTTTGTCATGGATCACGTTTCCTTATGTTACTCAATTGATGAACCATGGCTCAACCTTTACAGTCCAGTTCATGTGTCACCAGTTCTGTGAAACCTTTCTTGACTCCTCAGTTCTCCACAGAAAGGGTGAAAGCCACCCTCCCACGAGCCATCTTTATTATTGTACTCATCCGCTACTATGTTCCCATTTAACAGGTAAGAAAATTAAGGTTCGGAAAAGTACCCAGCCCAGGGTCACATGGCTAAGACACTTCTCCTTCTACAAGCCCTTGGTACTTTATTCACACTGGTCCACATCACTGAGTAACCACTCAACACTCTTCCTTCACTTCTGTAAGATTAGACCCAAAAAAGCCTATGTGCCCAGGACCCGCAAAGCGACCCATTAAACTGGCAAACCGTCCCTTCACCTGAGCTGGCTGAGTGTTACAACCAGACTGTCTTATCGCAGAGAAATTCCCAAGCAGTCAGACGAGGAGACTGTGACTTCTTAAGTAACCCTAGCATTACTCTGCTAGGAATAATTGGCGAGTTGCTATCTGCAGTTCTACAGAGGAATTATGTGATCACAAATCCCACACTGAATCCTTTCTTATCAAGTAAAACATCTTAGAACCTTCCCTGCTATCGATTACTGATGTCCAAGTCAGGCAAGACTGCCAGAATACTGTGCCACCATAATCACATCTCCAATAGCAATTCAACCATTCCACTTACATAGCACTTTTCACCTTCAAAGCACTTCACAAAGATTAACTAATTAATCCTCATGCTCCCTGGGGAGGCCATAAGCATTCTATTAGAGACAAGCCCAGAAACCAGGCCGACCTGATGTCCAGCCTTCAGTCCCAGCCTGTTTGCCCAGTCAGGTGGGTGTACTCTATGAAGCTGTCCGTTTCACCCCAAAATATACTCTGCATCAGAAAGGTCACAGAAGACAGAGGAGACTCTTATTTTTCTATTTCTTTTAAACAGACACTTATTGACCATCTCCTAAATGCCTGACACATTCATAGGTACTCTCTCAATTAATTCTCATAAAAAGTCTGTGACATATGTATTATTAAGTTTATTTCACAGATGAGGTTAAATAACTGAGAGGTTAAATGACTTATTCAAGTCCAAACAATCAGCAAGTGATGGAATCAAGATTTAAACCTGTCTTCTGACTCCAGGACCAATGGCATCTCCAGTGATTGCACAGCTGCTGTCACGAATGCATAAAACCTGGCTGATGAAACAGCCGTTCTCACAGTGTTTGAGGAGGGGGAAAATCCAGATTAAATGGATGTGTTCTGTGTACCATCCAGCTTTCCTCACTTCCCAGGAGGACATGCAGAACTCAGGACTATAAGTCCTGAAATACAGACATTAAACACAAGGATTATGATTTTAGGTCACCTGGAGTAAAAGGAAATAATCAATTCACACACAAAAGATGTTCATTGCTGCATTGTAGATAAGTGTCTGCCTCAGGCTAAAGCACGCCATCAAATCCAAGGAGATTCAGATCACAAATGTAACAAATGAATCTCTTCCTTAGAGTAAAGAATTATATATTACTACGATAAAATAGAGATACATTAATGTCACTCAAAAAGTATAGCTTTGTGTCTCCAGATAAATGATAATCCTATGAAAATAAAGTCAGCAAGCAAAACATAATTTAAAGACATGTTCATGTGAGAATTAACATAGAATAACTATGGAGCCAAGAAATATACATGGCAAAAGATCTCAACGCAAAGTAGAAAAGAGCAGGGGCCAAATGAGCAGTATTGACAAAGCATGCCCGGGGAGCCTGGAGGAAGCATTTCAAGCAAGAATTGTCCTGGCAAGCTTGATGGAACGAGTGGCATTTAAGGTGAACTTCTGGATAGGAAAAGAAAATAAGAGAGAATATCTAGGAATGGAAGAGGGGATGAACAATGACAGAAATCGAAAAGACACAAGGTGGGGCAGGTGGAGCGAGGGTGACGGGCGTGAGGAAGGGGACCGGGAGGACAGTCGAGACTCTCAGTGGGGGGCCAGCCACAGGGAAATGCCGGGCTCAGGGTCTGGACCTCACCTTCCAGGCCAGGATCCCCAAACACGCCGGCTTGCACTCCCTTATTAGTAAAACATTTTTTAACATATCACCAATATATGTATGTTCATTTATTTACACATATTGGTGTAAATATGTATAAATATTTACTTGTATTGCATACATTTATAAATTATAAATATACCTTCACTCAAAAATATACAGTATAAAACATACTCAAAAAAGTCGAAAATTTAAAAGAATGAGATAAAAACATATAAATGATGTCAGTTTTCTCTCTCCACACCCTGGAAATTTGTCTTACACACTCACTTTAGGGACAACTGATAGACCATGGGGAGACTGCAGACTTTTGAGCAGGTGTAGGGCCTAATGAAAGGAATGATTTGGGATGGTAGACCTGGCATAGGATTGGAGGAGGTCAGTAATAATGATATTCACAGCTAACACTTCCGTAGCACCTACTATGTGCCAGGCACTATTGTAAACATTCTCTACACAGTTTCCTGTTGGGACGGCCCAACAATCCCATAAGATAGGCATTCCTAACTGCCCCATTTTACTGGCAGGGAATGAGGCACTTACCCAAAGTCACAGTGGTAATAAATAAAAAGGGGACAAGGGAAAGAAGGAAGGAAACTCCTACAGCGCGACAGCTTAAGAGGCATTGGGGCTGAAACAAGGGCCGGAGTCACGAGGAAAGGGATGGGGGAAGTGCCCCGAAGTCAGGGTAGACTCAGGACAGTAGGCGGATGTGAACATTCAAGGGGGCATCTTCCTTTACTGTCCATCAAAGGGCTGCCTGGAACAGTAGCAAAGGCAGGTGAGAAGCCACAGCTATAGGCGCAGTGAGAATCTAAGCTCTTCAGGGAAGAGGAATTTTTACCTGTTCCAGGGAAAGGCATCCTGAAGATGATAAGAAGATAGATTACAGTGTAATATAAGGAACATCCACATTTTCTTAACAGAATTTGACCCCAAAGGGAACAGAATGTTATTGAAGATATCAAAATGGAGTTAGCAAACAGAGGTGGATGTTCTAAAAAGAAACCCAGGGGTCAGGCAGGCAGAGAAAAGGCCATATGACCTCTGCAGTCCCTCCCAGCTAATATTCCAGGATGCTACGAAGTCTTCTGAAACACACACACACACACACACACACACACACACACGTGCGTGAAGGAGGAGGAGACTGCTCTCTACCTATGAGTTTGTTGTAATTCATCTGTTTATAAATACCAGCTACTTTGGGGGTTATTATGTTTTAGAGTGTAAGAATCTTATTTCTGTAACTCATCCTTTGCTCTGCCACACTGACAGAGATTTTATAAAAAGGCATTTGGTGACAATAAGCAAGGGCTGGTCAAACACAGAACTAACTGCCTGAGTCACCCGGCTAATCTTCCCATGTGAGGAGCAGGAAAGAGGGAAGAGAGAGCTCAGAGCGCGGGCACCGGAAGCAGTCTCACCAAGCTGCTCTTCCACAAAGCCTCTTTACCGCTCCCCTCTGTCCCCGGATGTCTCTACTACTCCTGACCCCGTTCACCTAGTCAACTGTTACTCACTCACTCTTCAGTTCTGCTGAGCCCTCAATCCAGATCAGACTGTTCTGTGCAACAATCTCAGAGAACCACGTTCCTCATCTTGGGATCACTGATGCCAGTTTATAAATGGATACTCATTAGGAAGACTGTTCGATTAATGTCTGTCTTCCCCTCTGGAGAGCCAGCTCTATGCTAGCAGGGGCTCTCTGTTTTAGCTCCTTGCTTATCCTAGAATAATGCCCAGTACAAAGGAAATGCTCATTAAATATTTGCTGCATGAATAAATAAATGCATTAATCTACCTGCTTCTTGCTCACCACTACTAAACTATATCATTCACTGGCTCCACCTTGAGCATATTATTCCACATCTGTAAAATGGGAATAATAACATTGACCTCACAGGGCTGTTGCAAGAATATTTTTGCATAAAGTACATGACACGTAATAGTAAATGTTAACCACTATTACTATTATTCCCCTGACCTGAACACCACCAGTCTTATCAAGGATTTCCACAGTTCCACCCACAGTTTCCACCAATTTGTCAAATCTTTTCAACCAAGTCCCATCTACCAATGTCTTAGGGTCAATGTCTCTGCTGATAATCCAAGAAAAGGAAGAGCGTTGAAGGCTCCGTCATGGAATTCTAGATGTTTGTAAGACTCAAGATTGTCTCTGACACATCAGAGGCCTCTGAAGTACTGCACAATACAAATCAATTAAAGCTAAGAAAAAAGAAGAAAGAGGAAAAGAAGTGGAGAAGAGAGGTGAAGCGAGGTAAGCTGGAGAAGGGAGGAAGTTTAACCGAAGACTCAGGCGACCTGGATCCTAATCCTGGCTTCTCTCCTAGGCTACATGACTTTGAACAGGTCCCTTCTCTAGGGACCTAGTTTTCCCATCCATAAAATAAGAGGGCTGGAATAGCGACATTTTCCTAATCTAAACTTTTAATAAACAACGTCTAAAACTCCTCAGTGTCAAAATAAGCAGTGTACAATCTAATGTTATTGGTGCCTTTGGAATATTTAGTCTGACCAGTGACCTAAAAGAAAACATCCACTTTAATATCAAAGACTATTCACACAGCTCACAATTTAAATAAAAATCGGGACTTGACTGCATATCGTATTATATTTTAGTAAAATTTCTCTCATCTCCAAAGTCATGTCATGAACAATATCACATAATAAAAAGTTTGGAATTTTTAAAAAGTTAATGCAAGGATAAAATTTCCAAACATGAGCTGCCCAACCAAAAAAGGGGAGAAGCAGCAGCCTGCACAGATAGTGAACAAAAGGTAAAGGACTGGGGAGAATTTACTTATCAAAAGCTGACTGTATAAAACTCTGCTTTAAGGTACTACCATTAAGTTAATTTAATCTATCCTTAATAATTGGAGCAAACCCCATTTTACAGAAAAAGGAACAGATCACAGAAGTTAAATGACTTGCTCAAGATGCTACAGCTGGAACATGGCAAAGCTGCAATAATAATGATAATAATAATACTCATAGCTGATATTTTGAGGTTACTTATTTCATGCTAAACTCTTTCTATGAATTGTTCCATTTAGTCCACAAAAACGCCCCATGAGTATGTATTATTATAATCCTCAAATTACAGGTGAGGACATTTAAAGCACAGAGAGAGGTTAAGTCTTGGGCTGAGAGTCCGCAGCCATCAGTGGCAGAACCCAGATGGAACCCAGCAGCCTGGCATTGGAGTCAGGGCCCCCAGTCACTGCCCCTCAGAGGACACACTGCTTTTCACTGGATCACACTGCCTCTTCTAAACATTCCAAGGACTTGCAGAGAGTCACAGGGAGGCACACGTGGGCTAAGGACACAAAGAGAGCCCAGCAGTGAGTGACCAAGTGAGCTTCATCCTTGGCCTACATAGCAAAGATCAGAGTCCCAAAACATGTCGGGCATTCCACACGGCTGCTCCATTTTCACCTTTGACTATGAGCTGTCAAATCGGGGGCACCGGTGATAGAAGTCAAGGTAAACTACACCCTGAGGAGTCCCCAGACCAGCTGCAGGACTACCTATACCACACAAGGTTGGAGTTTCCCAGAAAAAGATGAATGTTTTCTTCTTTCAAACCATATAAGGACATCTCAGGAAGCCCTAGTCTTAGATTGTTTAGTAGCTCCCTTGCCTTCCACACAGTCTCTCCCTCCAAATGTTCTTCAATGCCGGATGGCTGCCCCTCTGTCAAGGGCATACTCTACTTCCTCACTCCCAGGCCTCAGGGACATGCTGTGCCCCAGCCCACAATGCTGGTCAGCCTGTAATGTCAGTGGGCCTGCTTGTTCCACCTACAGGATCCCTTCTCACCCTTCAGGGCCTGGCTCACATGCCGCTGCCTCCCTAAAGCATCCCATCATCTCCTGGTCAGAATAAGCCATCTTTCCCTTTAGGAGCCACTGTCATGGTGCTTGTACCCTCTGTTCCAACAACTATTCTATGCTGCCAAATATAAGATTTAACGACATGTCTTATGTTGCCCTCTGTATTAGTCAAGGTTATCCAGAGAAACAGAACAGTTATATGGAAAGAGATTTACAAGGAACTGGCGCACATGACTATGGAGGCTGGCAAGTCCAAAATCTGTAGAGCTGATGTCTCAGTTCAAAGGCTCTCATGCAGGAAGAGCTGATGTTCCACTTGGAAAGC
This sequence comes from Pteropus medius, assembly GCF_902729225.1. Taxonomy (NCBI): domain Eukaryota; kingdom Metazoa; phylum Chordata; class Mammalia; order Chiroptera; family Pteropodidae; genus Pteropus; species Pteropus medius. The sequence continues at coordinate 149,797 of NW_024353906.1, read as the reverse complement.
AGGATAATTCTCTTACTCAGGGAAAGGTCAGCCTTTTGTCCTATTCGGGACTTCAACTGATTGGGTGAGGCCCACCCACACTAGGGAGAGCAATCTGCTTTACTCGATTTACATGTAAATGTTAATTTCATCCAAAAACATCTTCACAGATATACTCTGAACAATGTTTACCAAATATCTGGGTGCCATGTGGCCCAGTTAAGTTGATACATAAAATTAACCACCATACCCACTAAAGGGTGAAGAACAGTTATCCTTTCTCCCTGCATTCCTCATAGTACCTAGTATAGTATAGGGCCTGACCAAGAGCAGATATTCAATGTTTGCTGAAAGAAAAAGGAGTTATAGACATCACTCTCACCATGGACTTTCATATGCCACCAACGACATCAGAGACCATCTCACCCAACTCCCCAAAGAGAAAATGAAACTGAGGAAAGTAAATAACTTTTCCAAATCACAAAGAATACTTACAAGCAAAGCCAGGCACTCATAATATTCAAAAAATTGTTACTGAGCCCTTTCTCTATGCCAGACACTGTCCCAGGTGCTGGGCGCCACAGCAGTGAAGAAAACAGACAAAACTCCCTTCCTTCATAAAGCTTACATTCTAGCGTGGCGAAGACAGACTACAGACAAGAAACATATAGAACATATCCCCAGGCAAATAACTTTATGTGCTATAGAGAGATACAGAGAAAGGAAACAGGCAGAGCTGGGGAGAGAGGTAGAGGCCGAGGACCGGTGCCCAGTTCCTGATGTCCTGTCTGGGGCTTTTCCTCTGTAGCATACCAAGCTTTCTTAAAGGAAGAATTTTAAATCTAAGAGACCTCAGCCGACTCATGAAGGTACAATAAAACTTGCTCTAACTGTCTCTCAGGACTATGATGAAAATAAATACGAACGCACTTTGTAAACTCTAAATAGAGGTGCTAATAATATATTATGACCATCGCTCTTTTTTTAAAGCCAGTTTGCAAAGAACCATCACGAGAGGCTGGACCTCAAGCCCCTGCTCTGAGCAGGCTGCTCTGGCGCAGTGCTCGGGCTTCCTGCTCCTCACGGGACCCAGCAGGCTGCTACTCATAGCCGGCAGCCGCTCGGCACCCACAGAAAAGTCCCTGATTGAGGCCAGTGACTCTGCAGATGTTTCCCTACTCATTTCACATTCAAACTCCAAAGCTTCTTTGCACACTTTTAGACTCTTATTAATAACATTTTAAAATGCAGATTGCTGCCTAATCTTAGCTGCGTAATTAAAAAAATAATCTTGCCTCTCTCCCTCCCAGCAAGGAAGGAAACTATACCCCAGGGCTTCTGCAGCTAAGAATCATACGGAATCATACGCCGCAGAAAAGCCAGTAGGAGGCTCAAGGGGGAAACGAGAGCGGGGGGACTTGAAGCCAGGAAGCGAGTCTAATCCCTCGATTTTAGAGAAAAATGAAAATGAGGCTGAAGGAGGGGAATGATTTGCCCAAGGACACACAATGTATTTTGGCAGAGTCAGAACCAGAATCCCGGTTTCTGGCTTCCCTGTATGTAGACTCCGTCTACTGCTTCTTGGGGAGAGGAAAGGAGGAAGACAGACTGTAAATTCTTGGAGGGTAGGAATCTTACCTATGTGATTCTCCTTATCCACTACTCACCCAGAGAAATAGCCATGGGTTTCAGATATTCAAGAGGATTATGGGAACAGGTTCGAAATTCTTTATAGTCAGTTTAGACTCAGACTGTCACAGCAAGAAGGGACCTCGGGACACTCTAACTCAACTGTCTGCTTCTAGCTGGGAAAAGAGAGGCCCACTAAAAAGTGACTTATGTACCTCACGTCAAACAGTGAGTTAGATCCCAGGCCCCCTGACTTCTAGCACATCCTGTCCACAGCTTCTTACAAAAATACCAGTCAACCTCTCAAAGCTTCCGTTGCTACCCACAATTACCAAAGGTTTCCTGGGTCCCTTGGCTGGGAAGAATAGAGATAGGTGAGGTCCACAAGGCCTGCCTCTCTGAGATGGTTTCTTGGAAGGCCCAAGGGCTGGGTGATGGAAAACATACCTCCCTACACCCATCTCCTTGAGGTTCTCTTCTCCCTACCTACAACTGCTGTCCCTGGCCAGACTTCAGTTATTGTCCACTGCAAAAGATCATCAGCAGTTTCTATCTCTGTGAAGTTACAAAAAAAGAAGTTAAAAAAAAAAAAAAGGCCAAGTACTGCACCCAGCTGTTGGTGAGGCCGAGTTTTCCACTGATGACGATGACTCACAGCGCCTGAGCTGGAGGCTGGAGCTGGGAATGAGACTTGGCTAGGGAAAGCCGCAGTTCGCAAGCACGCCTGGGCCTGCAGAGGTATGTTTGAGTTCCTTCAGTAAAACCCCAGCATCTGATTGTGGGAACACAGCGCCCCCCGAAGACCACCCTGAGGCCCTGCAGAAGATGAACCATAAATGGGGACCAGCGATCCTGCAAAAGCTCACTGTGATATCGAAGTTGTTGTGTTAGCAAGCCGGAGTCCCACCTCCTAAACCCCAAGAGATCCCACAACTCCCTAGAACTATTTGCATCCTCAGCCTCCAAAGAGAAACTGGCTTTTGCTTAATGGAAGGCCCAGATTAAGATCTTCGAGCGGGGGAGACAAAGGTTGGCTCCAATCTTTTGGTGGAGAAATAATTCGCCCAGGGGCGGAAGCGAAGAGAGGAGGGAGCCTTTCCTGGGATGGCAGTTCATGGTCAACCAGTGACAATATTTGGGAACATGACATGACTTTGGATGATGCCTCTCAAATTTCTTCTAACCCCACCCTTGGACCAGGTTCTACATGAGAGACGGGTATAAAAGACCGACTGGAGTCCTGATAGAGTTGCACTCACAGATAGGGGAGCACTCTTTCCACCTCCTCATGTGAGGACACTGCAAGGGAAACCACTGAGCAATAGGACAAGGTCGGGAAGAGTCTGTGGAAGTGATGTCCACTCCACTATCAATGGTTTGGGAATTTTCCACTTGTATCAAGCAGTAGTAGTAACAAGCATCACCTGAGGAGGCCACTAAGAACCCATTATGATCAAGCACCCACCAAGGGAGGGAAGAAAATCAGGACACTTGGCGTCCCAGTAATTTCTATGTAAGGGACTGAGGGGAGGCTCGGGATCAAAGTCCACTGTCAAAGCTGGTGGGCGGTGTGACAAGCATTGAAGTTATATTTAAATTGCTTATCTGGAGGTGTATGGCCTTGTGGCATGAAGGGCCACCAGTCCAGATCCATGGTGGGAGAGCCTGTCCTTCCTGTCCACATCTGCCGATTCCCCTCCCAGTCTGCTCTCTGTTCCCATCTGTCCCTCAGGCCCCAGAAGCAGCACCCTTTACCAGCACCCCACCTGCCAAGAAACTCCAAGTCACTAATATGACCTTCTGTAAAAACCTGACAAGGTTGAAGAACACCACCCATGGCCTTCACCTTTAGCCACACCAGACACAGCAGTACCAAAGCCAGAGTGCCTTCCCTGGAGAGGCTGACTTCTCCATGGCCAGAGACTAGGAAAAGCATCTGCTACACAGGATTTTTCATTTCACAGGATCAGCTCCAACCAAATCAGCAGAGCACCGTTACTACGGACCATCTGCCAGGACCCGGAAACAGCCCTGTTACATAAAGGGGCTGGTGAAACAAAATTTATTAAACTGGATTTTTCCTCTAGACAAAGCCCTTCGAGTCTCTCTTAGGAGGGGCCGGGTAGGGTAGTGGAAGGTCTCTGGGCAAGACACCCAGGGGGTCCTAATCCTGACTCTGTGAGACTTATGGGACCACCTCCCCAGGCTTCTGTTTTCTCAAATTTCAAATCAAGATGAGATGGTCGCTCCCAGCATTATAATTCCATGACTTCTTATTGTTTTCACCCAATTGGCAAAAAAGGAAGCAGATTTTGATATTAATTTTGCACTGCAAGGTTATTTTTCTAAAAAAGATCACTACCTTCACAGTTGTGGGCTTAAAAGAGAGCAGTGGAGAATGGAGCCACGGACGCTGGGGCTGGCTGGAGGAAAGCACATGAGGGAGAAACCAAAGGTGGGAACCTTCGATCAGGCCAGGCAGGAAAGGCCCGAGCAAATCTCAAATAGCTTTGCCAAGAAGCAGCACTGCCACTGACCCCTTGCCTCTGCACACAGTAATTTTCAGTTGACGAGGTGCTTTCACATCCAGGATCTTACTCGAACCTCACGACACCCTCAAAACTGATGAGGTGATATCGTTGACCTCCATTTCACACCGGGTGCAGTAAGGCTAAGAAACTAGATAGGCTGACTGCTCTTCGGTTTCCTTGCACATAGAATGGGCGTGAGCCTTACTCGGCAAACTCTGTGTAAGGATTAGATGATTTCAGAGAGCCCTGGCGAAATGCCTGGCACATAGTGCATCCTTGATAAACGTGGGTAACCTCCCCCATACACTCTCATCTCCTCAGGGCAATGTGGGATGAGCCCCAAAGCTGCTCATCTTTAGGCCCCTAGGAAATGCTTCAAGATGGAAGGCGACATGGTGGCTTCCTCAGTGACCTTCCATGTCGCCTGAGACAGCTTCCCAGAAGGCAGACCAAGGAGCCAGATAACCCGTCCCTACCATTCTCACAGATTCTAATAGTCACCCCAGCTCATGGAGAAATGGGGTTCCCCTGAGAATCAGAATACCTCAAAATCAACCACAGGGATGAGACCTGAAGCAAAAAGCAGGCATGAGGCCTCAACACGGGAGCCTGAACAAGCCACCCGGATGGAGGCAGGGCCTTCTCCTGCACTGTTCCCCTCTCCTGCAGAAACCTTCAGCAGCTCCTTCCACTGCTCACAGAATAAAGCCTGAGTAAGGACCCATGCCATTTATACTTAAACGTTTCCAGTCCCTTCTCATTCTACCTGGCCCTGTGTTAAGCAAACTGTACCAAGGTGCAATTCCCACTTCCACACCTTTGTCTGCAGTATTCCTTCTGCCTGGAATGTCACCTTTGCCTGTTCAACAAATATTTTTTGAATAATAGGGTGAAGGGACGGAGAAAGGAACATGTGAATGAGTGAATGACGTACTACATCTCTGTGATGCAGACAAATTAGGGATTATGATTTCCATTAAACAGATGAGGAATTTCAGGCCCAGAGAGGCTAAATGACTTGCCCAAAATCACACAGCCAACAAGCAGCCAAATTAGAACTTGAACCTGGCTCTTCAGGACTACTTTGGCTTCCTCCTGAGGTAAAAAGTCACTCACAGATTACGAAAAAGCTGATCCAAGATTCCTCAAAATGGGCCACTTTTATCTTGGCACACATCCGAGAGCACTTTAAGGCACTGGCTGTCACTATGATTATTCAGAGTTCCCGTGAGGCAGGCAAGGTCCCTCGAGAAAGGGCAAGCACAGTGCCATCTGTCAGGAACCTAAAAATGATGGTGAAATTACAGGCCCGTCACTTACAGCTTACTTTCAGAGAGCTCTTGGAACAAATCAATCCCACCAGGAAAGAGAAGGATTCCTTGAATGGAAACTGAGCCCTTCCCAGACTATCTGGTGAGCTTGCAGTATGGCTGGTGCCACCATCCACCATGGACAGATGAGGAAGCCAAGGACTCACGGCGAGGCCTTGTAGACATGCGAAGGCAAAGCTGGTCCCCACACCCTGGGGCACTAGGCAAGGCTGTCAGCCTGAGGATGCTGAGGCTCTCAGCCCTGGGCTTCTCCAAGAAGCTAGGAAGAAGGCAGGGCCGCGGGCTAGGTCTCCAGAGCACAGTCACTAAAAATGAAACAGCTTCCATATCCAAAAGCCGCAGTTAGCTATTCCATGCAACAGGCCCACACTGAGTCTCTTCCCTGATACCAGGGGAGGTCCAGGAGTGAATGAAACAGACCAGGTCCTAACCCAAACCCTGCGGGGCTCACATGTGGTGAAGAGAGAACGACAACAAATAAGTAAACAATAATGATACTATGGTTTCAGGCAGTGAAAATCACTAACGTGAAAAATAAAGTAGGACAGGAACAGAGTGTGGCTAGGACAGGCTGGTGGTGGCTACTTTCGACGGGGTGAACAGGGGGGCCTCTAAGAGAGGTGACAGTTGGGCAGAAAGCGATGCAAGTGTGGCAACAGTTTGTGGGGATCCAGGAGATGAGCACTCCTGACAGGTGACTGCTAGAGGACAGACACAGAGGGGAAAAGCTATTTGCCACCGGCCACCAGCCCCGAGCCTGCCCTTTACTGCCACCAAGGCCTCCCCAGCCCCTAGCGGCCCACAGCTCCCCCAAACCTTCCTCCAGGGAAGAGAGAAGAATATTCATTCCCCCTACTCTACAGCCTGAGCATCACCTGCTGCATTTCCAGTGCAGACATTTTGAGGGGACGTAGCAGGATGAAATGAAATGAATACAACCTTCGACATCAAACAGCATGGTCCAAGTATCTGCTTTGCTTAACTAGCGGCGTGACTTTAAACAAGCCACTCAGCCTTTCTGAGCTTCGATTTCCTCACCTGGAATGCAAGGGACATGAACCCCCACTTCCGAGGGTTATAAGGGGTATGTAAGTGGCAGCACCTGGCAGAGTACCTAGTACATGGTAAATGCTTGGCAAAGATTGGTTCCCTGCCCTACTCTGACCCCATCGGAAATTAAAATAAAATTTTTTGTGCTGGCTCATGTTCACTACAGTGTGCCTATGGCAGGGCCCTAGGCCTGTCCCTCTGCTGGGTGTGGGGGCTGTGAGATGACTCTTGGTGATTCCATCACAGCACAGCCTGATGGGAGGGCCTTGGCGGGGGAGGAGAATGGGGCAGACAGGAGAAAAGCAGAAAAGACAGTAAACACTGCCCTTACTGTGGGGGTTGGGGGGCGTGTGGAAATCATTAGGCCCAGACACTCCAAGAAACCAGGATCAAGGCAGACAGTTAACTGCTGACCCCTTCCCTTTCCACCTCTGGCTCAACGGCCCAGGGCCAAGGCCCTTGTCTCCCGGCTCTCCTGTGGGGCAGCCAGCTATAGACCAAACTGATCTCAGTTCTTCTCACAAGCGAGGAGGTACTTGGGTATTAACTCATGGTGAGACCTTAGGTAGCCCTTTCCCTCTCTGGGCCTGAGTTCTCCCATCCATCCATAAAAAGAGGGGAGGGCCTGGGATGACCTCTGGGGATCCTTTCAGCTCTGACCTTGCTAATTCTGACTCGCCCTACCCACCTCACCCCTAAGGCTGTTTGCTGGCCCACTGCTGCCATCTGGTGGCCCTCCAGGGTCCACTGCACTTGGCTTTGGCCAGGGTTCCCGACAAGCCCCTTATTCGAATGCACCTATTTCTAAGGGTGAATCGTGCTTCTGCTTCAGCTAGACACAAATTGCACTTCTCTGGACCACAGATCAATTGGTATTCTTTGCCAAATACAAAAACCAAAAATAACACCAGAATTTCATCTCTCTAGCAGAGATAACACACTGCAGCTGAGAGTCTGACCTCCTTGCCTAGAGAAAGTAATCTGCCCAAGGTCACACAGCTGCCTGGCTCCCGGACCAGTGCACAACTCCACTTTACCACAATGCTTAGAGTTGGTGGGCATCCTGGAAACCAAAAATAAAGTCAGCCCAGGGCCAAGGAAACAAAGCCTTTGGAAAGTGGGAAGCAAATTGTCAGGATTCCTTGCAAACCTCAAGTAATGGGAAGACAGGACATGTGAACATGTGAGCAATGCTTGCAGAAATTCACTGGAAATAAACTGGAGGTGCCCAGGGTATCTTTTGACCTTGGAGGGCCTCATTCGCGAGAACTCTTGCAGGCCTCCAAGCTACCACCACAGCCTGGATTCCAGGCTGAGCAACCTGCTAGAGGGTGAAGGAGACACAGGGGGGTAGCAGCATGTGTCTGCAAGTGCGTCCCCCACTGCACCAGTTCCTCAGGATAGAGTTATAGCTTTTCTGTTCTATCTCCAGGCCTCTAAGCATCTGGCCAGAGGAGCTCAATAAAGCTATATACGAACAGATCCCTTACATTCCTGCACAGTCATGGGAACTGTCCACCCGTTGTGGATTCAACTGATCACACTCTTGACTCTGTCTACAATCTTCTTCTAAACCCTATAGTGCAGACCTTGAAAAAACATTCTGTGTGACTTTATATAGGTCATTTGCCTTTTCTGGCCTCTACTATCTCACATGTGCAGCATAATTGAGGTTCTACTGGATGATCTTCAAAGTCCTTTTAATTCTAAAATTCTAAAATTTGAAACCATATCAGGGCAAATCAAGGCAACTCTTCACCTGCAGAGCAGATATGAGAAAGGAGGAAGTAGTTAAACAATGCTTCCCTCTAGTGGTTTAATGCTGTCACTACACCCTCTCAGCCCTAAACCCTATCACTGAACTCCGTTTAATTCCACCCTGAACTCTGAACAGAAGAGAAATGGGCTGCAGCCAGCAGAAGAGACATCAGAGACGCCAGGCTCCAGGAACCACTGAGGCCTCTGAGTAGGTTCCACACCAGTGGAGAAACTCTCCATTTTTAGGAACAAGTACATATTGGAGCTCAAAGGACCTTCTGTGACTTCCAATTTCTCTCTTCAGATGAGGAAACCAAGGTTCAAGGATGTTCAGAAAGGACTTGCCTGAGGTCACGAAGCTGACTCACGACTGAGCCAAAAATAGACCCTCGCTTTCCTGCTTCCTTCCACAGTCTCTTGCCGCCCAAATGAGGCCCATGGAAGTAATCTGTCAAGGATTTACACACAGGAATGGGGAGCAAAGGGGCCAGTACCCTGCACCAAGGGACAAGAAACTTTATTCATTAATTTAACATTTATGGGCAATATAATCAGACTGCAAATTACATATTCAGCATAGAAAATATAAAAGAAGATAAAATTCACTCATAATCCTACCAATCAGAGATATTATCCCAGCATATTTCCTTCTAGTCTTTTCTATGCAAACATCCTTTTAAAAAAAAATTAGAAGTTATAGTGTAGTAACCTATTGCAATCTTCTCTTTTCACTTACTATATCATGAGCATATTCCTCTGTCATTAAATATCCTTCTAAAACATCCTGGTTAATGGCTACATAGTCTAACATATGGTTGTACCATAATTTACTTAAGCAACCCCCCTACAATCTCATTTGTTTTTGTCATTATAACTTAGGCTGCAATGAATTGCAATATTCTTAATATTTTAACATCCACGATTATTTCTTTAAGCCAGTTTTAATATTTTATAGGATAAAATTTTAGAGCTGAATGGCCTGTAGAGATATGTCTGCAATCTCCTATTACCCAGATAGAAAGGAGACCAGAGAGTTTCATGTCTTGCCCAAGGACAAAGAGAAAGCCACAGAACCCAGTCCTGAACTCTCCACTCATTAAAATGTGACCTTCCCAAAGGATTTCACACCCTCTCTGACCACCCTCCTTCCCCCAAAACCCCAGAGCCTTCAGTGTCTGAGCCATGCCTCTGGCTTTGTCACAGTCTTTTTTCTTCTTCCACTAAGTATTTCATTTGGTTATCCAACTATAAGATTCCTGAAGGTAGTTCTGGATTTTATATTCCCCTGTATTCTGTAGCATAGTGCTACAAACATATAGGTAAGCATTCCACAAATTCCTGCTGAAGGATCAAGGATAACTGAGAATTTTCTTCCTTATTACCTGGGAGAGTGTTCCTGGCAATAATTGGAGAAAGATGCCTCTTTGAAGAGTAAAAAAAGTTCAATGAATGAATTAGAGCATTCTGAGATGCCTTCAACATGGAATTATAGCATCAGGCTTGGACACAAAAGACCAGGTTCAAGTTTTAGCTCTGCCCATCTGTGTGAACCAGAGTGATGCCATTAATCAATTAGGGACTTGTCTGTGAAGATGCTAATACCCATCTTGTTAACTTCATATGAGAAAATATATGTGAAAGCACTTTAAAGTGGTCCATGAGAGCTGACTGCTGTTGTAGTATCATAAATGAAAATACATCTACTATCTGCGGCCATGCCACCCTGAACAAGCCTGATCCCGTCTGATCTCGGAAGCTAAGCACGGTCAGGCCTGGTTAGTACTTGGATGGGAGACCACCTAGGAAGACCAGGTGCTGTAGGTGTAAAAAATAAAAATAAAAAATAAAGGACTGTAAGCTGATAAGGTCCTTGCAATCTGTGAGGTCAACCAGGGGTTGCCTCACCTATAAAAAAAGAAAAGAAAAGAAAAGGAAAAAAATACATTTGCTTCCATGAATCCTAGAATGGCCTCCTGACACTTGCTCCAGGGGTACCATCTCCTAGTTTCTATTCCATGCACAGATCCATTAAGAGAATCTATGGCTACACATTTCAGGTAATAATCAGTGTTTTCTTGAAGCAGAACTTCATGTACAGAAGGAACTATTTTATTACTCCTGCTTCAGGTCCCTGGGTTTGATTAGTTAAGTCATCCACACTTCCTCATCATCTCTGGAGAGAATGTGACAAGGTGGACAGAGTACTGGATCGAGAGCCATGAGACCTGAGTTCTGTCCTAGCTCCTTCACTTACTCCCTGTGCTTCCTCCTCTTCAGCCCTCAGTTTCCCCATGTCTAAACTGAGGGAGTCAGGGCAGATGAGATCTAAGTTCTCATCCATTCCTGACATTCTAAGGATTCTAGGATAAAAACTAATGACTTAATAATAAGCAAAAAATATCCATTTCAAAATAGTCCTTTCAGCTCAGTTTGACTTTCAACTATCGGGTTTCCAAAGCTCTAAAACACAAACATCATGAATTCCAAAGCACCTGCTTTAAATAGGGCCCATGAGGTCAGATTCTCCCTGAGCTCGGTTGAGGTTTCATGATATATGGTCTCAAAGAAGATGGTGTAATACACACTGTCACCCTCTACTGGAAAGGATCTTGGCCCCAAAACCAAAAAATCAGCATTACGTATATTTATAAACTCAGTTTAGTGTGAATCAATGGCTGGGCTTGGATTTCACTAATGCTTAGACATCAAATGCAACAAAATATTTCTTGGTCTGTGACACTCGAAGAAAGGAGAGTAGTCCTTTCCACATATGCTGTGCAATACCTCACTTTAGAGAAAAAGAAGAATAAAAAATATCTCAACTAAAGGATATAACCAAGAACCAAGAGAGCAGCGATGGGAGGGGAAACAGTACTAAAAAGCAGAACTGAACTTCTAGCTTAAAAGCTGCCGTAAAGTCACTTCCTCTCCTCTCTGTTTCAGTCTTTTCGTTTCCAAAGTTTCTTCTTCCAAATTTGATGCTCTAAAACTCCTAAGTCGCTAGTACTTTCTTAGGCAACACTGAATACGTAAAGCACGTCAAGCACTCTGCTTTGCACCTTTTAAATCCGTAGCCTTTGTGAGACCACGAGGTCACTTGGGGACACTGCCTGGCTCAGGGAAAGTGTCCAGAATCCCAAAAGCAACTGGATTCTAGACATTCTGACCAACCCCACATTAAGGTTTGGATCTTATGTAAATCATTCTCCTTGAAATTCTAACAAATCACCAGCAACTAGCCCTGAGCATTTGTAAGCACTGATCTTTCTACACTCTCCAGAAGGGTCCTGAATCAACCTGTTACCTGTCCGGACACATTCATACCCAGCCCCACAGAGACTCTGCCAGAAAAAGAAGACGTAGAGCACCTGACCTCAAGAGAGTTCCAGAGTTGCAAAGGGCAGAGGAAGCTAATGGGTACTGAACCGACACGTGAGCTCAGTCCTGTGACAGACCCTGGAAACTTTAATACATCATCTCATTTCATCCTCATACAAAATCAGCAACATTTGCCTATTTTCCTACTGAAAAAATAAGCTCAGAAAAGTTAGGGTTTTTTCATCTGTCCAACATGTATTAAGTACCTACCTCATATGTGCCAAGTATTTTGCTAAGCACTAGGATGCAACGCTGAACAAATCGAACATGACCTCTGTCCTCAGGGAGCTTACAGTCAACTGGGGGCAGGAGTGGGGATGGGGTATCAGGCAAAGGGTCCTAAAAAAAAAAAACAGTACAAAGGACAGGCCGTAGTGCTCTGAGAACAGATAAAAGGGATGTTAAGGAAAGGCCTCCCTGAGCAGGTGATGACTAAGTTGAAGTCTAAAAAGAAAAAAAAAAAGGATATAACTAAGTCAAAATGAAAGAGCGAAGAGATACGTATGCCAAACGGAGGGAACATCAGGTGCAAAGGCACTATGGAGGAAATACGTGATGTGTTCAAGGTACCAAGGAAAGGCCAGAGTGGAGATCAGCCAGAGATCACGAGCAGAGTGGAGATCAGCCAGAGATCACGTACCGTGATCACGAGAGATCACGGTACGAAAGGAGCTGGAAAGGCAGGCAGAGGGCAGACCACACAAGGCCTTGTAGGACCACTAAGGATTATGTTTTTATCATAAGAGCAATGGGAAGCCATTGCGATGTGACACAGTGGGTTTGAAAGGTCTTCCAATCTTCCATCTGAGGCATGGAGAACAGACTGGAGGGGAGAGGAAGTGAGTGTGCGAAGATGAGAACACCAGTCAGAGGCCACTGCAGGATCCAGGCAAGAGGTGCCAGTGGCCTGAACTACGGTAGCAACAGAGCTGGAGAGAGGTGGAGCTGCCACAGCCACACAATCAAGAAGCCGACAGCGCTAAAATTTAAAGCTAGGCCTGTCTGACTTCGAAGCCCATGTTTCTCTCTACTTTGCCATTTATTCGTTAATTATAAATCATCTACTCTGTGCCAGGCCTGTGCCAGGTGCTGGGGATACAGCCATGAACAAAACAGACAACTGTTCTCATGGAATCTACAGTTTAGACATTAGACAAAGAAGAGTACATATATCAATTATAGATAGATAGATAGATAGATAGATAGATAGATAGTTAGATAGATAGATAGATAGATGTATATATCACAAATTGAGATGAGACAATCGTGTGATCAGAGATTTTTAACAGGGAAAATTACCTCTAAGGACATAAAGATCCTCCAAACTGTTGATAACATAAAAGATCTACTTGCCAGCTGCATGAGGGTAAAAGACTTTGGGAAACTTTGCCTGTCAGAGTTGGATATAGAGCACCGCATCCCTGGCCAGCTCAGGAGCCCTCAGGAGAGAAGCTGGTATGTCTCAATCTTTGCATAGACCCTGTTGAAATAGAAGCCTTTCTAAAAGTAACTGCTAACTCCTTAATATACTCACTTAATAAACTCAATATATCTCAACTCAGGCACCCCTCACTTATATATGTACAGCATTTTACAGTTAGTTGAGATCTTACACACAGATTCATTCATTTGAACCTCATGGCGGCCCTATGTAGAATGCAGGCAGGTTTGAATATCCTACTTGTGAGATGAGGAAATTGAGGCCTAGACAGGTGAAATGACTTAACCAAAGTAACCAAACTAGGAAGGCACCCAGACCTGCCATCCAGCTCTCACTTACAAGAAGCACCTTGGGCCAGGAAATTGTGAATCTCGGATAAGACAGCTGCAGGTGACTGATCCTGGATAAAGTCACCCAGGAGTCCCATGAAGTTCCTAAGAACAATGATCAGGGACATCAAGCAGCTTGGGAAAGGTTTCTAGAATGCAGCTCCACCAGCCTGAAACAGAGGTACCCTTGCCAACTTTCCCAAATTAGAACAGGTTGGCTTGGACTCTTTCCAAGTGCCTCTGATTAACAGAGAAAAGTATTTTTCCATCGCAAACACTGCAGGCAGGCACCAGGCTCCTGAAGGGGAGGGCAGAGACTACATCCCCGATTCCTGTACAGACAAACTGTAAAATTATCCCGACCCGCCATGAGCTGCTTCAGCTGAGCACTGAGAATGGCAGTCTTGGGCATCGTTTCTCAATCTTGGCACGACTAACGTTTGGGGTTGGGTGTTCCCTTGTAGTGGGGGGCTGCCCTTGCATTGCAGGATGTTTATTTAGCAGCTTCCCTGGCCTCTACCAACTAGATGCCAGTAGCACCTCCCTGCCACACATTTTGACAACCAAATATGTCCCCAGACATTGCAAATATCCCCTGGGGGACAAAAAATCACCTGTGATTGAAAATCACTGTTTTAGGGCCTATGGAGAAGGGAAAACGCAAAGTCGACCCACTTTCTCTCATCCTAACCCATCCCATCTTACTGAAGAGATACGTGGTCACTGTGCATAAACTCTTATTTTTATTCAAAATAACATAAGTAAAGCCTTCCCCTACAAGAGGGAAAGCAGCCTCTGCACTAACGTGGCCACAGGAACAATCCACTGCTCGAGCTTGTGAAAACACCCAGAGTCAAATATCAGCTTGTTCCACTAACGAGCTGCTTCCGACTCTGTGAGCGAATCTTGTTCCCATTAACGTGAGCAGCTAAGTCTGATTAAACTGGAAGCCCTGGCTGTTTTTCTCAACGACACTGGGCCAGGGCAAAGGTTTCCACTGCTGCTAGAGGGAATGCAAAATGGGTGAATCAAATAGCAGAAGACTCTTATTTACCCCAAATTCAGTACAACAACCAGGACACTCAGACATTCCTGCTTTTAACCGTATTGGACTTAGGAGAAAGGGGGAAGTGACAAAGTACATAAACAAGAGATCTGAATTAACAAGTTAATTAAACAGCTGAACCATTACCAAAAAATCACGCTCTCGAGTGGAGGCGGAGACCTGAGGATGAGCTCCAGAGCCGCTGGGGTGACTCAGACAGTGCCACATACGTGGGTTCTAACCTCCAACCCTGAGGGCTGGGCTGTTGGCCCAGACATGGAAATCAGCATCAGTTACAATGCTCAAGGCTAAAGTCAAAGAAGCAGCATCTTTATGTCTTTCATTAGTCAGCTACCTAACTAGGAAAAGGGTTCACTGACAGACTCAACCAAACTCACTACCATTTGGTAGTAAGTATATTTCACTACACTGCAATTCTTTGAAGACTGACTAACCACAAAACACCTACTTGTTAACACCCAATTACTCACACTACTGCTAGTTTCTCTGCTACTTCCGCACGCTGTACTTACATCCATTGTTGCACATCTCATACTGCAATGTACTGAAATTTGATAAAAAGTCTGTCTCCCCTAGTGAACAGTGGGCTCCTCCAGGGCAGGGTCTATACCTAGCACAAGGAACGGTACATAAACAGATCCCCACCATCTGCGTGATGGGCAGATGGATGCACGGATGGTGAAGTCTTTTATCTCTATGTTCTTAGACTTAAGCCTGTCCACACATTCTAGTGGGAAGGCACAGCCCATGTCTTCTCTCTCTTTTCTGCAAGGCTTATCAGCACATTGCTCAATAGGTCCCCAATAAACAATAACTGATTTTGTTGGACTTTTAAATCCGAGGAAACAAACTGAAGCCTTCTGTTCACAGACCAGTGACACCAAGGAAGGAGGTCAGAAATCCTAGCTGTCTACCCTGCCTCGTACGCATTTGAATCTGTTTAGTTTCTTTTAACTGGAAACGGTTTAGTGTAGGAAATGAATACAATCTCTGCTAGGCAGTGGCAATAAGAAGTGAATGAGAGTAACATGGTGCCTTACCTCATAGAGCTCACAGTCTGGAGGAGAAGACAGATGTTAACAATTACAGAAATAAGCAGCTACTATGCTCAGTGAGTCTCTGTAAGAAAAATTTCTGTAGATAGACCCAATCTTCAAGAGAAAAACAGCCAGGGCTTCCAGTTTAATCAGACTTAGCTGCTCACGTTAATGGGAACAAGATTCGCTCACAGGGTCGGAAAGTCATGATTTTCTCTCAAATGAATGATACGCTTTCCTTATAAGTATCCTTCCGACGTAAATACAGAAAGTTTATTAGACACCTTTGTTATATAGGCCTCTGTTCCAAAATGATTATAAAATGTTTTAAAAGACCAGTTAACAGATGTTAAGTCTATGCCTGTGTCTGTGTGTTCAAGTGTGTAGTATATGTGACTTACCAAGGATAACTGAAGCTGACCTGAAAACCTACAAAAGCCAGAAAGTACTAGAATAACAGCCACCAGGCATTCAGGAGTCTAGAGATCCACGCATAGCTAACAAGCAGGCCGAAAGCAGGCAAGGGGAATCCTGAGAACCCCAGAAGTTCTGAAGGCCTTGACATGATAGTAGAGCTTAGGAATTACAAATTGCCTGTCTGGGAAACACTGAGTAAATCAGCAGGACTCTAGGAAGCAGGGAAAAGAGAGGCCACGAACAAACAGACCCCAAGAACAAAGCAGGAATAGGAAGACCAGGAAAGAACTGCCCTAGGGGAAAGCTGAGAAATAAGAGTCTCGAGAAAAGATAAAGATGCCAAAAGCTGGATGGCATGGCATGATAAGGTAACATCTGAGGGAATATATATGAAATGTCTGAATCAATGTACATAGTTTAAGATTAATAAAAATTTAAATCAAAATACCATGCCAACTATGATTCAAAATAATCTCCTACCTCAGTCTTTAAATATTTATCTTTAACCTGACAGTTTCTGCTGCTTTTGATTTAGACTCAGGTGGAAATGCAAATAAAGTCATCTCTTTCACTATGACAAGGCAGACTCCCCAACGACCTGCTGCAATGAGTTTCTTCTCAAAACCTCATGGACGAGAAGGGCCAGCAACCTAAACCAAAATTGCCTTTTTGGGTGCAAACCTGTGATCTAGAGAGGAAAGCCACATATTTGGCTGATTGCAGAGTCAGATCCTACGTCCTCCCCCTTTACAGTCCTAAAAGCTTTTCATCAGTAAAAACCAACCTACTTAATCCTGCGCATTCATAGCTGTTTAGACAGCTGTCCCCCAGCTGCTCTCACCAACCGCAAATTCTCGGCTGCTCTCTTACCTGTCTGAGCGACCAAGTGTGTCCACCCACTCCAAACGGCAGTGACCTTTTCATTCTGAAAATAATGTGCTTCTATTTTCTGGGGCATAGGAAGGAAAGCAGCCTGGGAAGCCAGTTGCCTGTGCTTGTTGCTTCCCCAAACATACAGCTCTCCTGCATCTTAAACAGAAGGAGAACAAAAGAGGTGAAGGCCGTTAGTCCAAAACAATGGGAAATAATACAAGTCTGAAAAAAAAAAGTCGTTAAAAGAAGTTGTATTATTCTTACACCACAATGTTGAGTAGAGCAAAGCAAGATAAAAAATTCACATACAACATAACGACGTGTAAGATTTTTTAAAATTGTATAAATAGAAAACAAGGTCAAATGTTCTTAATAGTTTGTCAAGGAATAGAAACATGAGAGATTATTTTTTCATTAATTCATTCAATAAATACTTATTCAACATCTACCATGTATAAGACATGTTTCTGTTTTCTACATTTTTAAAAATATATATGCTTGTACCCTTTGCTGGGAAAAAATATGTTAACTTTTTTAAATAATAGGTTAAAAGATATATTTTTAAAGCTTAGATTTTTTAGACATAAGATTATTTCACTACGAGCCCTATCCAGCAGACAATGTAATGTTACCACACCACGTCTGTGTAGCGCTTCAACTCATCTGAAGCTCACGATCCTGTGACATAAGCAGGAATGCAACCGACTGACATTGTGACTTAATAGAAAAAAGCAAATTCAGAGTCAAGTGACTCCGACTTCTATTCCTGGATCTGCTAACTAGCTATTGACCTTGGACAAATCACTTCCTCCCTAGGCCTTAGTTTCACCAGCCAATCACTGGAGGTCGGTCTAGACGGGCAGACGATAAAACTGATGACACTGGTAACAAGAGAGACTGCTGGGTGACTGTGGCAAACCAGAGGGCACATGCTTATCTAAAAGACATTCGTGTTCAAAAAACTTTTTAACTGGAAGCCAAACAAATGGGGCCGTGGGCTATAATTGGGCCTATGAATCTACAGTTTGTGACTCCTTGGATGACCCTAAGGACTTTTCCAACCCTAATATTCTAAGGTTCTACACTGTACTGTATATAGCACATAGTACACATACGCGGCTACTGAACACTTGAAATAGGACTAGTCCAAAACTAGATGTGTTATAAGACAAAAAAGCGCAATGGATTCCAAAGACTTAGTGCAAAAAAAAAAGAAAAAGAAAAAGAAAAAAAAAAACAAATAGAGCATAGTTCATTAATAATTTTCATACTGATTACATGTTGAAATAATATTTTGGATATGTGGGGGTGAGTAAAAGATTTAAATTACTTCACCTGTTTCTTTTTACTTTTTGAACTGTGTCTCACATTGTTTCTATGAGACAGAATTCTTCTAGAAGATAAATTAACACAGGCTCAGAGCTTCCAAATGACTTTTTTCTCTCACACTATAACTGTTTGGCTATGCAACCATCCACACATTTGACACACCCAGCTCAAGATCACATGGCTAATAAGGAGTCAAGCAGGACTAGAAGCCAGGCCTTCTGTTTCCACTTCATTGTATGATCTCTCAATAAAGCTTTTCAGTACTGCTTGCCCTAGAGCAGTCTGGTATATTCTCAAAAACAGATCAAAAGCAAAACAGTATCATTAAAAGGCATTAGACCAAGATTCAGTGTTCAAGTCCCAGATCTGCTGCTCAATCGTTCTGATGTCGGGCACATCACTTCACATCCTGAGCCTCTAAAATGAGGGAGTATAAATAGGTGAGCCTTTGTGTCACCCAGGTGACCTTGCAGCACTGACATTCCGCACCTCTATGCTGTACTTCATGCCCACGGAAAGGGCAACGTCCTTGTGTAAAGTATAAGGATCCTTTACCAGAGGGCAGAAGAGCCCCTCAGCAAACTCTCAATGCATTAAATGGCCTGGTTAGCTACCAAGATGTCACTGACCATAATAAGCCTTCATTTATCTTAGAAAGTCTAAATTATCTTTTTGCAAAACTGTCTTCCACATGCACATCATCACACTTTTGCAAAATTAAATTCTGCTGCAATGCCAAATAGTTATATAACCTACAACACCTCCAGAGAAAAGGTCCGAAGAGCACTGAACAAGATCCAATGTGTTAACAGCCTGAACTAGACCAGGAAAGAGGGATATTAATCTTGATAATTTTTAACTGACATTCAAATAGCAAAAAAAAACCCAACTTACTTTATGAATATACTAAAAATCACAAGATTGTACACTTTAAAAGGGTGAATTTGATATATGAATTACAGCTCAATAAAATAAAAATTCAACATCTATGTTTTAAAAACACCATAAGTGTTCCACATATGAAATAAATTACTAATTACAAATTTTTTTAAAGAAATTGATGTTAGCAAGCAATTAGAAAATCTCTAGGTTTACATATTGCTAGCCATTTCAAATTATTAGAACAGAGTAGAAACATCTCATAGCTTACTCTTATTCTCAGAAAAAAATGCCTTCCCCAACCCTCATTGACCGTGGGCCATGAACAAGTCACTTCCCGTCCTGGGGCCTCCAGACCTTCCTCTACAACTGGCATTCATTTTCTTTCCACATATATATAAACCTACCCAATATGAGAAACAGGCTAAAATTTATTAAATAATAAAGTGTCTGTAGTTCAGAATTTGGAAAGTATTTATATTCATATGTCTGAGTTCTGGAAACGACAACAGCTTCGCAGATGGACTGCATTGCAAATTTGATGTTGAAGAATGCAGCCACCATTAATTTGCATTTACTGTGTACACACCTTAATTTCCACATAAAACACGATGCATGAAAGTCATTTCCCTTTGCTCAAAAATGTAATGCATTCAACTCTCTGTGTGACGTCTTACCAAATAAATTTCTCAGAGCTATAGCCTCCAGTCTACCAGCAGAGGGCAGAGCAATCTGGGCTCTGAAAGAGATAACCTTTGGAAAAGATCACCTTCACTTTGAAGAAAATGCTGCATTGTCACTAGAAAGTTTATACTGTATTAGCTGGGTGTGTCAAATGTATGGATGAATGCATAGCCAAACGGTTATAGTGTGAGAGAGAAAAGATTAGACAGAGGAGATCAAAGAGATGGAACAGAGAAATAAATTAGAGAAATATATCAAGATAGATTAGAAAAACATATACATAACTAGGCAGAGATGTATGGATGCACAGATTAGAAAGAAAGATACAAAGATGAAAGATTAAAAATAGAGATATATAGTTAAAAAAATAGGGTAGATAAATATAAAAAGAGCAAACAGGGAGATAAATGAATTAGATATAGGTGAATAAAATAGGTTAGTTTGAGATTAAACAGCTAGAAAAGATAGCTAGAGAGTTTTGATAGTTATATTAGACACTGAAATAGTTTAGATGTTACATATAAATATACTGTTGGTTATATGATTTGACAATCACAATTACCCTGAGAAAAAGATATTCTTAGCCCTATCGTACAGCTGAAAAAACAAACTCAGGAAATGAAGTGAGTGCTTTATATGTATTTGTCTCAGAACTACCCACAAAGTATTTTATATAAAATGAAGTGGTCTCAGGAGGGTAAAGCGACTTGCCTAAGATATCACCAGTGGTGGCATCAGAATTCTGACTCTAAACTCTAGGCCCTTCCCTTTGTATCCCAATACCACCACTCAAGGTAGAAACACCGCATTCTGCACAGCATATTAAACCGAAAGAGCTGGTACCCACCTGTCACTGAAGCTGAGTGACCTGCACCGGCAACGACACATACTGCTTTAGAATTCTCTAGGCCTACAAAAAAATTTTTTTCTTTAGAAATTATATTTATAACAGAACAAACCAGGCAGAGAAGGGACTCAGGGAGCACTAATGAGGCCTGGGAAAAACTGTCAGCCAGTGCAGGCAGGTCTGAGTCAGCAGCATCTTACTAGCCAGTAAGATGGCTAACATGGTAGGAAGGCTGGTTACATACCACGAGAGTGAGCAAATAAACAAATATATTGAGGATAAGGGAGCCATATTTCTCACTACCAGAGAGGAGAGGAAAGGCACAGATACTAAAAGGTATAAGGCTAGAATCAACCATGTATTATTGAACTGTAATTGGAGAAATCATTGTAGACTCGTGGTTTCTAGTAGAGAGAGATATAGATATAGGCATACATATGTATAAACATGTATGTGCACGTATATTTCCTAGCTAGGTCTACCAAAGAGCCCTAGAAGCAAAGACATGTCATACATTCAGCTGCTATCACGTACAGGCATTGAAATACAAACCCAGGCCTGCTAACAACACACAGGAAGAACAAGGATTTGTTCTCCAAATTCAACACTTTCCTCCCTTAATTACACAGCCTTCCCTGACAAGATACAATCTCAACCAACTCTACTAGCAGTTGTAGTTATCTGGTCTAGAAGCAGAGAAATGCAGTCTTTTTCTGTAATTCTTTTTTCTTACACTTCCATTTAATTAACTGGTATCTTAATAAAATGCCCCTCACACCTTCTTGTATTCTGTGGAATGAGAAAAGAACAAAGCAGATGTTTCAGCCACGTTCACCAGAGAAGAAGCAGTGGGCCCCTACTGGCCAGGTGAGGAAGAGAAATGCAAGGTTCCAGCTCCAGAACCTGAAGATGGGAAAATAAAAAGTAAAAGACCTTGACGGCAGGAAGTCGATGATCTATTCTAATGTCTCATCAGAAAACTCCCCCAAATCAACTCCGAATCTCAGCAGATCCCAAATAGGTCATTTAAATCAAACTGAATAATTCTAATAATTCTAATTCTTTCTAGTCACAGATTCTGTGCTAAAATAGAAAGCAGACACAGTTCTTGCCCTTAAAAAGCTCATAACCTTTGGCATGTGGGGAAACGTATAAACAACTCATAATAATATAATACACGGTGCTATCCACACATGTGAGAAAATGCGACAGAGGCAAGAAGAGAGAAGAGTCTTTACTAAGAAAGCTGTACCTCAGCTAGGCATTGAAAAATTATCAGGATTCTCCCAGGGAGAACAGGAAAGAGGTAACAGTTTGCCCACAGGCACAGAGGAATGAGAAAGCAGGATATACCCAAGGAGCAGTGAATACCTTGATGAGGCAGGAAAAAAATGTTTGAGAGGTATGAGTTTATATTATGAACATTTTTAATGTCATGTGAAATGGACTGCCTGCCCAGCATCCAGTGCCTCCTTCTCCAACGCATGGGTTTCGGCGCAGCTAACCTCACCCTCAGCTGAAGGGGAGAGCCTCCAGGACTTAGGAAAATCTGAATGATCCCAACATCTTGTACATCGCTCCCACTGTGGCTTACCTTTCCCTTTTCTTTCCCCGCTCCCTACCATCCTCAAAAATCCCTCCTTTGTTCGGAGCTAGAATAGAATAGCTAGAAGTTTCCTATAAAGGTTTTTCCTACAGCCAACACTCAGTAAGCTAGGTGTGTACTGAGTAAGAGAGCAAGGGAGAAAGAAAGGAGAAGAAGAGACGGAGGGAGACATGGTGCTGCATACAGAGAGAGAAAGGCCCACAAAGTGAGTGTAGAGCTGAGGGAGAGAGAAAGAGAACGAAAAGGAGTCTCAGCATGAAAGAGAGAAAAAGAGAAAGTCCTACAGACTAACTGACCCACAAAGACTAACCAACAGACCTGTGGGCAGGGTCCTTACTACGTGCTCCTCATGTGCCCAGGGAGAGAGATGTCCTTGGGGGCACACTCTCAGCCTCTCTCTCTGCGTCCTCACTCACTCCTGCTTTCTTTTGGGGAAAGGAATTGGGCACGTGAGACACAGTCCTTCTCGGTCCCCTGCGGGAGGTGGCTGCCTGCAGACGGGGCGCCCGCCTACGTGCTCTTGGCTGTCAGTCAGCTTAGCCAACTCTGTGCAGCTGCTCCAGGGCCTGGTGGGAAAGCTCAATCTGGGGTTCAGAATTCAGAGGCTCTCTATTCCTCCACATTATTTCCAAACACCTAAGTCATATCTTCCAACCTAGCTTTTAACGGTTCTAGAGCTATCCTTTTGATCTCCACATACCTGACTTGCATCTCTCAATGGATTCCAAACTCTGGCAGGGAACAAGGGCCCACAGAAATCCAAACAGGATTAAAAGACTAATCGATGGATAAAGTTAAGACAGGGAGATCAAGAAATAACAAAACAAAACTCGATTTACCCATTTTCAGCATGCCTGTGTCTCTACTTCTTGAAAAAGAATCAATATAGGACTCAGAAAAAATAAGGGCCTTACCTGTCACTCTGCTGGGTTCTTTTGTTGTCCAAAACAGTGGGAGAATCTGTCCAGGACACAACCGCTGTCCAGATGATGCCAGACCAGTTCCCCACTGAAACACGAGGCCACTTGCTTCCCGATGGAGCAGAAGAGAAAAAGAAAAAATGCTTATCTGGATAAGACCAGATTGCTATTTGAATCTCACTGTTATGGGAGAGTACCAATTCATTCTCAGTTAATAAGCATATTACGGAGAAGCTTATGGCTTCAAGGGCCTATGACTGGTCATAGGGATTACCACCAAGCAAATCACAAGTCCAATCTTTAGAGCAATCTAAGACCAAAAGATAAAATTCCAACATAGTAAAACTCCCTCCAGAAAGTTCCAGGACACTCCTCCAGGATCATATTACTTATGACACTTTGTTCATGATTAACTTGAAAGGACCACTCAGACTCTAAACCAAGTGGGAAAGAACTCTGAATATTATCAAGTCCATTTCTCACATTTACTACATAAGAAAACTGAGGCCCTGAAGAGAGATTATGATTTGTCCAAGGTCATACAGGGAGCTAGTAGTAGAGAAAATACTAGAACTCAGCTCTCCTAATACCTAATGTGGTGCCCTTTCTACTACACCAAGATGAATTCAAAGATTCCTAATTGCCAAATAAATGTATGACTGCAAGATAACTTCTTAATAGCCATGATTTCAGTGGAATTGCCTTTGATTTCCATGTCCACTGAATGCAATTCATGTACCCATGTTCTGTACTTTCTACAAATGTGTAGATGGAATTTTATACATTTGGCTACAGTCAGATGTGTATAACTAGGACCCATCACCCTACAGCAACATTAAGGCTCTATTCCTCTGGAAATATCCTATAACCAATGGTCCTTTTAGGCTGTAAAGAGAAAGCCTGCTTTGTGAAATTTAAGTGATTATGATTGCACACAATGTGAGCAAAAAAACAGTGTTGAAATAAAACAAAACTTAAAATGTCTTCAACAAATAAACTCAAGAAGAAAAAAAGAGAGGAAAAGAAACATACACTAAAAGAGACTTTAGCTATCTGATAAAGGATTAATATTCAGAATATATAGAGAACTCCTAAAACTCAGCACAAAAACAAACAACCTGATTTAAAAATTAGCAAAAGACTTGAACAAACATTTCTCTAAAGAAAATACACAAATGGCCAATAAGCACATGAAACAATACTCAACGTCACTAATCATTATGGAAATGCAAATCAAAAACAATAGTGATATACCCCTTCACACCCATTAGGATGTATATCATTTTTAAAAAAGAAAATAACAAGTGTTAGTGAGGACCTGAAGAAATTTGGGAATGCTTGTGCACTATTGGTGGGAATGTAAAATGGTATAGCCATTACAGAAAACAGTATGGTAGTTCCTCAAATAATTAAAAATATAATTACTATAAGATACACCAAGTCTACTTCTGGGTATATATCCTAAAAAATTAAAAGCAGGATCTCAAAGTGAACTTTGTACACCCATGTTCATAGCAGCATTATTCACAATGGCTAAAATGTAAGAAAGCAACCCAAATGTCTATCAACAGATGAAATGATAAACAAAATGTGATATGTACATAAAAGTGAAATGATTAAGCCTTAAAAAGGAAGGAAACTCTGACATATGCTACAACATGGATAGACCTTGAGGATACAATGCTAAGTGAAATAAGCCACAAAAGGACAAATATTGCACAATTTCATTTATATAAGGCAGCTGCATGAGTGGTCAAAAATCATACAGACAGAAAGTAGAATGGTGGATGCCAGGGCCTGGGGGGAGGGGGAAATGTTGAGTTATTGTTTAGTGGATATAGAGTTTCAGTTTTGCACAAGGAAATACATTCTGAAGATAAATAGTATCACAGTTGCACAATAATGTGAATAATGTCAAAAGCACTCAACCGTACTCTTAAAAATTGTTAAGATGGCAAATTTTGTTGTTATTTTATCACAAAAATTTTTTAAAGGAATATTTTTAAAAAGAGAGACTTGAGATACATATCAACCGATTACAATATATACTCCTAATTTAGACCCTGATAAAAACAAACTGTAAAAAAAATGTTTTTGAGATAATCAGGGAAATTTAAACGCTGACTAGATATTTGATGACATTACAGCATTATTGTTAATTTTTTATAGGTATGATGATGGTATTTTGGTAATGTTTTCAGAAAGAGTCCTCATCTTTTAGAGATACATGCAGAAATATTTATAAAATGAATGGGGGACAGGAATACTTACAATTAACTTAATCAAACACATAATGGAAACTGCGCTGCTTTGCAACTAGACAGAAATATACACATGAGACTAGCAATTATAGAAAGTTGGTAGGAAAGGAGGAAGTAAACCTATGATAGGCAATTCTCCAGCCCTACTAATTTCTAAGAGAAGCTGCTGCTTATAAAAGTGTAATCACTACCATACAACACAGCAATCACACTCCTGGGCATTTATCCCAGGGAAATGAAAATTTATGTTCACATAAAAACTTGTCCACAAATGTTTATAGCTTTATTCTTAATAGCCAAAAACTAGAAACAACCAGATGTTCTTCAATGGGTGACTGGTTAAGTAAATCGTAGTTGTTATGGACTGAATTATGTCCCCCAAAAATTCATGTTGAAGCCCTAACCTGCAGTGTGACTATATTTGGAGACAGTGTCTATAAAGAGATAATAAAGGTTAAGCAGGTCATAAGAGTAAGGCCTTAACCTGATAGAACTGGTGCCCCTATATAAAGAGGAAAAGAGATCAGGAGTCTCTATCTGTCCACGTGTGCACAGAGGAAAGGCCATGTGAGGACACAGAGATAAGGAAACCAT
The DNA here is from genome assembly GCF_902729225.1 of Pteropus medius. Taxonomy (NCBI): domain Eukaryota; kingdom Metazoa; phylum Chordata; class Mammalia; order Chiroptera; family Pteropodidae; genus Pteropus; species Pteropus medius. The sequence goes on along the minus strand of NW_024353906.1, from coordinate 123,858 downwards.
CCACAAATCAGGAAGAGAGGCCTCACCAGAAACCAACCCTCATAGCACCTTGATCTTGGAATGCTAGCCTCCATAACTGAAAAAATACATTCTTGCTCTTTGAGCCACCCAGTCTGTGGTATTTTGTTACAGCAGCCTGAGCGAATACAGTGGTAAATCTATACCGTGAAACACTACTCAGCAATAAAAAGGACATTATTGATACTCAAAACTTAGATGAATCTCCAGGGAATCTTGTTGCGTTTTATCAATGGTATCATACAGTATACAACTCCAAAGGGTTGTATACTGTATGATACCATTGATAAAACATTCTTGAAATGACAGCATTATAGAAATAGAGAACAGAAGAGTGGTTGCCAGGAGCCAATAGGGGGGTGGGGCAGGTAGTAAGTGGGCGTGGCTGTAAAAGGGCAGCAAGAGGCTCCTTATGGTGATGGAACTATTCCCTGTCTTGACTGTACAAAACATCCTGGTAGTGCGGCTGCACTACAGTTACAAAAGATGCTATTACTGAGAGAAATTGGAAAAAGAATGCATGAGATTTAGCTTATTTCTTATAACTGCATGTGAACCTACAATTATCTCAAAATAAAAAATTAAATTTTTTAAAAAAATATACAATCGACACTAAGCCCCAGGTAACCATCAGCACAGTGCAGCACCAGACTCTTCTTCACCTCCTGTCCTCTCCCAGCTCTACCACCAGATGCACCAAACATCTGGGCCTCAGCTGCCACAGCCAGTTAGGGCTAGCCTTCAGCCCACAGGAGTGGGAGCAGAAAAACGACCAAGAGAGAAAGAAAAAGGTCACTGCTCTTCCACCTGCCACCACCCCCTCTACTCGCCATCCTCAACCTCACACACACTGTCAGCCCTACATCCGTCACCCTCTCACGGTCCAGAAAACAAGCTCACTTGAAGGTTTTAAATGAATAAACAATAAAATCCACTAGGAAAGCACTACGGTCACAGCAAAGAAAGTGGGCCTTAGAATCCAGATCACCCCAGACTCTGATCCTAGCTGCACCTTTTACTACCTTACTCCTTGTGCAACCTTAGACAAGTGCTTTAGCCTCTCTGACCCCAGTTTCTTCACACATAAAAATTTAACTCACATCACTGCATAGTTGTGAGGATTAAATGATGTGTTGATTAAATCAAGAGAACCTAGCCCCCTACCTAACACATAATAAGGGGGTGGAAAATTTCATTTCCTTCCTCCCTACCTGCTAAAGCCTTTCCCACATGACTTTGGCCTTACGTCCCCTCCTTTTAATCACAAGCGCAACATAGCAGAACACTCTGAATTACTCCTTAAAGTTTATTTCTTATATCATTCTTATTTCTCCTTATTACATGCCTTTTAGGAAACAAAAGTAAAATAACTATTTCGTAACTACCAATGTATACTTCTTAATCCCTTCCCCTTTTTCACCCAGCCTCCCAACCCCCACCCCCAGCAATCATCATACAAAATAGTCATGGGGATGCAAAGTACAGCAGAGGGGAAATAGCCAATAATACTATAATAACTATGTATGGCGTCAGGTGGGCACTAGACTTACTGGGGGTATCACTTTATAAGTTATACAAATGTCTAACCACTATGCTATACACATGAAACTAGTAATATAATACTGGATGTCAACTGTAATTGAAAAAGAAAAAAAGTGAAATGATCACCTGTAGCAACTAACGCATGCCTCAGTCCAGCAGCAATACTAACAACCTTCTCTCTCAAGAACTGTCAAAATAAAGAAAAGGGTTGAGATTTCAGAATCATCCATCTACAAAATGTTACATGTAATTGATAGTCGAAATGCAGTCTGGCCCTCATTACGTGTCTGATTGGTTTAAAGCACCCAAATCCCAATATTTCCATCCATAAATACCTCCATATGCACCCATAAAAGACAAAAATTTTTTTAAAATACCAGATCACAATGCCTCTCAGGGAGGAGAGGGACCTTCAAGGTCATCCAGTCCAGGAGGTGGCAAATATTTTCTACGCAGGGCAGATAGTAAAGATTTTAGACTTTGCAGGCCATATGGTTTCTGTCACACCACTCTACTCTGCCGCTGTAACATAAAAGCAGTCACAAGCAATACACAAATGAAGGGGCATGGCTGTGTTCCAGTAGAACTTTATTTACCAAGTATTCTAGTTTGTGGATCTCTGATCTAGTCCAACCCCCAACCAATACTAGAAATGGCTCCACAACATCCTGCCAAATACCTACTTTCAGTGACACAGGCTTACCACCTCCCCAGGTGTCTGTTCCATCTTTGCACTGATCCGTTTATTTCCTTAGATAGAGCCAAACCTATCTGCCTATGGTTTCTGACAATGTTCTCCAAACATGTGAAGACAGCTGTCATGTCCTCTCCAAGATACCTTGTGGTGCTTTTAAAAAAAGGTTCTCACATTCTTTGAGACCCCTCTGCAGCTTAATTCCTCTCTGATTGAATGTGGGCTGGATTTAGTGACATGTTTCTAGTAAATAGGACTAAGGAAGTGATGAGTGGCTCAGAGATGAGGTGATAAAAGGCACTGGAGCTTCTCATTTGGCCTCTCTCTCCTCTCTGGAATCACTCTAGGGAAAAGCCAGATGCCATGTCTGAGCAGTCCATAGTGGGGCTCCTGTGGCGAGGAACTGAAGCCTCCTGCCAGGTGAGAGAGTGTGGAAGGGGATCCGCCAACCCAATTGAGCCTTCAACAGACGGCATGAAGCCCTGGCTGATATCTTAACTGCAACTTCATCGGAGACCAGCTAAGCTGTTCCCAGATTCCTGACTCTCGGAAACTGTGAGATACTAAATGTTGTTGTTTTAAGCTGCTCAATTTTACGGTAATTTATTACACGGCAATAGATAACTAATATATATCTCTTCTTTAGGCTAAATATCCCCAATTCCATCAGCAATTACCCAATTTCAAATGTCATTTCCTCTTAGTTTCTCTCCTCTAAATACACTCTGGCTACTCAGTCTCTCTCTTTGAAAGGGACTGTATATGCATCAATTACAGCCCTATGGAGCTTTACCACATTAGTTTATTTACAAGTCCACGGTATCTTTCTAAACTTTAGGGCCCTCAAAGGCAGGGTCTCAGTCGTAGTCACTTCTATGCCCAGGGCCTAAGCACTGAACCCACAACAGGACATAACATCCCAGACACAGGCTAACTAGCCTAAGAAGGACAGGGGCTCTGGCCTCCCTTCTTCTGGGGACAATAATTGTTAATGCAGCCCACAGTCTTTGGGGAAGATCAAATTTTACTGCCAATACAATTTGAACATGTCCTTTAAAAAACTTTTTTTTTCAAAACTAACTGAAGGGATTTATATGGAAATTCAATCTCTTCAATATCTTCTACTCACCTCCATGCCTTCCTCTCCATCCCCACTGCCTCGACTTTAGTTTGTACCAGGATCATCTCTTGTCTGAATGCTTAGCAAGAGCTTCTCGAGTGGTCTTCCTTCAATCTTCCCCACTAGCCCCACCTGACCCCTCCCTACCACACTGTTCTTACATTTGTCATGTACTACCTCCCCAACTGACCCCTCCCCACTGGTAGTCCACCACTTCCTTATAATCCAGTCAAAATGAACTGCTTGCAGTATCCCAAACCTCCCCGTTCTATGCTCCTAGACCTTTGTTTACACAGTTCCTCTGTCTAGAATGTCTTCTTTTGTACCTACTCTTTTGTACCTTTTGCATCCTATCTCAAGCCAGATAAACTTCTACCCAACTTTCAAGAATCAGCATAAGCCTATCTTCCCCTAGAAAGAGTTCAATATTCCCTCCTTTGAGGCTATGTATGCATCTACGACAGTTCAAACATGGTGATGCATTTAAGTGTTTCTATACCTAACATGTACTACTAAACTATAAGATTCTCAAATGCTAGGATTGGATCTTACTCACCTTTGTCCCCACTGCCCAAACACGGCATCCATACATGATAGTTGCTATATAAATAAATGAATGAATTTCTATTATATTGCGCTTTGGCACATTCCTCCCATTATTCCATAGCCTGTCAAAATATTTCTACCTTCTGATTCTGTCATCTAACATATTTTAACCATTGTTCCCTTCTGTCTTCTTTAATCATGTGACTTAAGCTAAATTAATTATAACTTATAGGCAGGTTCTTAGAAAGCCATCTATCTATAACTGGAAGCAGTAACACTTCCTACAAAAGGGACTACTACAGAGGCTAGACCTCCATGCATAACATGTGATACAGACTGAATGTCTGTGTTCTCTCCCCGAAATTCAGATATTAAGATCTATTATCCAATGTGATGGTATGTGGAGGTGAGGTGTTTGGGAGGTGATTAGGTCATGAGGACAGAGCCCTCATGAATTGCATTAATGCCATTATAAAAGAGATCCTAGAGAGCTCCTTTGCCTCTTCTGCCATCGAAGGACACGGCAAAAAGATGGCTGTCTATGAACCAGACACCTAATCTGCTGGTGCTTTATCTTATACTTCCCAGGCTCCAGGCATGAGAAATGTGAAAAATAAATGCCTGTTGTTTAAGCCACCTAGTCTAGGGCATTTTTGTTAAAGCACCCCAAACAGATTAAAACACCATGGAAATCATAACCCTTACCCTACAGAGCAGCAATCATAATTCAGCAAGATGATAAGAGCAGACCCAGGTCTCTCCAGTGAAAACAGATCTCCTACTCTGAGCCAGAGCTTAAGGAAATTAGATAGGAGTGGAGCAGCTTCGGGGGCAAAACTCATTTTAGATCCCAGCATATTTCTTTTAAAAATTCCATAGTCAGTCCTATTATGATCACTTACAATATAAACTTCACAAAAATTTATACATTTTAAGTATGATGTGGTGAAAAGAGCTCTGAACTAGGGCCAAGAGTCCTGTTTAACACTCATGCTGTTAAATACAAATATGGTAGCCACTAGCTACATGTGGCTACTGAACAATTGAAATGTGACCAGACTGAATCGTGACATACTGTAAGTAAAAACTGTACACCGGAGTTCAACTTAGTATAACATAAAGAATATAAAATATATAGTTAGTAAGTTCTTATATTAATGGTATATAAAAGGAAATGATAACAGTTCAGATACACTGGATTCATTTAAATGTTATTAAAATGAATTTCAACTACGAACCACAACATGGAGGAAAGTTGAAAACATAAGGTGAAGTGAAAGAAGCCAAACATAAAAGACCACATATTGTATAATTCCATTTATATGAAATGCCCAGAATAGGCGAATCCGTAGAGATGGATTAATGGTCACCAGGAGCTGGGGTGAGGGGATGATAGGAAGTGGCTGCTACTGGGTACGCAGTTTCTTTCCTGATGATGAAAATGTTCCAAAATTAGATATTGGTAATAGTTGCTTTTGTGAATATACTAAAGATCACAAAATTATACATTTTTTAAAAGGTAAATTTCATGGTATGTGAATTACAGCTCAATAAAGCTATTATTTTAAAAATTAATTTCACCTGTTTCCCTTTACTTTTTTAAGTGGTGCTACTAGAAATTTTTAAACTACCTATGTGGCTCACATTATATTTCTATTGCACAGCACTGGCCTGTACCATTTACCTGGCTTAGTGTCTAGGTAAGTCATTCTATCCGAACCTATTTCTAACACAACCCTCATTATTATTAATTTTAGAATTATAAAAAGTCATTAATGTCTTTATAAGATATTTTACCTTCATTGTTTTATTTCACAAAAATTTGTAATGTGTATGAGGACAGCATTTTTTTTCCACTCACAACCTCCACCCCCTCAATCTAATTTTTCCCAGAAAAACCTAAGTTTTTCAACTTAACATCTAACTCCTGCCTGGGTTTTCAGGGACCCAGCCAGCCTTTTAGCCTCGGGAGGGATAACTGTGACACCCTGGAAACGCTTTAATGGGTCATAGGGAAGCTGCATATCGGGTGCCGTCCTTACCTCAATGGCCTGGGGAGCCATACATCTTCGAGGCCCATGAGGAACTCCTAACTGGCCAAAGGAGTTAGATCCACATGATAGAACCTGCCCATTTTCTGCAAAATACAAATGCTTAAATTACAATCTAAGAAGTAAGATACCTATGAACAACGGGTAAATGCTAAAGAATGAGAGGAACAAAGGGAATGAGAGGAGGACAAAGGTCATGTGCAAAGGGAATAAAATAGCATACAACAATGCATACAGTTGGCCCTCTGCATCCATGGATTCTCAACTGCAGATTGAAAAGACTGTACTACTGTCTACAGCCATGCCACCCTGAACGAGCCTGATCCCATCTGATCTCAGAAGCTAAGCAGGGTGGGGCCTGATTAGTACTTGGATGGGAGACCACCTAGGAAGACCAAGTGCTGTAGGCATAAAAAATAAAAAACAAGGGATTGTAAGCTGACAACGTCCTTGCAATCTGTGAGGTCAACCAAGGGTTGCCTTGCCTTAAATAGAAAAAATACTGTACTACAGTTTTTGATCAGCAGTTGGTTGAATCCACAGATGCAAAACCCACAGATACAGAGGGCCAATTTTATTCTATTAACCCTTTGTCCTCTGCATCCTATTCTATTATCCAGCTTCACAGAGACTGAACAATGCTGCCCAACCTTTTTATTTTTTTTTTAATCTCTCATTGGGAAAAAGCTGCCATCATTGTTGTGGCAACCTCTGATTTCCTCATACTCCCCCCGACATTCCCGTGGGTAACCTTAGCGGGCACTACTCATCAATTACCCCAGCCACACAGCTATCATGAACTTGTGGGGTAGGAAGTAGCCACCAAAAGTGTTCTAGTTCATTCTCTAGTCTCTTGCAAGTATTCCGGTCCAAAGTTTTACTGTTTAAACTCTCTTTACAAAAGACAACCCATGACTTTCCTTGACAACCAGAGAGAACATTTGTGTGTTTTGAAACATATCGAGAGGCTTTCATTTAATCAGCATCACCAATATCATGCTCTTTGCATCCAAAACCTTTGTGGTGATAAAGACTTACCTAGGAGTAAACTCACCTGTGAGAATAATGGTAAAGTCCCAGCCACAGGCCACCTGTTGGATGGGACAGCCAAGGAGGGATTTACAGGGAGTAAAATATAAAACGTCCTCTGTGTGACCAAGCCCCAACTGCCCATCTTTGTTCAGGCCACAAACAAAAAGGCTTCCTCCATCTGCAAAAAGGCAAAGGCTTTGGTGACAGTGTGCACAGGGGAAATTACAACTGCCAAAGTGAGCGAAAGGATTTCACTATTTGAAGTCACAAACACAATAACATTTTTCCCACCCATGTTAATAAGCATGTATGTTAAAGTCCACTGGACCAAATGGCATAGAGCCAAAGGGCTCCCATCTAATATCTAAACGGAAACTCCAAGTCCTACAGCAGTGGCCAATCAATCACTGTTGTTGAGCATCTACTATAACAATAAAAGCCAACATTTATTCAGCACTTAGAATGTGCCTGGTATTGTTTTAAGAGCTTTCTGTGAGGCTGATTTTTCCTTTAGGTACAGTGCCTAGAACCCACAATACTTAGAGAACCATAACATCTTAATTTTAAATTATTTTAAAATACGAAAAAATAAAGGTATTTATAATAAATATGTAACACTAAATCCAGCCTGGATTATATTAATCTTTATATCAATGTCGTCATAAAGTATAACTTTTAATATTCCTTTATGAAAGAAGGGGTCCACAAAGGCAAAAGTGCTAAGGACTCATAAAAGTCAAAATGCAGCCCTGTTAACTCATTAATTCTTCTCATCCATGCAACAGTGAGGAAACTAGCACAGAGAAATTAAGTAATTTTCCTAAGACCACACAGTTAATGAATAACAGAACCAGGATCTGAATCCAGGCAGTTTGATTCCAGATTTTGTGTTCTTAACCAGGATGCAATGTGCCCTCCTTCACAATATTGTAACACTTATAGTACTGGTTAAATCCTATCCTAGGTACTCTAGAAAAATTAAGGAAAATGCAAAGTTCCTGCTCTCAAGGAATATCCAATCTAATTGCAAAGACCTCTAACTCATATACGAAAGTTAAATAACAATATATGGTATAAAACGTGATATATGTTGCAACTCTACCACTAACTTGTCTTGTAACCTTAAGCAAGCAGTTTTCCTCTCTGAGCCTCACTTGTGTAATGGGATAGGGGTAGGAGGAGGGGAAGGAGAGCCTAGGAAGAACCTAGATCTCTGAAGTTCCTTCCGCTCTAGCAGCCTAGGTTTCTCTAATGGTTTCCTCTGCAAAACACAAAAGGCTGAAAGATAGTAATATGACAACTAGTGGGGGAAACATCTAAATAAGAAAATGAGGGCTATCTATTCTTGAAGAAAGTTACCTGTGACAACAGCAGAGTGGCCCCCTCCTCCTGTGATTCTCCTGACACGCCCAGGTTTACAGAAGTCACTCAGCTGCTGAGGCAAAAGCACATCTTCCTTATGGCCAAGGCCAAGTTGCCCATAGCTATTTGCACCCTAGGGTTAAAATAAGCCAAGGATGAAAAAGTAGGACAATCACAACAGTCAATGTTTATTTATCTGTCTCTGTCTTTCTCACTCTGACATCTCAGAGCCTATAACAGATGAGATTTCATGGGCTCATTCTTAAGAAGTTGTTACATGCAACTCACACTTGGACAGTGGTCCCGTCCATGGAACACCACAGTTCTCATGTGAGAGGAGGCCTTAGCATCCACAGCTTATCCCGTGCCACTCTTTACCTTTCTCTTCCAATGCCCCAGCCCCCATATGTTGCTTTTTGGGGACAGCATGGGAGTTCCTCCTGATGAAAGCTAATTACCTGGGGTGGCTAAGAAAAGAAATAATGAGGGGAAATGGGAACAAAGTGGGTAGGAAATACCCTGGGACTAGTTCTTGTCCCTTCTCCTCACACCTTCACTGGAAAAACTGGCAATGACTTTCTGTAATCAAAGTTAAAGATTCTGTACCCTCAAGCAAGGCATATCATTGTTATTTCATCTGTAAGTGAAAGAGGTTGGCAATGATCTCTAAGGGCTTTTCCAAGTACTATATTTGTGACTCTTAAGATTCACATGGCGAGATCTCCGTAAGGGAACAGATTTCCCCTTCATGGGCAATATGTCTATCACATGTCTATATGATTTTATACAATAAAATTGCCATATCCCTAATCTGAAACACTTGCAGCCAGATACAAATTTTTATAGACGTTTCAAAAAGTAATATGGTATATAAATCATATAGACCGCTGCAAGTTCTGGGAGCATACCCCATAAGCAAAGCAGTGTGATTTCTGCACTAAACGGTACACATACTCACAGTAAGTGAGCAAAGACTATAAACAGCCTTATGTCAGGTCAGTTTGGGGTGTTCAGAGCTTTTTGTATTCAAAATTGAAGATAAGGCACCATGAGCCTGCAAGGAAAATCTTATTAAGATTTCAGAAATCCTCATAATTTTTCTAACTACCTACTCCTGGCTGGTTCTTCCTAGACATGAGTAATAAAACCTTTAAAATGTGTTTGTTTTTGAAGACACGAGGAAAAGTGATTTAAAATAACTACAAAAAAATACATACAAACCCTCACCCTTTGTGGTCTAGTCTACAGCCGTCCTGGGCTGCAAGGACTCCAAGCTGGAAGTACAAGCCGTGGCAGGGACACAGGTTCTAGAGATCCTCAGGGACAATAATAGCTACCAATTACTGAGTGCTTCTCTGTGTCCTGGGCATTCGCCTTTAATTCTCACAACAACAGAGAAGATAGGCTTGTCGCTCTCGTTGTACAAATGAAGAAACTAAGCATCAGGAAGGTTAAGTAATTTTCCATAGTCACATAACTGGGTAGGCAATAAGTCGATGCCTGCTCCTTTCATTATACCATACTGTGACGCTAAGAATAAAGAAAAAAAAGGATATTTGCTAACCCAGCCTGGCAGGCAGCTCACTGTATGACCATATCTTAAATAGCACCCCATCACTTTACCTCCTTTTTGTTTTTGCTTTATGTTTCTTCATAGCACTCCCTGTCATTGCATCACTTCTGTTTACTTGTTTACTATCTATCTCCTAAAAAGTAAATTCCACAAGTGCAGGTACTTTGTTTTGCTCACTGGTATTTCCCCTGCATCTGAAACTGTGCTGGTCGGAAGAAGTGTGCATGTATTTTACAGTGAATGAATGTAAGACCCCATGCGTCCCCACCAAAGAAAGAACAAATGAAAAGCTTGCATGGTGTGAAGTGAGGGCAATGCACAGGATTTCTCCATCAGCCCTGAGATCTCAGTGGCTGCTCCATTACCAAGGCTACATGCTGTTGAACAGAAAGTCAAACACTGGCATTATGGATTCAAGCTATGATATCAAATTTTTGTAATGCAGCAAGAGGCCCTAAATTCCCGTCAAAGCAAAACAAAACAAAATTTTAATATAATCTATTACAGCTGTATCTGCCTCCCTTCCTTATGAACACTCCTGACACCACACACACACACAACTCCAAAATATGCAAATTCCCCTTTTTACAGTCTTGTGTTCCCCTAAAATTCATTCGTTGAAGCCCTAATCTCCAGTACCTCAGAATATAACTGTATATGGAGATAGAGCCTTAAAAAGGTAATTAAGATTAAACGAGGTCATAAAGACGTGGCCCTAATCCAATATGACTGGTGTCCTTATAAGAAGAAACACAGGGATGCTGTCGCACAGAGAAAAAGCCACATGAGGACACAGCAAGATGATGGCCATCTACAAACCAAAGAAAGAGGTCTAAAGAGGTCTAAGAAGAAACTAAAGCTGCTGACACATTGATCTTGGACTTCTGACCTCCAGAACTGTGAGAAAGTGAATTTCCTTGTTTAAGCCCCTAAGTCTGTAGTATTTTGTTATGGCAGCTCTAGCTAACTAATATACCCCTCCACACAGATATAGCAGCAAGAAGAAAACACAATCAGGCCTCCAAGCACAGCAGTGGGGTTAGGTTCAACAATCTTTTTGTTTCAGTACAAACAAGGCCATATCTGAAAGGCTTTTTCTGTCAGATATATTCTCTGTCCACAGAGACACCAGTCTCTAGCCTGGGAAAAGCTAGAGACAACACACAGCCCAGGCACACATTCGACCCCCAGCACCACCCCCACTTCAAAGACATTCAGCCAGCCTACCTCAGGCCACACCACAGTGCTCTCTTCTGCCAGTCTGCAGCCTTACATTCAACAAATGCTCCCTACCGATAACTACCGTTTTTTAATTAGTCAATACATACTGGTTTTGACTGCAATATAGGCATTATTTCTCTCCCTCTCCCCCAGCCCAATACGACAGCTAGAAGTTTCACTCTTGTGTTTTTCCCAAAAGACCAGCGAGCACATAGCTCATACACAACAGGTACTCATTCATTCATCAACAAATATTTGCTGAGCACCTTACAATGTGCCAGGCACAAACCAGGCACGGTGAACAAGACAGGCACAGTACCCACCCTTATAACGCTTACATTCTAGCCAAGGAGACTGCTATTAACAAATTATACATTTCATTACAATTGGGATACGTGCTGTAAAGAACTACAATTGGGATACGTGCTGTAAAGGACTACAAGATACCATGTCTGCTTGTCCCCGTGCATCTCTCCCAGCCACGACACAAAAAGATGACTGTCTCAGTGCTTCTGTCAAAGCAACACCAGCGCAGATGCCCACGCTCCCATACAGGCAAGACCCGGTCACAATAGAATATCAGTAACTATGCAGGGTCTCCGCCTGGTACACCGCCAAACACCGCAGGCCTCAAATCAAAGGCTGCTCCCGCCGGAGAGGTAGGGCTGGAGAAAGGCCTCCATCCTCCGGGCAGCGGGCGGGTGGGGAGCACAGGTGGCACCACAGGACTGTGACACCCAGCGATCCCGTCCTGTCAGAGCCCTCCACGCTGTCTTTCTCGAAGCTCTCGCGGAACCTGACGCTCTGCCCTGGAGGCAGGCTCTTCTCACCGCGCCGCAGCCCCTCGGGTCCGGACCCCAACAGCCAGCAGGACCCCTAAGTCACGCCGTGAAGACTCTTCCCTCCCCTCCCTCTCATCATCCGAATCCGGCCAGGATCCTCCAACCCAGAGCTAGAGCTGGGCTCGGACCCGGCCGCGCAGCCCAGGATCGCCCACGCCGAGGCCCAGAGCTCCCAGCGGCGGAGCCCCCAGTCCCAGCGGCCCGGGCCCGGGCCCGGGGGGCGGAGTCACGTACCCAGGCGAAGAGTGCGGCCGCAGCTCCGGCAGCCTCGGCGGCGCTCGCCTCGCGCTCCATGCGGGGACGCTCTGCGAGCGCTTCCGGAAGGGGCGGGGGAGGGGCCCTCCTGGTGACGATTGAAGAGGAGGGGGCGTGGGGCCAGCGAGGGGCGGGGTCTGTGGTTGGGAGGGACCGGCGCGGGGGCGGGGCCGGCAGGCTGCGCGCCGGTGCCTCCTCCTGAGCCGCCTCCCAGCGGCCCCGCCCCGGCGCGCTCTGAGCGTCTCTGCCCACGGCTCCCTGCCTGCCTTGCAGAGTGGCTCACTCTTTATTTTTAGTAATAGTTCTAGACGAATGCACCACGCCCCTTCACGTTTTTGTCTCCTTGGAGCCCCACGACAGCCCAGTGGGGCTGACAGGGCAGGGACTGCGTCACCATTGGATGGGGAAGAAATGGAGCCTGGGAAGGGGAGGAAAGGGTCCTGCCCCAGGGTCTTAGGCCAGACTGTCATTGGGCCTATTTTGGTGTGTATTTGCAAAACCTGAGGGAACGTCTTCGTAGGCGAGTGTGGTGTCTTACATCGTTGGTGTCGCCCTCAGTGCCTGGCACAGAGCGGGAACTTACACCTCGGGACACTGAACTGAGGAGGCTAGTTCTTGTAGATTCCTGCGGGGCCGCGTTCTGACCTTCAGTATTCCGAGCATGGCCCTGGCCTGATTCTGATCATTAATAACAATTTTCACCCAACAAAGATTTTCACATAAAATGACTTTTAGCATACACTTTTGGTGGGAGCTAAATAAATACAATTTTCCGGGAGGAAAATGTGGCAATGCATATTAGGAATATGAAAATAGGTAAATGGATATTTATCCTATAATTCCACTTCTGTTAATTTATCACAAAATAATCAGAGCTGTGCACAAAAACTCAAACTGCAAGTTATTCATTAAGGGGTTACATGTAATAGGAAAGAACTTACTACCTGAAAGTCCAAATATAAATTGATTAAATTATGGCATAGCCATGCAATGGAATAGTAGGTTACCATTTAAAAATATAGAAGATATTAAGGGAAATAGTCATGACATGTCATTAAAGTAAGTATTATACCAGCTTTCCATTCACACACGTGTGCGCGCACACACTCTCGAAGTGGTGGATTACAGGTGATTTTTATTTTCTTTTTTGTACTTTTTGTACATAATCCACATATTCCTAGCCACACATTATGTTATTGGTATATATGGGTTCACATTAAAGATGATAATTCATATTCACTAGTTCTCGACCACCCTGCTGACACGAGACTCCAGTACTCAACATCCTTTATGCCTGGGAGCCCTGGAAAAGTGTCTGGAGTGAGCTCTTAATACAGCCCTTTCCTGTTTCACTCCACGCACTCCTCGTTGTTTCCTACTGTGCGACCACTTGAGGGCAGCACCTCACTTTTACCTCTCCGGTCTGTGGCATCTCTAGAATATCCATGACCATGCCAAGAAAAATACAAACTCAGGAGACCTCCATGTGCGAAAACTATACCATGTTTGCTGATTTTTTTTTTTTAAGAGTGGACTTTTTTGTCTGACCATTCCTTTCCAGCATGTGCAATAGGATGTAAAAATGGGACCCTACCAGTCTCAGTTTGGGCCAAGACCCCCCAAGGCATTAAGTGCCATCATTAAGTGCCAATACTTTCACATTATAAAGTGAAGTACAAGACCACCAAACATAACTTGTGAAGGTGTCTCGACTGTATGACTTCCAGTCTATGAAAGAGGTTGGAGAGGCTGAGAGAGAATTCTGAGAGCATATGTGACAATAGTTGTCCATGTGCTATGAGTCCCACCCATCTCATCTCTAAGCTTCAGCTAGGCTACTTAGAGAGCTTGGTATGTATCCCTCCAGACTGGGGCCTGGCAGGCTGCTGTCCAATTTGTGCTGAGAAGTCCAATGTTTTTTAGTGAGATAACTGCTCTGATAGTTGAGCAAGAGAGATTGATGCTTTGGAGAGGTTTTTCATGCCCAGTGTCTTTCATGACAAAGAATGTCTGAGTATCTTCCATGTAAGTGTTTCCCATACACAAGCAATTTGGCCAGGGGACGGTCTTGGACCCTGTCCAAGGGAATTCTGGAGGGGTGAAGTAACACCCCAAGAGAGTTGACCACTAGAGGCCGAGGGAAATGAATTCACTGGCCCTGTCAGAGAGGTACATTTACCCATACCAAGAGATCTCGAGAAATGAGAAGGTGGAAAGGTGTTCCAAAACACCCACAGAGAATGAGTCAGCACTAAATACTTGCCAAGTACAAAAAACACTGATGCCAACTCACAACAGTATCAGATTTAAAAGAACTTTTTACTCTTACCTCTCTTTTCCATTACCATTCCCAAACCCTGGAGGAGCCAGAGGCAACCTAGTGAGTGGGCAAGGGGGAGCAAGAAAATAAAGAAGCTAAGCACACCCCTTCCTTTCTTGGTTTTGAGAAAAAGAAAAATGTTAAATTTAGATAAAGTTTAATGTTTTGAACTTTTACATAAGACTGGACTTTTAAAATACTGAAGAGAGAGAAAGAGAGAGAGATTAGAAACTAAGGACTGAGAGTGAGCAGAATATTCAAGGCCAGGACCTGAAATTTCATCCAAAGGGGCAAGGAGGCATTACCCACAGAGCCAGTTTTAATAGAGAAAGGATCTGAGAGAATCCAGTTGTTTTCTGATTTTACCCCTTGAGTGAACATGCAGCAATGCTTTAGCTAACTTACAGTTATATTATTATGTTACATCCCTTAATATAATTTCTTGGAAGTATTGAGATGTTGCAACTGTTTCAACTATGTACATGCCACTGACTAGCTCTTCCCATGAGCAGCCCAGTTGATTTGCAGTTCTTGAATAGCACCAGATTTAAACTATTTGATGGTATCACTTTCAGATGCCTTGTATCCCCTTAAGAGAAAAAATATAAAGTGTTTCGGGCCATACGGATTAGGAAATTTATTCCATTAGGTTATCTTATTTGATCCTCTCAATATTAGTGGTAAGATAAGTATTGTTAGAGTCATAATTATTTTGTAGACAAGAAAACTGAGGCACAAAGAAGTTAAATGATTTACTCCAAGGCCAGATTTCTGCTTATGGTAAAAGCAGATTAGCTAGCTGCAGGCTGATTCTCTCATAAAAACAACTAGAAAAGCTGGGGAAAATATTTTTAAACTCTGTTTCAAGTCATTGGAGAACTATCAAAGCAGCCAGAACTTACAGGGCCAATACCTGGAAGCTGAGAGATTTTATTTGGCACATCTTTTCTGCTTGAAGCATTTGCTAATTAGCAAACAGTGACTTGAAGACTAAGAAACTGGGCTGAAAGCAGCAGCAGCTGAGAAGCTGAGAAACTGAGCAGCACTTTAACAATCTTACGGGAGAGGGTTGGGGGGAGGGATGCCAGTGAAGGAGGGGACAAAAAGTAGGAGGCTAGGGTCCCCAAGGAGAAGCCCTGGCACACACCCATAGTTTTCCTTTGGGATCCCTAAAGGGTTGCACTCATGAGTGGAGGCAAACTGGAAATAAACCAGCCCTCACAAAGTCTGAATGAAGCTCAGTTTCAAATTGCTTAATCCCCAATTAGACTAAGGAGGCATTTCCATTACATTATATACATACCACCTGCTAGAAGTAAAAGTTAATTCCTTCCAGAAGAAGATAAAATCATCTAGAAGCTATGGGGAATCTCTGATTAGGAGAGTGATTATATTAATGATTCTTTACATATGGATGACACATTTCTTTTTACAAAGTCCTCTCACAACATAATTCCTCCAATGACCCAGTGAAGTAGATTTAGCTCCTTTTACAGATGAGGAACACGAGACAGACTTTACCAAGAATTCCACAAAGTAGTTACTAGATTCCAGGTGTACTTAGCTTCCCTTACCTCACATATTCATAGGCTTTTAAAGAACTGTAAGGATGTGATAGATTCCTTAAACTAATACGATTGCTAATAGATATATATATATCAATTTTTAACATGTTTGACCAAAAATAAGTACTTGTTGAGACCATGAATTTTGTATCCATTTTATTATCCAGTTGAATAACAAACTAGCAAATCATAAATTACATAGTACAACAAAGACTAGACTGAAATAGACTAAAGCATCTTTATACGTCTCCTAGAAATTAGTATATAAACTCTATCATATGTCCTTTAAAGAATTCCAGGATTTTTTTTCTTTTTTTAATTTGGAAGCCAACTTAAAAATTAACTCTAATTCTATACATTATGGTGGGCCATTACTACTGTATAACTCCAAATGACAAACTGGATTAAGGAGTATAGACATTCTGATGAAGAGCTTTTGGAGCTTTATTAAAAAGTCAGGAAAATATCATCTAAGTCTGTGAGTAATGACTCACTGATTAAGAGTTATGATCTAAACTTTAGGTTCAATCCTGTTCTCATATTTGAGTAACTATTAACATATTCGTAGATGTTTTAAAGATATATATTTAAAATGCATGAAAATACTAAGACACTCAGGACTCCAAATTTACCACATATCACAAATCCAGAGGTTAGATATAACTGAAATCGATCATTAAACATTTTCATCATTCTTAAGTTGTGAATTATAATGGTTATGCCTTCAAACATTTATTTTAGCATGCTTTAGTTATAAAGTGATTTTAATACCAACATTTTAAATTCAATAACCATGATTTTTCACCATAATCAAAGTTGTATAAAAATAACCAGATTAATTATGCATAATTTGCTGTTATCTGCCATCTATCATGGTTTGCTTACAATAGATTTCCTTGTAACAAAGTACACTAACTGAAGTACCTAATAAATATTTCACATGATTTTAGATTAACTGACTTAGATCTATTTACTGTCAAATGTATATTCAACAGTTAATCAGCTATTAAAAATTTATAAGTAATATAAAATACAAAATAGCATGAATTATCTTTTCTAATTCTATTTCCTAGTATGACACAAAATGAAAGAAAAATTTTTAAAGATTTTTATAATTACTTTCAAGGTCTAAAAAGGATTAAAAGATCTAGTGGTCTGTTAAAATAAAACATTAAGTGATATACAATTTGACTATTAATGTGAAAAAAATAAGGACACAGTGTCTTAAGAATGGAAAATTGTCAGAAAAGATGACCCTTAATATAGCATTAATAGAAATGAGATCACTGGGAGCGGAAGCTGAGGGGATGTGATATCCAGGTGATTCTGAGTTTCTTTTTGATCCTGTTGAGTTTGATATACTTGGCAGGTCTGCCATATTACACAACTCCATTTCATTCTATGCGAATGGTGCCACAAAAAGTTGTACATTGGCCTAACTTACAGAACATCTAGTTGTAAATATCCAGCTGAAATTAAGAGGCAAAAATTCAAGAAAGATATGAGGGTTAGAATTGCTAATATGAGTCATACAAAATAAGAATTGAAGTGATGGATGTGGATGATATATCCCACGAAGAAATAGCAGAGAGAGAAGACAGTCAAAGACAGACACTTGAGGAAAGTCTTCCTTTAGTGTGTACGGGGAGAGAAAGGAGCAAATTAAAGAGATCAGCATATATTTAGGAGTCCAGCTTCATCCATTTATATGAGGCCTAGTCCCTGTACTACACAGCTGACACCACATGAAAACCAGTCCTTGCAGCCTTTGCATTATTACAGTGTCAGTCCTAACATGGTCTTCCTTTCTTACATTCCAATTCCTCCCTATTTCCCCCAGTCTACCCTCACAACTTGCCTTCCTATTTATGGTCTCACCATATACCTTGGAAACAAAGTGCTCAGCACTGCTTTTCCAACTTTAACTTTGTGCTTTTCTCATTGGTCTCAGTTTGAACTCTCCGTTTGACAACACTGTCTCCTGCTAACCTGCGGGCAATCACATCACCACACCTGGGGCTGCCTGTTTGAGTACAGGGCCTTGCAAGTGGTACACCCACCAAGTTCCCTTGGCACCATGAGTAGGACAGAAAATATAAAACAAAACTAGCATCATGTAATGCCAATGAAAGGAAAGTTTGAAGGAGGATGGTCGCTTGGTAAGTAGCCCCCTAGTGCCTATAAAATAAAGTCCCAAATTCTTAGAATTATATCCCAATCAACCTTTCCAGACTTAGCTACTCCTATTTCTCCTACAAGATACTACACTTGAAACTAAACTGCCTGTTCTTTACTAGGTATGCTTCATGTGTAAAAGCCTTTATACTTTTTCTCATGCTAGCAGCTGGTCTCCTATTAAATTTAAAGGTGTGACTGTGATTGAGCTTGGTGTAAATTAAGTGATAAGATACTTCAGAAATAAGAGGATCTTAGGTAACCGTATAGACCAGCTCCATAATACCTATCAGG
The DNA here is from genome assembly GCF_902729225.1 of Pteropus medius. NCBI lineage: Eukaryota > Metazoa > Chordata > Mammalia > Chiroptera > Pteropodidae > Pteropus > Pteropus medius. Next base: position 105,248 of record NW_024353906.1, on the reverse strand, counting down.
ATATTTTAAGTGATCATAAAGGTCATTTTACTCAAGAAGAATTGGGGAAAATAGAATCAGACTGGGACTAGATGTATCTATTAGGTCAAAATGGTGGTCAGTGAATTGTATGGTATGTGAATCATATTTTACTAAAGCTGTTACCAAAAAAATAATAATAATAGGTGGTGGCTAGAATATCCAGGTATAAATTTTCAAAGACTAATGATCCATTAAGAAATAAGAGTAGAAAATATTATTTGGTTGCCATCTTTCCGTGACCAAATCTTCAAGAAAAGCAAGGGCTGGCCCACAGACCTCTGAATTGATACTCAGATGCCCTCAGGATTAGGACCTTATCAGATGCTCAGCTGCCTGCCAACCTTCGCAAGGGCGTCACTGACAACATCGAGATCATGCCGCAGCTCGTTCATGGCTCTGGTTATGCTCTTGGTGTCTTTCAAGATCTGAATACTACGTGTGTATGGATTATACTTCACTCCAAATGGACGCTTAATTGTTTTGGTAAATTCTCTATTAAAAAAAGAAAACAAATAAAAGGCAATCAATTTCCGGAGCGAGGGGGAATGATGAAAACTAAATAAACAACAGCAAACCTATTTCACACACTAGGCAAAAGATAAATTTCTACTAGATGTTCATGCAACCAATCTGACTTACCTCTCTACACTACATGTGCAGAGGTCCCCTGGAATCCTACACAGGTAGAAAACCTAAAGTAGTCATGGATATATCTATCCCTGCATTACTAGGGAAGGATCCTGTGGAGGGCTTTATTAACAATTTCTTACTTTATACACCTCTTAACTGCAGTAGGGAGACCAACCACAATAGCTTTATTGGTATATAATGACAACATTGACCACATAGTAATAGACCTCTCTATTGTGACTTCCATAACTACACCTACACACACACACAGGCCAAGAACAGTCCTGCCTCCTGCACATGTACATTCTTTCTGCTTAGAATGTTTCCTCTAGACTTCTCTCGAATGACCTAAATTCTATCCTTTCTTCAAGCACGGACCTTCTGCTTTTTTTAGCAATCTAAAATTTGAACCTCTCATTCGGTACCATCAAGAACAATCATGTTCAGGACACCTAGGGATGATTGTGCAGCTGAGGACAGTTATACATGAGCAGGGACTGAAATCCAGCTTGCAATCTGCCTGGTCTACCCATAGGGGCCCCCTCTTCTAGAGGAAGCCCTTTAGTATTGTTATTTGATTCTGTTCACAGCTTAGCTCCCCAACTAATGGAAAATCCCTAGAAGACAAGGAGCATGTCTTCAGCCCCTATCTATCTTCATTGCTCAAGGTGACCTCATGACCCCTTCCACCAAATGTTGTTTTGTTGATCCTGCTTCTATCTTTTCCTTTCCTACGACCTCTATCTTAGTTCCAGCTTGTATTTTTACTCGAAGCACTGTAAGAATCTAAATCGTTTCTCTGCCTCCAATATCTTTCTTTCTTAATAACACACTTAGCTGATTAATAGTTACAGCATAGCTTTGATTGTATCACACATCTCACATATTTTTTCACCTCCTTACCTTTTTTATGCTGCCCCTTAGCTTAAAACTTAACATGCCTAAATCCTACCTATCTTTCAAGTCCTTTCTAAAATGCCATTTAGCTTTCCCTGTTCTCCCAGCTGAAATGAATTGCTCCTAAATAAAATGCAGAACCATATTTCATACATATCTCCTCTAAGGCTTTCTGAATTGTTATATAGTGATTTGAGTATAGTCTTCCCCCCCCCCATTAGATTATAAACTCTCTGACTGGAAAAATGGAAAGAAACAAATTTCTCAGTGTATCTGACTCATTATTTCAACTACTGAATATCATTATACCCAACATACTCTAAATATTTGTTGAGAAAGGGAGATTTGTTACAGGCAGAAGGCACCTGGTGGGCTTCTATTTATCCAGATGCTCACTTCTGTGATTTCTTACCATTATTGGACCTCTGTCTTGCAGAGAAAAATTAAGGCATGAGGAAAATATACTTTACCTCATCTTCTCTTTTGCATCTTCAAAGCTTTCAGACACAAAGTAGACATCCTGAAAAGTTGTGATGAGACACTCCTGTTTGCAGGTAATCTTGGGGTCAAAGGGCTTTACTTTGGCATGTCCAGAAAGTGCATGCTAGAGGACAAAGAGTCAATGAATCAAAGAATACTCTCTATTTTCATAGATCACATTCTACGCACAACTGCCAGAATCGGCACACCTCTGAATGTATTACTAACACAATGGCTCCAACCTACAATTCTAAATTTATTTCCTACGGTTCTATATAACCCATAAAATTCTCTAGCTAAACAAATGGCTTGCTGTTCTCCATAATTGCCCCAAGAGCATCTCGATTGTTCTAACACTCTTCTCCATGTAGGAGGCACCCAAGGATCTTTATTTATTTATTCCTGCATTATGGCACCTACTCTCTGCACTAGTTATTCTTATGCATGACTTGTACCCACCACCAGGTGGTAGGCTCCTTGAGAGCAAGAGAGTGCCTTAGACAGTGTTTCACACACACATTCATCACTCAACTAACCTGTTTATTTCTTTATTGGCCAAATAATAAATCTCAAAAAGTTTCCTAGAAGTTATTGCTAGCACACCAAAAATGATGAAGAAACAGCAAGAATTTGCAAGCAAAAGCTTTAAAATACTTTTTTTATTTAAAAGAGATAGATAGATGATAGAGATAAATGTCAAAAACCTTGGGAAATCAAGAAAAGTGTCCTTTAAGTAATATTTACTGCTACCCTAAGTATTTTCCATAGTAAGCTCTTGTTCAAATTCAAAAACTATTTCCGGTTGTATCAATTATATTAAGTGAATCTGAGATGCGCAAAGATTTACAACTCTTACTTTGAGTTCACTGATAGAAGAAAGTAAGCCAGCACCAAAGACTCTTAGCTGCCCATCTTGTTTACACAGACCAAACTCCACAGTGAAAAAGTAGCACTGCAAAAGGATATCAATATTACTTTCACATTCTGAATGACTCAAAATAAAACAAATCACAACTCTTTATCACTGACCCAAAGTACCCTGGAATAAAGTCCAAGACCCCCAGACTAGCTCACAGTATCTCTACAATTTGGCCTCATTCTAAACAAGCACTTCTCAAACTTTTGTTCCCAGTACCCTTATACATTCTTAACAATTACTGAAAATCCCAAAGACCTTTTGTTTATGTGGGTTACAGCTAGCAGTAGCTACTATATTAAAAATTAAAACAGAAAAAATTTAAATGTTTACTAAATAATTTTAAAATGGAATAAACTCTTTTTATGTTATGTAAGTAACATTTTAATAAAAAGTAACTATATTGTATAAAACAAAAAAGGTTAAAAAAAGGTAGCATTGTTTTACATTGTTGGAAATCTTTTTAATGTCTAAAGTAGATATTATTTACTGTCCAGCTAAAGAAAAAGATGAATTCTCATATCTGCTTCTATATTTAACCCGTTGCAATATGTGGCAATAAATTTGCTTATTATCTATACCCCCTCCCCATTGGAATATAAGCTCTATGAAGACAGGAATAGCACCTGTCACCTAGCAGGTTACTATTAGTAATAATAATGGCTAACATATATGATTAAAGTATATGAAGAATATTGAGCCTCACACAGATAAGTAGTTGTAAGAGGACTGAATATTGAAATAGCCTTTTCAGATAATTGTGGATATTCTTCTTTGACACTGCAAACTCAGTAGTGATTGTTTCTTAAAGTTCTACTGCGATGTGGCATCTGAAACCACATCAGTGAACTCTGTTACATTAAAATCCACTTCTCACTTTAAATGGATCTTTTACTTACGTATGATTTTGACCCCGTGAAAGGATCCCAAGTACCCCTGTAGCTCCAAAACCACAATTAGAGAAACACTGTTCTAACCATAGAGCCTATTTCATACCGCCTTGCCCACCCTCACACACTCTGCTCCAGCTTCCTGTTCTTTCCCCAAAGTACTTCCTTGACTTTCCTTGTATGCCCTCATCCCAAGACGCTCTTCTTTCCCTTGTTGACACAGGAAAACACTACTCATCTTTCCTGGGCTAGTCCAGGTGTTCCTCCTCCATGAAACCTACCCTGGGCAGCTCTCTTCACGCCCAGAGCACTTGGCCTCAACTTCTCTATCACCTTCATCTCACGTTTCTAACATAACTGTCTCCCCAAGTAGTGAATAAGTTCACTGAAGGCAGGGACCATGCCTTCCGCATCTTTGTATTTCCAGAGTGGTGTCTTGTATATACTGCTTAAAAATATTTTTAGCATCATTTTAGGGAACCTATCATTTTTATTGAAAAAAGAAGATATACAAACCATTAACATTATTGTACTCTAGTTTTTCTCTGCCTTTTCTTAAGCTGATGTCTCCCTTTGATAAACCTTACATTTCTATATCCTTCTTTAATGTTACTTAAATTATTTAAATTAAATTGAATTAAATTAAATATGAGAAAAGAAACATTTTCTAATGGCCATCTTGAATATGTACTTTTAAACTATGTAAATACTCATATCCCACCCATTAAGAATTACTACTCTGTACAGCTACGTCCAGATTGATACCGTTGCCAGTTTTTGAACAGCCTCCTCTGAAGCTCCAAGGGACGCCAGGCCAATCTCTTGAGAGAACTGTGCAAAACTAGGTTCAGCCAAAAGGGGAACATGACCCAAGAGTTCATGGCAGGTATCTCTAGAAAAGAGGTATAAGTCTGTCACAGATGTGATGCTTAACATAAATGCATTAATCAACCATTCAGTCAAATTAAAATCAGATCTTACTTTTATTCAAATTGATCAGGTGGTATTACATTGGAAATAAATCTCAAAGGACACTAATGAAATAAAGAAACAATTTTGATTCGATACCTTGGGCACTCACAAACACACACACACACACACACACACACACACACACACACACACACATAAGTGTATACAGATACCCATAGACATCTACATGCCCCCCGATCCTGCCAAAGATCAGGTCTCTGCTCAGATATCACCTTTCCTACCAGGCCTTCCCTGACCACCCTTTTCAAAATAGCAACCCTCCATCCACCCATACATATACACCCCTCCATCTTCTTTCTTTACTTTATTTTTCTCCGTGTCACTCATCATCAACACCAAACAGGCTGTTTGTTATCTGTATCTCCCACTGGAAAATAAGCTTTATGAAGCAGGAATTTTTGTCTAATTTTTTTCAGTGTTACATCTTCTATGCTTAGAACAACACCTGCCATCTAACAGGTTGTCAAGTAATAATAGTAATAATAATGGCTAACATATATAGAGCATAGAGCATGTATTATGTTCTAAATGCTTCAAATGTGCTTATTCATGTAACCTTCACCCAAAAATCATGAGGTAAGTATCATTATTACAGACAGCTATTTGATGAATGAATACTGACGTAGAAGTACTTACGGCTCTGGGGTATAGAGGGGATCTGAACTGTGTCTCACATACTGTGTGCAGTGAAAAACTCGAAAGGCTAAACCTGATAAGAAATCCCTTGGTGATAAGTAACCAGCCACAGGACGGATGGAAAAACCTGTGCGTTCTGCAAAGCAAAGAAGAAAACACAGAGACGTCTTCACCAGAACAGATCACTTACTGCACCATTTTAACTCTGCCAGTGGCATCAAGTAACACTTTGAGAGAGAACATAAAAACTAAAATGTATCCTATGTATACTATAGGGAAGTAATAATTAAGTACTTACCATTGCCAGGCAATATCACACCTTTTACATATCACATCTCCTTTCATGTTCACTGTATGAGTTAAAGTTTATTGTCCTCATTGTGACAGCTATAAAACTGATGCTCACAGACTCAACAATATGCCCAAGAGCACGTTGTAGATGATAAAGGTAGGAAGAGGACCCAGGTCTCTTAAATTACATCTTGCTGTCTTCATAAAGGATTTAGAACATCCCCTTGACAATTTTAACAAAAAAAAAAAAACCCTAACAAGATCTATTAATTTAGATTAGAACGATTTTTGAATCTATGGCATTTTTAGCCAGAACTACCTCTTCTAAAGTAGTTTGTTTATTTTACCTAAACTAGATGGTGCTTTTCTATCCCCCAACAGACAAGACTGCATGCCTACTGTGAAAGGGGCCTGCCACTAGGCTGCATGGCTCAAGGGAGCTCTATAAGTTCCAATTCTGCCCTTCGTTTCAAACCCTCACACTCTGGTATTCCACCTACTTGCTTTGTACCTAAATTCTCCCATTCCAATGGGAAGATTTCACAGTCCAATAGAACTTTCCACATGACAGAAATGTTCTATATGTAGGCTACCCACTAGGGTAGCCACTAGCCATATGTAGCTATTGAATACTTGAAATGTAGCTAGTATGGCTGGGGAGCTAACATTTTTATTTACATTAATTTTCATTATTTAAACAACACCATGTGTCTAGTGACCATCGTATTTGACAGTGCAGGTAGCCCCTTCAAACTGATGTTATGTTTGAACTGTCTTCTAATTTTGGTTTCTCTCTTTGAAACTTTCCCTTGAAACACCTTTAGCAACATGTTTTGTAGCCAGCTCAAGCTCCAGACCCCAAGCGAACAGCTTTCATTTTTGTATCCGAATCAAAATATTTGTAAATCTCATACAACTTCTATAGCCTGTGCTTGTCTATCCCGTGTCCCATGAGATAATGTGCATTGTTGGTTCTGTCATCCATAATCGCTACTTTTTTAAATCTAGTTTTTGTAGGAACAATTTACATGAGTTTTTCCATTGTAAAAACAATATTGCCCTTTTCTGTTTAGTTCTTTGTTTTGTGTACAGTGATTGAAAATGAGAATTATGGAGCTGAATAGAAATACAGATTTTTATAACAGTCTATGTAAGAAACTCAAAGATAGTAAGTTCAGACCATGATGGAAATAAACTAAACTCCCTTGGAGTCAAAAACATAATTTATCTTTTTTCTCTAAGTTTCTAATCTACTAAGATCAAAGGGGAAATGTCTTTTCTTACATATTGGAGACCCTGGAGATCACTGATCACTTTATTCCCTATACTAGCTAGAAAAAAATAAGGAGGTCTAGACCAAACAAGTATGAAGAACTGAAAGGAACAAACTGTCTTTACCCTTTATTTCTGCTCTACTAGCATATCTTTTCCCATTGGAAAATGATACACTCTTAATGTGGAAAGGGGCTTCAGATCATCTCCTCCAACCTTCCTTCCCCAAGGTGCCTGAATCTCCTCTACCACATCCCTGATAAGAGGGAGTGAAGGTTTTGCATGACCACCTCCATGGATGGGGAACTAACCGCCTCATAAGACTCTTCTATTTTCAAAGGGCTCTTTCAGCATGGTCTTCCTCATTTTGAGTCAAAAGCTTGCAGTTTCTATCCAATAGTCTTTTACTTTAGGGCCATATAGTAATCCCTCTATTATATAAGATTACTTTCAAATATTTAAATACAAAACTATAATATCTCCTAAATCTCTAGGTCAAATACCCTAAGAATCCTTCAGATTTTATTGATATGATACATTTTCCAATCCCCTTATAATTCTGCTCATTTTTTCTACATCTGTTCATGGTTATGATTGCCCCTCTTCAAATGTGATGCCTAATATAGGATCTAATACTCCAGGACAGAGTACAGGAAAATTCTGACCTCTCATATAACTGCATTTTATTCCTCTATTAAAAATTCTGTCATGATCAAAACAGAATTCAACATTCCCCTTACAAAAAATTAATTAGCTTATTACCTTTTAAAAAGTTTGAAACATCTTCCAACTGTGGGATATTATCTTCCCGATATCCACAATATTTAGAAAGCAAAGGTAAGTTTTTGAGATACTCTCTGCAGGCATGGGTTGGGTAAAGTTTGTTCAGCTCTCGGAACACTGCTCCCCAGGTCTTAATTTCCTCTTCAGTGAATTCAACCTTTGGAATGGGGTCTCCACTAATGAGATAAAGGGAAGAAGTTATTTTGAATTAGCGTTCAATAAGTAATAGCACTTATCTTATTCTCTACTTACTAAATAAGTATTATATATTTATTGATTGATTTATTTTATTATTTTAAAGTTGGTTAAGTTATTTTTATAAAACACTTACTGTTTATAGTTCATAGCCAAGTCTGCAAAATACTTCCGTCTTTTACGGTAGACATTGTCTTTGAAGCCCTGATAATTAAAGAAAAGTTGTTAAATATTCATACAAAAATATATTTGACAAATGATATTTAGGAAACATTTTTATTATTGCATTAAATGGATAGATTGGCTGGGGGCTGTCTAACGCAGTATAAGGTCACATTCACAGAGCTACAAAGTGGTAGGAGCTAGATTAAAGTCCTGGTTTATGCGACTTCATGACTGCACTCTCTTCTCTCCTTCCCTCCCAGGATCCTAAAGCTCTATAAGCAATCCTAATGCTCTGGATTTACTAATTCCCCCTCTCATGTCCGTACAGCATCCCACATAATTTTCCAAGGAAACGACTTCCTAGTTCATCAACTGCCTAATAAACCAATTATGCTAGGCAACATGAGTGATAAGACTTTCTCCATTCTCTCTCTACACCCCTTTCAAATAACCCATGCCAATTTAATAAAAACTGACTGCAGACACTGTCTTTATTGTAGTATAACTCTCGGAATAGCTCTTAATAATAGGAATGCCAGGCATGTGACAGATGCTTTGGAGCCAATGAAGTTAGATGCTCTTCAGGCAGTTAGTCACAATTCCACCAGCATGGAGGTCTACTAAACTTCCTGAAATGCAAATTAAAACAAGATCTTATTTAGTCTAGAATAAGCACTTTTTCCAAAAATTGCCCTTAATTTTTAGCTTGCTTTAAATTATTTTCATGAAAATATTTAGTAAAAATATTTACAGGATGGTCTGCATCCAGCTCAGATCCATACATCAGAACTCTGTTGGCACAATGGTCCAGATCAGAAACCTTCTTTGGAAACCAAGGAACAGTTTCCATATCTGCAGAATACAAAAACCACTAACAGATGAAGAGACAATCTTAAATAAGACAATAAGGAAGAAGAAATTAAGAAAGTCATAAATGCATTTAGATGAGTGTTTTAATTTTAGCTTGTACACTGAGGCAAAATTTATAACAAGCAAATTGCTCTATTTCTAATAAGTACATTTTATTCAGAATTTTCGAGCTTAAAATTTTTATGAGCCTTGATTTCTTAAGTGTTAGAAAAAGCTGTACTTTGGTAATAGACCAAAAGTTCAAAAAAAGTTTTTTTTTAACTACATATTTAACTATCCTAAAAAAGCAGAAAAAAGGATAAACAACTTCCCAGACCAAGGTGAAAGTTTAAATAAGAACTTTGAATGTTTATTTTTGTTGATGGAAAGGATCCTAGAGATCATTTACGTCTTTACCACTCTGATCTTCTCACCATCACCTAGTCATACAATTCCTCATAAGACACTGGGTTTTTGCATATGCTGTTCTTCTGCCTGAAATAACTATCCCACTTCCTGCTCCGCCCGCTTCCTCTATTTTCCCAAGAATACCCTTCTCCTTCAAGGCCCAAATCAAACAAGCCTTCCCTGATCCTGTGGGTAGAACTAATTCTGTGTCTTCAGGGTTCCTGTGACACTATGTTTCTCATTTTCTAAAAGTTTTTACTGTGTTTCATTATAATGTATCTGTATATGTCTGTCTTATAGGAAAGAAAGGAAATGACTCTAGGGTAGAGACTATATATTCTTAAATCTTCATTTCTTAGAAATATCCAACACAAGTTGTGTTCCTTGAATATCAACTGAACCCTTTAGCCTCTATAAAACTCTCCATTTTATAGATGAGGTAACCAAAGTCCAGAAAGGTAAAGTAATTTACCCAAGGTAACTCATCCCTCCATAATGGAAGCTAGAGGACTAGAACTCAATCCTTTTTGTTCCAATCTAATATACCCAGAAGTGATATTCAAGAGATTCAAACAACAAATACAAAAGGGGCAGCAATCATATCACTCAAAATAGACACAAACAAAGTCCTAGGCTCCTGTTCTGCCAGCTGTTACCCCTGCAGCTGTTTGTGGCGGGCCCTGAAACTCCTAGGGGAAGATCTGGAGCACACAGGCTTCAGGCATGGTTGGGAGTACTCAAAGGACTCAGGGAAGTAGCTACCCGCTAGCCAGAAAGGAAAGTATATTAATATTTCAATAACTTATACAGCTGTACAAATACATAGCAGATGAATATCAGTTCTGATTACACACCAACTATTGTCACATAATCTAAAGGGTTTATTTTAAATTTAGTACCATGTATAAAACATGGCTGATTTTGCCCCAAGTGAACCACAGGATTTTTCCACAGTAGAAGATCTTTGCTATCTGAATATCTGAAACATTAGAAGGCTTTACTGCTTTTTCATCTGCTTTTGGTGGAAGTGGAGACAGGGAAGAATGTTGTACACTGTGTATTTCATATCATAGTTGTCAGCAACTGCCAACATTCTCAACAAATTCAAATATTCACTGAATATCTGCTAGATTCTAAGCCCTGTAAGAGTTACTAGGTGCTCAAGAATTGTGAATTGAAGGTTTGTAAAATCAAGAAATGCTTGACGATTTGGAAATTGAGATAACTTAATTGGTTTCTAACTATTGCGAATTCTTTCGGACATTCAGGGTTTCCTTTTTGCTTGTCTCACACTGGATAAAATGTCACCTTATAATTTTTCTTTAGAATTTTGAACAATTATATTTTGTGTTCCCTTCACTACCAGACTGTAAGCAATTTTAAGAGAGAGAGTTTTATTTTTACTTTTATCCTTCAAAATAAATATAAGATTGGACACACATTATGTACCTAATTTCCTGAGTAGTATTTTCGCTTTTCAAACTTACCATCTTCTTTCATGGTAAAATTATCAGGTGGATTCACAGAGAGAACGTTAGTATGAGACTTCAACAAATGAAAAATATCATTCAGTTGTTCTCTGTTGATATCACAGTCAACAAAAATCTCAAATTCTGAGTTTCTTCTCTTTGATTTTCGGGACTCAATATGTAACAGGTTCACATGCTTCTCCTGTGTAAAGATTACAACATGACTGCTTCAAATAGTTGTCGTCTCTGAGCAGATAACTTTCACTACCACTAAAAATCAATTTCACACTTGTCATAATAGCCAAAAGGTGAAAAGGCTGTTTTCAGTGCTGCCAACAGCAAAGCAATTCCTCTAAATAGTAGGTGCTATTCAAAATAGTTTGAAAAATTTATCACGCCCTCCAGAAACTAATAACACTCACTAGAAGCCATTCAGTTTGCCAGAAGAGATTGATCTTCAAATCAATATACCAAGTATCCTAGATAAAAAGAGCCTTTTGAAAATTCTCACCAATAAAAGCTAGTTTTTAAAAAGTAATAATGGTAGTCCTTTAGAAAGAAAAGTTTCCTTTGCAAAAATGCATTTAATAAAATTAGATGAACAGCTTGAACACAGAGTATTTAATACCTTAAATCTCTCGAGCTACAGACTTAGTAACCAGCTGAACCAGATTCCTTCTGGTCTTTTCATGCCAGTCTGAGCTGTGAGCACCACTTGTGTAAACCTGTGAGAGGGGGGTATCTTCTCTTACCAATCCGGGTAGCTGAGGAAAAGCACTGGCACAATAATGAAACATAAGAACCAGTCACACAACAGTTTTTTCACCTAAAAAATGAGGTTAATGTCGATGATCTCCAATACTAACCAGTTCAATCGAATTAACTTAGCGAACACCTATGTAGCCAGGTTAGAGCTGTGAAGCATACAAAGAAGGGTAAGACATACAACGAGTGTATAACCTAGTTGTCTAACACACAAAAGACTATGACAAAATACAAGTAGGGGATGTTCACGAGCAAAAGATGGTCAGTGAAGGGAAAAAGCATCATGAGTTAGAGAGAGTAGAAGGCTCCATAGAGCAGATGGAAACTGAAATGAGTCTTAAAGTATAGATAGAATACAAAGACAGAAAGCAGAAGGAAGGATTCTAAACAGGAGGACTATACAAGCAAAGGTAGGAAAGAGGTGAGAATTATCAGAGAACATGTACCAAAAAGAAAGGAGAGTGAATGTCAGGGATGTTGGGAAACTGGAATAGGTGGGGTTTATCCTGGAACATAGACTTTATCATGGAATCAATAGAATAAAGCCAGTTACAAAATATACTGGAATTGATCAAGAGTAAAGGAGAATTTTATTGAATCTATCTCTTATGAATATTTACAATAAGAATGCATTTATAAATATTTTCTGAATGATAACTTGAATGAATATAAAGTTAAATTATGTTTTTGGAGAGAAAGATGCAAAATGTCAATTTTTCCAAAATTATTCTATTGATTGCTATCAAATTGCTATTGAATGCCATCAAAATGGAAATCTAGATGGAATTTGGTAAGGAAATTTAACTAAATAATTTTAAAAGTCCATTTGGAAGAAAGATATAGTCAATAAAATTCAGGAAAATTCAGATAAAGTAGGAGTGATAAGTGAAACATTTCCTATCAGGAATTTCAGTTACAGAAACGGAAGCACGGAGAGTTTAAGCAATTTTCCCAAAAAGCTATAATTCAGACTCAGGTTGTTCAGCTTCACAGTCCATGTTCTTAAACACTATGTTGCAATCGTGTTTTACAAGAAAGGAAGAGTCAGAATAATGGATAATATGAATCTTCTTTGAATAAGATTTATTGAATCTTAATAATGAAAACACTAAAGACTGACATAGTCCAAAACTGGGACATGACTACCTTAGAAAGACGGAAGGAAGAGAAATTAAGGGGGCCACTGGAAAGGGGGCTGTGTCAAGAAAGCTAAATCTTTATTTCTGCTGTAGGAAATAAATAGTAATATCTACAATTGAAAAAACCCAGAAATAGCAGCAGATTATTTATAAATATGGACGTAAATGCTAGAAAATATAGTTGAAAGAGTTGGAACTGGTTACCTCCTGTAGGCTGAGGGTAAGTAAAATGGATGGGTTCACAGCTGGGACACTATGCAGCAGTTAAAAGAATGAATGAGATGGACACACAGCAGCACGGGTGGGTCTTAGAAACACAGTGCTGAGTGAAAGAAAAAGTGCACTATATAATAACATTTATATAAATTACTAATTATAAGCATCCGCAAAGACTCTGCATATTCTTAAGTACACATTAAAATAACTCAATGTACATATCAAACAGAGCAGCTGTTTATCAGAAGAAAGAGATGAAGAGCGAAAGGAACAATGACATAAAACAGGAGGCTGTATAAATCAATGATGATAGTGTACCTGTGACTTAACAAGTATGATTAACTCAACCCTCTGCACCAAAGGTTAACAAAAAAAATTTAATGGAGCTGAGGAATGAAGTGAGATTAAGCAGAAAGACCACTGTTTTCTTGGCAAGCTTTATAGTGTGAGTTGACTTTTTGAACCATGCACAAGTATTCTTTGATTAACAATAAATTTTTGTTTAAAGTTGATGAAAGAAGCAATATAGGTATATTATTTAAAAATCCAAGGTAATCAATAGAATAGCTAAAAATAATCATTTAATTATCTGACTTTCGGAGGAGTTAAGAGGGAGCAGAGAGGGAGGAGGTATTAGTATCATTCAAAGTAGAAAGTATTGTGTAAAGTTGATAACTCAAAGAGAGATGTAAGAGTACTATTTACATTTAAAGAACAGAAATAGTTACACGAGGTTGCTTCTCGGGAGTGGGACTGAGGATATGATGTGTTGAGTAGGAAAACGGATGCCTTTCAAACTCTTCTAGACTATTTGTCTATATTTAAAATTTTTAATTCTTTGAAATATTATTTTCAAATGACTATACAATAGAATATCATATGGATATAAATTTGATTTTTAAAATAGCTAACATAAGGTACTCTGAACTATCCTAAGCATTTTACTCATTAACTCTATTAATTCTCACAATGACCTTATAAAGTAGGTTCTCATTTTATAGATGTAAAGACTGAAATGCAGAGAGACTAATCAATTTGCCCATGATTACTCAGCTAATAAAATAAATGACAGAGTAAAAATCTGAACTCAGTGGTCTGCTTCCAGAACCTACAAGCTTAACCCCAATGACATTCTAGCATAATTTAACCTGTCCCCTACCATACGACAAGTAGTTTATTAATAATTTTTATATTACTATAAATAAATCTTTGTGTCCCTAAGCCCTTAAAGTAGGTTAGGTCCCCCAGTTGAATACTATCATAGTACCTGGTACGTCTCTTTCAGGTCATTTTACACACATGTAATTATTTACTTACTATAATAATTTGTTTAGTTCTGTGCTCCCCCCTAGATTATACATACTGCAAGGGTATACACTGTGTCTCTGTTCTGGTCCACATCCTTAGTATCTAGCAGGGCACCTGGCACATTGTAAGTACTCAATAGATATTCGTGTTCTGCATCGCTGATCTCTATTTCCTTTAGATAGATTTATGAAAATGGACTAAAACATGAACATTTTAAGGCTCATAATACATATTACCAGATTGTTTCCCCACCCATTACACCAATTTACCCTCACACCAAATGTGTATTTAAGTGCCAAGTGCATTGAAGCTGTGGCAATAGGGTAAAGTATAATTGTAAAATCTTTGCTATTTTACTATATAAAAATATAATAAACTATATTATTAATGTCATTAAACGTCATTAAAATTTAAATATTTTATTTAATTAAAATAAAATTAAAATTTGCTTCTCTGAAATCTATGCAGTGAATCTCTCTCTTCCTCCATTTCTTTTTTTTACCTTTTTTTTTTTTTTTTATGCCTACAGCACCTGGTCTTCCTAGGTGGTCTCCCATCGAAGTACTAACCAGGCCCAACCCTGCTTAGCTTTCAAGATCAGACAGGATCAGGCACGTTCAGGGTAGCATGGCCGTAGATAGCCCCATTTCTTTATTTGCTAGTTATAGTTTCTCTTCTGAAAAATTTCTGTATCTCTTATCCATTTATTAGAATTGGGCAATATTTTAGAAATTTAAGGGCTTAAGAAATGTCTGTAGTCCACCTTTGAAGAATTTACAATAATCTATATTTTAAACATACCTTAGAGAGTCATTTTAGTAGAGTTTATGCAGAAATATGAAGTGCTTACCTGGAAGATTTTCAGTGCTTTTATAAGTCCTCCAACTTCATTCTTTAAGGAAAAAATGAGAGTTGCTCTTCCTCTTTCTAAGGAATGCTCTTTGTTTTCCTTGTTGTCTTCAATCATGATGAATCTGGTGTATTTCTCTAAAACCAAAGTATAAAAATATAGGGAAAGGTCTAAAAAGAAGTTGTGCAATGCAGACAATCTTTGATAGTATTTGAATCTGAGACAATATTTTATAACATTAACCAAGCTTTAGTTTCCTCACCTCTAAAATAGGAATATGCAGATATGCTTTGCAAGACTGAAATGAGACCAAAATAAAACAAAACATTGCCTAGCATAGCGCCTAGAATGTAACAGGCATACTACACCTGTTAGTTTCTTTTTTTTTCTAATCCAATCCTTCTTTGGAGGCACAACTCAAGCCATTGGCTTCTAGCAGTCTTCGTGACTGTTGTGGCCCAAATTGGGTCTTCTTCCTCTATGAAAGCCTACCTCCTCCTCACCAAGAATTTTAGCTCCTTATTATACTGGATCTTGAATGGCTTCCCTGAATATTTTATTCATACATGTCTGTCTTCTAACAAGGCAGCAAGCTCCTTCAGAACAGGAACAAGGCTTTTCACTTATTTTGTAAATTCACAAGCCTGGGCAGCTCTGGACACATGTGGATTCGAAGGATAACTGCCAGGTGAGAGAATTCTGGTTCCACATAAGTATCTCCTTTCCTCTCTGCCTATGAAATCCCCTCGGCCATGGGCTCTGAAACCTTTTCAATATTGGCCTACAAGTGCTATATGATTATAAATACAACTCTGTGTGTGTGTGTGTGTGTGTGTGTGTGTGTGTGTGTGTGTGTGTGTGTTGGCAGAGGTGAGGCTATTGTGAAAGATAGACGTAGGGCACAATAACCTTGTATTGGTGAATTTTCAATTGAGAAATACACACCTGAGAAATAAAATTAGGATTAATAAATGGAAAAAGCATATCGAGGATTTATTCTTATTTGCTTTTTTTTTTTGGTTATTAATTCTTCCTAATTGCCCAGTTTCATATTGTAGTTTTAGCGGAATTAATCTTTAGCAACTTAAATTGATATAACTAATTCCACTGTCCTTCAGCTGCTCTCACTCATTAATCTAAGCCTGTGGCACAACCACTCAGAGCAGGTATAGTGATGATAGTGTGGACTTGAAGCCAGATGCACTGTGTTCCAATCCCCCAGCTCAAACTTCACTTACTCATGAAAGCCTTCTCTGACCTCCCCAAGTCAACACACTTTAGCATTGGTTATCATTGCACCATATGCCTCCCATTCATAACAACAGTCACAGGTGCACTTGTAGCTCTGTTTCAGTGAGTATTTGGTTATGTGTATCTCTCCAACTAGACTGTGAGCTCCTAGGGGACAGAGCTCTCATGTGCTTTTATTCACCATTGTATTTGCAGCACCTAGCATAGTCCCTGCACATAATAGGCAATGGATATATGTCATTAAATGAATAAAAGAATGAAAGTTTGGTTAAAGACATGGTCCCTACCCTCAGGGGACTAAAAGTCTGGTAGAGAAAGGATGACAATGCAGGACATGCATTGTAACAGAGAACACAAATGGCATAGTGATGGCAGTGACTAGATTATTCTGGTACATGTTCAGAGATGTTTCATTGAAGATGTGTTCAAACTGGAACTTAAAGAAAAAGGGGCAAAGAAGTAGATGAAGAGGTGAAAGACCAAAGATGAGGAGATGACAAACCTAATACAGAGTAGTGAGAAATGATGTACGCAAGGTAAATGGGGCTAGATCCTTCAGAAGGTTTCAGGCAGGTAGTGCAGAGGAGTTTGATCTTCTATGCCCATCCAAATACCCATGTAAGGACCATGGCCCATCTGATTGAAGCCTAAATGAGAAAAGTAAGGATGAGGTAGTTTTCCATTAAGCTAAAGTCCTGGCTTTGAAATGCTTTTCTATAGGATGATGCAAAATAAGGGGCTTCATGCATTTCTATCTGTCTGACCAGAGAGCTCTTGAGTTTTCTTTCCTCCATAAAGCCTTTTTCTTAACCCATACTGCGTAACATTTTGGGTCCCCTTATAAGAGACAGCCCCAATAGACCCATCTGGCTTGATAGAGGGTAAAAAACACCATATATGGCTCAGAAATTTCCAACTTTATGGTCATAAACAAAAATCTGCTACTAAATTTGCCAATGAATACCATTTGCTGTTTCAAAATTCAGTCTTTATGATACCTTTGGAATTAAATGTAACAAATATTTATCAGGCATGTACTAAGTTGAAGTCCCTTCTACATATAAGTTCAGAAAGTATGGAGAGAAGAAAGAAATTCCTCACTCTGTGAGGGTAAGATTCTATCATTCTTAGCAACCTAAGAGGTGGGTAAAGGAACTGACATTATAGAAATATATATAAATATCATATACTAATATTATCCCATCTAATTCTCAGAAAATCTTAGTGGGAGAGGACAGAAATTATATCTTTTTTATAAATGAGAAGTTGAAGCTTAGAGAAATTAACCTGTCCATGGTCACACAGCTAGAGAATGCGAGAACATATATTTAACACTGTGTCCTAAACATCTGAATGTTAACATATGGATCTGATTTCACCGGGATTACCCTAAATATATTCAGAAACACAGAAGGTAGAACAAAATTCATGGCATCTAGTTGAAAGCTGTCTTCTTGGAAGATGAACTAGAGATCTAATTTGACATCATCTCAACCACCTATTTACCCTACAAAACAGTGTAAAGAAATATCTGGAATGTGAAGTCATTCATATCTAATCACTGACCTGATATTTATCAGTATGATCTTGGGCATGCTACTTTACCTGCCTAATATAGCAAAGTTAATTGTTTTCTACAACTAAATTTATTTTCTACTACTAAAACAATCTCTATGTCAGTGCTTTAAAATCAAGTAACCAGTTAAACTTAATAATTATGTGATTCAAGTTATCATCAATGGTAAAATAAATGAAATTTCAACTCAAGCACATTCACGTGTATAAAGTACCATAGTCAGTGTTAGGGCAGTAAAGGTTAAAAGCAAAGAGAACGATTTGCCTCCAAAGAATTCATAAACTTATGTATGAGAGAGGGGGAGGAGGGACAGACTTTCCAACAAGTACGAATAATAAAAATAGAATGGGACTCTGAGATCCCTGAAGAGTACACCCAAATCTCCAATTTCCCCACCCCATGACTAAAATCTCTTGAGATTCTAAAGATAATTGGAAATCACTTCTGGCCCATCTATCAGTCTCTAATCAGAAAGGATTTATGGATGAGAAGCAAGAGATCCAAAAAAAAAAAAATTTTCAGCTTCAACAGAATTGACCATTTCTTAATGTAAACATAGGAAATTAATACATAGGAAATTCTGAATTGGTGCTCTGGGGCTAAAAATTCAGGGATTGTCTTAGATATGCATTCTCAAAATGCTTTTAGAGATGTGAAAACCTTGGAAAATATTTCGTATCTGTCTAACTATCAGTCAAAGACCATGGACATTTTTTTCACACAGAGTATGGGTGACTCTGTCCTATGAAGATGCAAACAATAAGAAGAGATATAAAATAATATAGCAAATTGCCAGTAATTAATCTATCTACAAATCCATTTAGGAAAGCTGTAACTTCTATGTGCATCAACTTCCTTATCTGCAAATTTGAAGGAAGGGTCATTAGCACCAATCTCATTGTTATAAAAAATATTAAATATATAAAAAATATAAAACCCTTAGAACAGTTGCTGACCTACACTGAGTACTCAATTAATATTGGCTCTAATATTGGGAAATATAAATCTCAAATTTCCCAGTCTTCAAAAAAATTGAACATGTTAAATGTAACGACACTGACATTTAAACTCCTCTGGCTAAGAATTTTTTTTGCCCTGGAAATTAAGCATTTTATAAGATAGTTATAAACCTATTTTTTATAGTAGCAAGCACACAGAAAGGATGTTTTATGACAAAAAAAAAGTAAGTATTCTTTTGTTTTAAGGTGATTTTCAGTTTCATTGGTTTATTTATTATGAAACTCCTAAAGTATATTGTTTCAAATCTCAAATGCAAAATTTAGCAATTCTTTTGCAAATAAACAGATGAAGTCCCCAAAGTACAATCACTGAGTTAGTCAATATTTACTGAGTCCCCATTTTCCATGATATTGTCACCATGGCATGCTGAAGGAAGAGGATTCTGCAAATTTAAGCTACTTTCTGGTCCACCACTGTTTTCATAATGTAAGCAAACTTTTCCAACTGGGAGCAAGGATCAGAGAACAGTAAAGAAAAACAATTTTAGCCATACGGTGGTAACACTAACAGAGTTTCAGATCTCCTAACAGTTCATCCTTCAACAATCTCTCAGAGCTTACAATGCCACTCTTTGTGTAAAACTGTATAAAGATTTTCTTTCACATTTCAAAACTAGCCCTTAAGCTCATCTAGCACAAGCCATTGTAAGAAGATACTAATGCTCAGGTCTGGTCTAAATCCATCCCTTTGTGGTTTGTGATTCTCTCTTCTGTCCCTGGTTCTAGAATGTATTTAGTTTTGCCACCAACATCTCCCTAGTGGGTGGCAGCAGAGGAGGGTGAAAGATACAATAATGAAATATTTATGATATGCAAAGCATTCTATATTGAGATTTGAAAACATTACTATCCCTCTTGTTTAAGTCAATATAAAAATAAAGTTCTCAAGAGTAAATTTTGCTAAAAACCTAGAAGACAAGAATTCTCATCCCCTCCCCTACTCCCACCTCCAAAATAAGCTTATAGAACTTTGATCTTTACTAAAATTTTGCCATAACTTTACCTGGTTGACAGATCTTATGAGGCATCAATTCTTTTTTCCTCTATTTGACAACCCCCGAATCCCTTCGAGAACCTCAACTCTTTCCCTTGTCACTTTTTTTCCTTTCCCCCTTCAATCTACCTACTTCCTTCTACTCCTTCAGGGGCAAAACCTACAGTACTAGTCTAGTAAGATAAAAGACTATAAAATGTCCAATGGGTCACACACCTGTTTATAAATGTCTCACTAAGTAGTATACATTTTCTTTTTAAAGCAACACTCTCATTCACCAGTGCCAACTGGCATTTCTCTTTTTCTGTGAAAGGCAGGTACAGGCATGTTCTCCTACTGGATTTCCTGGCCTGAGAAAAGATGCCCTGGCAGCAGGATATGCCATTGGAAATAAGAAAGACATACTAAGAAGGAAGTCAAAAGATCAGCAGCCCCTTGGTAGAGTAGAGGTCAAGGTATATACATTGACTAACTCCTTTCTCCCCTTAATTTAATCAGTACTAAGAGTAATTTAAATTTATGTGATCTAGGAAACACAAAGCGTTATCAAGTTGAAGTACTCTGAAGACATAAATGCTGTTTGAAGACAGAACTAAAAGCTGCAGGAGGACCGATGTGGAAGGAGAGAATTCTCCAGAGAATCTTGATTTTTTTTTCTAAATGGGGGAAGGAAATGAGGGTGAAAGTGAAGATAAACTACAAAAGAAAACACTGCTGTGAAAAGCATTAATCCAGGAAATAAAGGCATTGGCAAAGAAAATGGAAATAGAAAACACATCCCTACTTGAAGATAATCTAATACAATAACACATGTACAAATGAACCCCGGTGGTAAGATTCGTAAACCACAGATTATCGCATTACAGAAACATTGATAGTTACTTTAAGCTGTGCTCATATCTACTTTTAAACCGAACAAGTGAATTCCATCCTTCTTTGAGAATAAATTGACAGGCACAAACTTTCATTGGTTTAGAAAATTCAACTCTAGTCTTTTTTCCCCACTGTCGACTAGAGTGGAGCATCAATGGGAGTTAATTTTAAACCTCTGAAAACCAAGTGGTCAGAGGCAAGGTTAAGTTTACCGAGGTTATTAACTGGATCTGAACAGCTAGACCCTGTACCCCTTTGTCAGTTGTAACCTTCCACCCAAGTTCTTATTCCCATGTTGGGGTGGGTGAAGTAGGTAAGTGTGATGATGAGAGGCTTTGATCTGAGACTCCCTTTTGTTTGGGGGTGTCTAAGGGAGAGTTCCTTTTAGGGGAGAAGGAAAAAAGAGATGTGACCATTTGAGGGAGAGGAAGGTAGGGAATAAGAATGGTCTCCTTCTGCTAACATAGAGGAGTCACACAGACTTGGGTTTGACTCTGAACCTTAGTTTCCTCATCTGTAAAATGCAAGAGATATCTGTTTGACAGGGTATGTTACTGAGGTGAAGTCAGATGAGTGTAAAGAGTCCGTTTCTGGCACAAAAAAAAGAAAGGCTGTCAAAAATAGTGCCTTTTTCCCGGAAGGGATAGGAGGAAAGAAGAGTGAGTGGCCACAAGGGTACAACTCCAATTTCCCAGACCCAACTCCCCATGGGCATTCACCTCCTGGCGGGTAATCTTGCCTCCACCGTATGCCGGCCCAGAGCCCCCAAATCTGCGACGGTGGTCCCTGTCCCGCGGGAAGGAGCCACCCTACTCACCTCTGGCACTGCTAACGGTGAACTGGGTCACCCCGCGGGCTGGCGCTGCTCGCTTTTTATAGAAGCGGGTGTCCGGACGGGCCAATGGGCACCCGAGGCAGCCGAGCAGTGGCCAATAAGAAGAGGGTTCGCCTGCCGGGCGGGGGATCCTGGACCAGGAGCTGACCTCCGCTGGGTGCTGACAGTCCCCGCCAGCCTGCGCTGAGACTCGCATGCTTTTAGCCTTTAGGCGTTTCTGCCTGGTGTTTTAATTAAGCTATTAGTTGATCCTTAACTACAGAAGTTTAATACTATCAAGATAACATCTATTTTGTCAGCATAATGACCTCCTATAGGCTTCTGCTCCTCTTGGTTGGTGACTGAAGCAGGAATTCCCACCTTCATCTCTGTGCTTCTAGGTTATTTGATAGTCTAGCCTTGCCTCGTCGTTCTCTTGGTGCCTTCCCTTTTTCCTCGAGGCAGAGCATTCGTTGAACTTTAGAAGGGAAGTGCTCAGTACCCTCTCAATTAAAGAAATTTTAAAGATGAGCATGCTACATCAGCAGAAACCATGTTACATGCTGTATTAACAATATGGCCCAGAAGCCAAAAATGTGGACTAGGTTATCTATTGGGTACTTAGTCCATTAGGTCCTGTCCCAAAGGACTATATATGTAACACATTATATTGTAGAACATTTTTCTTCAGTTTTTTAAAAGTCGAGTTTGTTGATGTATAATTTACAGTAAGATTCACCCTTTTGAGATGTACAGTTCTGTGTTCTGACAAACATATAGAATTGTGTAACCACCAATCACAAGGCAGAACGTTTTCATCACTTCAGAAACATTCTCTTGCCTCAATCCTCTCCCCTCACACCAAGCCCCTGGCCACCACTGATGCTATATAATGTCCCTTTAGTCTTGCCTTTTCCAAAATGTCATATACATAGAATCATAAGGCTTATAGATTTTTGACTCCTGGCTTAACATAGGCTCATACATTATGCTGCCTGTATCAACAATTTGTTCCTTTATATTGCAGGGCATTTGCAGCTTTTGCATACATTTTCCTTTTATCTGCAGAATAATTCTATGAGATAAACATTATCCTTATTTTACACTTAAGGAAACTCAGGCAGCAGAAGGTTCTTTCAGCACAGTCCAGTAAGTAGAATCAAGAGTCAAGCAAAAGCAAAAGCATTCTGACTTTAAACTTTGTGTTCTTGCAGAAATACCATGGAAAACTCTGGCCTGGTAGAGAACTTTTGGAACCAAACTGAGGTCAAAGATGGCTTCCCTAAAGTTGGGTCTGTGAGAGGGCTTGAACCACCTCTGCTAAAGAAGGGAGGTGGGGCAAGTCATTCAGTGAGCCCATCCCCAAGATCAGAATAGGCTGGGCGTTGGCCCTGCGGTGGAAAGGCCTGAGTAGCTGGTATCACTGAAGCCCGTCTGTCATCTTGAAGAACAGAACAAAGCAGGAACCCTCTCTGAGCCTCTCTGAGCCTCTCTGAACATGCATAGACACCACAACCCTGAGGACACCAGGCATCTGGACTTTACCACTTCTCTGGCAGAATTCTCAGACCACCTTCCCAAAACACCTGCAGCATTGTGCCTGGAATTCAACCAGTTAAGAATTTTCACTGGGCTCAATTACAGAATTTAAAAATTCATATACCCAGAGAAGGTTCAGAGAAAGGACTATCAGTTGGAGAAAATACATATTTGTCTAATTTGTTTAATTGGCTTCCTATTGCTGCTGTAACTAATTGTCACAAACTCAGTGTTTTAAAACAATAGAAATTTATTATCATACAGTTCTGGAGGTCAGAAGTCTGAAATGGGTTTACTGGCCTAAAATCAAGGGGTCAGCAGGCTGTGTTTCTTTTTAAAACTCCAGCAGAGGATCTGTTCTCTTGTCTTTCCCAGCTTTTAGAGGCCACCTGCATGCTCATGACCCCTTTGTCCATCTTCAAAGTAAGCAGCATAGCATCTCTGAATCTGTCTGACTATCCTATTTCTTCTATCACATGTAAGAACCTTTGTGATTACTTTGTGCCTATCAGATAATCCAGATAATCTCCTCATCTCAAAATCCTTAATCACATTTGAAAAGTCCCTTTTGCTACGTTAAGATAAAATATTCACAGGTTCTAGAGATTAGGGTATGGACTTCTTTGTACCAAAATTAGAAACCGTGGGTGGTATCCAGATGAAAAATGGCCTTTAAGTTTTGTATTTCCATCTTGATCTGTGGAATTTATGGCAAAGGAGTTTTCTGACACTGGAACGTGGCTTTTGAGATATTAAAAGTTCTGATGCCATGGATGGTAAAGGAGGACACCTCACTGCACCCCCCGGATTTTCAGCAGAACGTATTTGAGGGGACACATCCCAATCTCTCATTTTTCATTTGCTAAGGTGGCTTGATGGTACCTTTGGATTGGTCCTCCCTGATCTTCTTTGCCAGCTCCTCCTTCTCCATTCTCCAAATATTCAGGGTTACTCTGGGCGAAGCCCTAGGGCCCCCTTCTCTTCTCAGTCTATACTCTTTTCTTTGTCAATGCCCTCCCCTCTCGTGTCTTTAAATACCCTTAATATGCTAACAATCCAAAATGTATATTTCCAGCCCAAATCTCCCTTCCGAACTCCAAAACTTTATATCCAATAACAATTTATATCTCCACTTCCATGACACATTGGCATCTTAACATATTCAAAAATGAACTTGGGAAAATAGCAAGCATTGGTGAGGATGTGAAGAAATTTGAACTCTTGTACATTGCTGGTGGGAATGCAAAAGAGAAAAGTTTGGTGGTTCCTCAAAAAGTTTAACAGAGAATTAACATATGACCCAACAATTCCATTTCTAGTATATACCAAAAAGAACTAAAAGGAGGTACTCAAACCAATCCTTATATACCAATCCTTATATATAAATGGTCACAGCAGCAATAATCACAAGAGCTGAAAATCGAAAACATTCCAAATGGCCATCTATGGATGAATGGATAAACAAGGTGGCATTTACATACAAGAAATTACTATTCGGCCATAAAAAAAATAATGAAGTACTTATGCAGGCGACAACTTGGATGAACTTGGAAAACGTTATGGTACATGAAAGAAACCAGACACAAAGGGCACATATTGTATTATTCAATTTATATGAAGTATCCAGAATAGGTAAATCCATAGGAATAGAATACAGTATGATGTTTGCCAACGGCAGGGTGGGGATGGGGGATGGAGAATGAAGAGTAACTGTTTAATGAGTATAGAGTTTTACTTTGGAATGATCAAAATATTTTGGAACTAGATAGAGGTAGCAGTTGTACAACATTGTGAATGTACTAAATGCCGCTGAATTGTTCACTTTAAAATGGTTAATTTTATGTTATGTGAATTTTACCTCAATAAAAAAGGAAGTTTTATCTCCCTGCCCTCTAAGTCTTCCTTCCTTCCTGCATATGCTTATCTCATCTCCTTCATCCCACAAATTAGCAAATTTAGTCTCTTCTACCTCCAACATATACTTGAATTCACTCACTCCTCCCCATCTCCTCTGCCATTATGCTAGTCCAATCCACCACCGTCTTGTCTCTGAAATATTGCAATTATCTCCTTCCTGGTTTCCCTTTTTCCAGTTCAGCCCCTCCTCTTATCCATTCTCATTTTTAAAATATACCCAAAACTACTGTGTAGAGTCTACACAATAATTTTACCCACATTTTAAAAATGCAAACATGATCATGTCTCTACTCAGATTATAACCATAAAATCGCTTTCCATTATTCATAGGATGAAGTTTAAAATCCTGCCCATGATCCGTTACAGCCCCGTATCTGGCCACTACGCATCTCTCTGGCCTCTTACCCTGTTACTCTCCCCTTCTTCACTGCACTCTGCCCCTGCTGTGTCCTAGCCCTCTAATAGAATCTCCTCCCCACATGCTTAGACCTGAGGATCTCTCCACCACACCCTCCAATCCTGCCTCTTCACCTGATTGACTATTTCCATCGTTTAGATTTTCACTTAAAGGTCAATTCTTTCCCTGAAGTAAAACTATCCCCCAATCTAATTTAGGTGTCCCACTTGCCCTTTGACTTGTAACAACTGTTATTATACAGTTATTTGTGTGGCTATTTGTTTACTTATATCTCCCACAGGGAAAGAGGCCACCTGCATGCTCATGACCCCTTTGTCCATCTTCAAAGTAAGCAGCATAGCATCTCTGAATCTGACTCTCCTACTTCTTCTATCACATGTAAGAACCTTTGTGATTACTTTGTGCCTACCAGATAATCCAGATAATCTCATCTCAAAATCCTTAATCACATCTGCAAAGTCCCTTTTTGCTATGTTAAGATAAAATCTTAACTTTCTTTTTTTACTTTCTTTTCTGTTAAATTTCCATTAGCTATCCCAGTGCCAATGTAGTAGTTTCTCAATAAATGTTTGTTCCATTAATGACAATGGGATGATAGAACCTATGTTCTAATATGGATGTGTATATGCATTCAATCTAGCATGTCTTCAGAACTGATCCCCAGATATGGAATACTGCCAGATTGCCTTTCAATTAGATTATAACAATTTACATCCCTACTCTCAAGAATGTAAAACAAGTCTACATTTTTATAATCTGAATAGCAAAAATAAGTTATTTCTAATCGGCATTTTTCTAATTATTAGCAGAGCTGAGTATCTTTTCAGACATTTGTTCACATGTTTCTTAGGTTCACTATTCATTTTTCAATCAGGTTAGTTTTTCTTATTGACAAGTAGGAGCTCTCTAGATTATGGATATTAATTGTTATATGTATTGTTGTCATCTAAGCCTTTCATTTTAGTCATTTGAAATGTACTTTACAATTTTATTTCACAAAGTCAAACCAATCTTTCATGCTGAAGTTTAAAGGGGCTGCCAAATAACACTCTTCTCCCTCCTCCCAGTTTCAAGGCGGACAGGTGGAGATTAGTTGTGGTGGGGGGGTGGGGTCAAGGAATAAAAGTGGAACCAGGGAGATTGGCTGAAAGGCTTTTGAAGAAGTCCGGTTGAGATATGATGGTGGATATGGGTAACGTGGAGAAGAATGGAAGACCAACTCAGTATATGCTTCGGAGATGGAGTCAAGATCAGCTGATGGCAGGGCCAAGGGGTAAGGGAAATGGGGTTTCAAGGATGATTCCTAGGCTTTTTACTTGGCAATTGAGTAGATTATTGTTCCATTTACTAAGGCGCAGTTGAGGGAAGGAGAGCAGATTTGGCAAGGAGGAGAAAATTAAGTCTTGTTTTAGACTTGTTAGGTTTGACATGCCTTCTAGCTACCCAAATGAAGATGGCTTGTAGGCATTAAGAAATGGGAGCCCAGAATTCAGAAAGAGATCACGGGCAGAGATAGAAATTTAGAAGTCACTGGTATAATGATCATATATAAAGACAGTATATAAAATCACAGGACTAGACGAAATTTCCAAGGGAGAAAAATGTATCAAGAGATAAGAAAGAGGTCCAGTACTGGCCTGCAGGTCATGCCAAGGTTCAGAGGTTACAAAGAGGAGAAAGAGGAGCCAGAAGCAGAGATTGAAGGAATGGACACCAAGGAGAGGAAAACTCAGTTTTCTGTGGTACCAAGTTCCCAAAAAGGAAAGAAAATCTCCAGTTGCCTTTACTACTACTCCAAAGTGGAGGACAGAAGTGTAACCACTGGATTCAGTAAGAAAAGTCACTGGCATCCTTAACAAGAGCAATGTCAGCGATGTGGTACAGACAGAATCCAGTTTACACAAGCAGAGCTGAGATTAGGCCACACAGGTGACATCAGCTCTTTCAGTTTTGAGAGGTACAGAAGTTTCAGAGGTACAGAAAAATGTGGTAGCAGCTGGAGGGGAATGCAGGGTAAAGGGAGGGTTTTTTTGTTTGCTTGTTTTGTTTTTTTTAAGAAAGGAGGTATTAGAGAAGGAATGATCCGACAGGGAAAAAATGGATGATTCAGGTAAGAGAGACTAAACATAGAAGCCAAGTCCATTCTACTGATTTCATTAGTTCTAATAGGTCAATCAGGTGACTCTCCTGACTTCCTAGGTACACAATCATATCTTCTGAAAAGGCACCTGAAAAAAAAATAACTTTAAGTGGTTGTCATAAAAATCAGGATAGTGGGGGAGTTACGAGTGAGAGGGCACATAGAGGGGGGCATCTGGTTGACTGACAAAGATTTATTTCCTGAGCTGGGTGATAGATACAGGAGTATTTGCTTTTTCATAATTCAATAAGATGCACATTTGTTTCATGGAATTTTGTTTTATTTGACAAGAAAAATATTAATGAAAAACAACATACACTATGAAAAATAATAGCATTTTTGGTTCTTTTTAATATTTTAATATTTATACCTTACGCCTATTTTTCATCCTATTGTAATAGGTAGGACTGCCAGAACAATGTTCAATAATAATATCCTGCTTTGTTCCAGACTTTAATGGGAATGTTTCTGATGTTTCAAATTAGAATCATATCTGCTATAGGTCTCATGTTAATAAAGTTTTCTTCTATTTTGCATTATAAAGGAGTTTTTCTTAAAAGATGTTAAATTTTATCAAAAGAATTGACATTTACTGAAATGATCACACAGCTCTTCTTCTTTTAAATCTATTAATGTAGTGAATTTAAAGATTCCCTAATGTTAAACCATTTTGCATTCATAAGATAAATTCACATTGGTCATAATGGGTTTTCTAAATGAATATTTTTACATATCTTTAATATGGTGCTAAATTTTACTTGCAGGTATTTTGTCTAGTTTTTACGTCCACGTTAATAGATAAGATTGGCCTATAGTTTTCTTTTTGTGTCTGCTCTTATCCAGTTTTAACAGGGTTATCTCTATAGAATTCAGAAATTTCCCATGATTCTCTGTTGCCTTGAGGTGAGATGGGGTTAGTTCTTTTATTACCTTTTCAATATGAATATTAGCCTTTCAAAGTTTTCTGCATCTTCCTGGGTTAATTTTAGTATTGAATATTCTACTAGAAGATTATCCATTATTTAAAGATTTCCATGTGGTTATAGTCTTTTAGCTTTCTTATCCATCTATCGCTTTATTGCAATGGAATCAGAGAATGTGCCTGTATGATTTCCAGTTAGGGTAATTCATTAGGCTGTTCATTGTGGCTTATCACATTATCTAATGTTATGGATATTAAATTTGAGAAGACTGCAAATTCTTTTGGGAGTAATAATTAGGATAGAGTAAGTGATCCTGTAGTAATAAACTATTCCTTTATTAAATACAGTAAAGGTTTATTTCTCTCACTCTAAGTCCACACATGTTGGGTGACTCTCCAGGGCAGCTCCTCCCCATATGGTTCTCTGTCTAGTTACTTAGAAGTTCAGGCAACTTTCATCCTGTGGCTCTGCCACCTCAATCTACAGCTGTCACCAAAAGAGAAAAGCTCGTATATGCTTTGGCCCAGAAATTACACTTTTCATTTCTGTGCTACTTTCTTTGGCTATAACTAATCATACTGCCCTTTCTTACTGCAAGGGAGAGGCCAAGACTAGTCTTCCCACAGCCCAGGAAGAAGATAAGAACAAAATATGAAGAGCTCAAATATTCTTTACTGTAGGCTACAAAGTCCATATATGTGTGCATTGGGACCATAGGAGTTAAGAGCATAGACTGTGGAGCCAAATGCAGTCCTACCATTTACTTAGTTGTGTGACCTTGGGCAAGTTACTTAATTCTTCCATGCCTCGATTTCCCTCTGTAAAATGAAGATAATAGCACACCTGCCTTAAAGAATTGTAATGAGCATTAAATGAGCAATTTGTAAAGTATTTAGAATAATGCCTGGCACATACTAAGTACTAGATTTGACAGAAAAATAAAATATATAAAATTAACGTATAAAATCAATTCTATCACCTTTCTCCTTAACAAGAAATTTAGACTGCTCTTGCTTTTCTTTTCCCCTGCCCACTCTATTCTAAACCTCCTATCATCTCATTCATTCATTCATTCACTCATTCATTCAGCAAATCTTTATTGAACCTCAACTATGTGTTGAAATCATCTGGAATTTTATTTACAAATTGTTAGAACATTAACATTTAACAATTGCATCAAATGCCACATTAACATTACCAGTGATTATTTTATCTTACAAATTTTCCTAGTTTAATGGTTCACTGCTTGTAGAGGATATCACTGGTTCTGGTGTTCTGTGTCTCTTTTCTCTTCTTCTGATAACAGAACCCTAGTTTTTCTTCTCAGGACTCTATCCTGATTCCCAGTCTCAGTCCATTTGCTTTGGGTGGACTTGATTTTACCTACTCTCAACGCAGTTCTAAAGTAGTCACATGACTCTACACACATGTTGAGAGGACTACAAGCATTTAGCCATATTAAGTTGAATGATGGTCACTTAACCCAATTTAGGCCAATGAGAATAAGGCCCAAGACTTATTTACAATTTAGAAGAAGATTCCCTAATTTTTAACCTTAGAGGATAAAAGCTTGCAGCTAATGGAAGTTGTTCAGTGGAGGAGACTGAGAGTGATGCCAACGTGGAGAAGAGCACGATTGAAAGATAAAGAGAAACTAGGAACTAAGGACATTGTGTGAACATCTGAACCAGCCATACCTAAAGCTTAATCCTTTTTTTTTATTAAACCAAAGTGTTCTGACCCATAAGTTACTGTTTCTTCTATCTCATGAATTCATTTTTTATTTTCTTTAAGTAAACCCTTGAATAACTTTTTTCAGAAAGACTGCATGGATATTATACTTTCAAAATATTCATGACCAAAAATGTTCTAATTCCGAATTCTTGCTGTCTTTGTCATTTCATATGTCTCCCTGGGAAAATAACAAGTAAAACTAACACATCATTTCAAATGATGGCAGTTCAATGTTCATGTAATACAGATGAGACATTTTTAGATAAAAAAATGGGCTTTGCAGTCAAATTTCGGTTCAAATTCTAACTTTTACTTATCTTTTTGATCGACAACAAATTTCTTAACTTCTCTAAACCTTTCTTCATCCAAAAAACTGAGATATTACCTCCCTTGTGAAACTGTGGTATTTATAAGATTATACACATAAATTCCCTAGATCAGGTCCTAGCATATAAGAATCACTCAGTAATTTTAAGTTTCCTTCCTTTTCTCTTTCCTTATGACTCTTCAATAAAGTAGACTACCGCCAGACAGGAATATTTATTTTGATATTTATATTTATTATTTTTTTAACCTCAAATCCTTATACCTCATCAAAGTTTGAAAGGTTAACACTAGCATTCATGATCTTCATAATTATTTTTAAAAAATTGTAGTCTCAAGATGTTCTACTTCTAATATAGCAAAAGATGTTAAATTTTTAGTGTTATTAATATATGAAATGTAGGTATATATTGTATTGGAAGCATGGAGAATTTTTTTTGTGGGGTAAAACTAAAGCACAAAAAACATAGCCTGGGAACACACTAGGCATGCCTAAAGGAAGAATCATCCTCTGCAAAGTTATTCTCTGCAAAGGCTCATCTATGGGGATTTTATTTATACCATGTCTCACAAAAACTGAGTCTAAAATGCATACTTTCTAAATGTATTGTGACTGGAGGCTTAAGTAAAACGAATAATTTTTTAGATATCACATTGTGATTTATAAAGAAAAAAATCCTTTTGAGGTTGCGGGGGCAAGTCTTTTGAGGAAAATTAGTCCCAAAGTAAAAGTTGCACTTATCCTTCAGCAATGTGTTGTTTGTGTATACATGTGGCAAATTGGGTTATTTTGTCCTAGTAACAAACTCTTTATGTATTGTTTCACATTACAAAGTACTTTCATTTAAATTATTTACTTTGGTCCTTAAAGTAGCTGAGACTCAGGATGGTTTGGTGACTTGTCCAAAGCTTGTAAATGGCTTTAAAAAGAACCTGAAACCAGGTGTTCTCTCTCCCAGATCAGTGCTGTTTTACTCATCATGCTACCACTTCTAAGAGGAAACTTAGTTTGAACTCCAGTGAATGAATATGCATTTAGTTTTTATCATTTAATTGCAGGGACTCTCTGAAACAAGCTACAACCATCCTCCAGAAACCACAATTGCAGTGGGAATGCTCCCTGAGTTTACTTGTCTACAGCATACTAATTATTTGTTTCCTTGTTTCTCTTCTTTACCAAAACCCCCTTGAGGGCAGGAACTGTGCCTTTCATCTCTATAGCCCAGAATCCAGAACAGTGCCTGTTACAGAAAAGGTGCTCAATCATCATTCAGTACGTTTGTTGGGAAGGAATGAATACAAAAATAAGCCAGTCGATGTGAGAAATGAAAAATGTAATTAATGAAACAAACTGCTCTACATAATTCTTAATCAGAAAGATCAAAGTTCCATTTATGTATCTATTAAAAGAGGCTGTTTTTACAAGACCTCAGATATTAGAGGCCATATGGGATTCTATCCATGTTCAAATGGTAAGTAATTTGATGAGACAAAAGGATGAATGAGAGAGATTAAGTCCTCAAGACCTGAACTACTAAATTTCTTTCCAAAAAGCGCGGTAATCTTCACACCATAAGGCCTGCAGTGAGCACTTCTCTCTGACAACATGCCAGGGGCTCTCTGGGAAGAGCTGTGCACAAGTCTGTTCGCACACAGCTTTATGCAAGCTTCATTCCAAATCTACTCCAATTCTCAATTACACTTTTTAAAGTTACAACTGGAAACTCTGTTTATCATTTAAACATTTTTGCTTCAACACATTACTCCAAGAAATGTTGGCCTGTGGTTATTTCAAACACATTGAGCAAAACGGCCCAATCAGCATCAGTCATGACAAAGCCTTCTATTTGTTGTGCATTGTCTTGCCTAAAGTAACACAGTAAGTGGCAGAGGGGGACGAGAATCTAATGCCTCACTTATCCCAGGGAATTTTTCACCTCCATGTACTATAAATTTTCAAAAAATGGGCCAAGGAACCTAAAGGATTTCTTTTTCTTTTTTTGGTTTTTTTTTTCTTCAGGTTTTTAGACTTCTTTGACTTTGGGTTCTAAGTCATATGGAAACCTCCTAGTCCATTATTAAGAGATAATTATAAAAGAAACCAACACCATCTGGAAGAGCCAACATATTTTAATTCCAGGGAACATGAATTACATAAAAGACAATGCAAATGCCACTCTCAAGAGTTGTTCACTATAGCATTCCTGCTCAAATTAATAAAGCACACAGTATGAGAAAATGCCTCTTAACTGTGGAAACAGAGTTCCGAATCACTAGGAAGTGCTGGCTATTCAGGTTTCGAGGAAGAGGGAAGACTACCTTACAGCATGAGAAATAACTGTGCTGGGGGAAATAGGCCCTGTTGCTTGGGCACACTTGGTTTTCCCCAGCGTCTGCTGTCTTAGTGTTTGTTCTGCACTGTTTAAAGAGACACTACCACCCCTCTCATTCACTGCAACCAGTCATTTGTTCCAAGCCAAACAGCATTTGTTGAAACTGCAAAAAGCAAAGCCAGTACTATTTGTCTAATTTATGATCTCTGAAACTTTTATGAAAGGGTATTACTGAGTCTACATCAGAGAAAATGAGCAAACTTAATGATTATCCTCCCTTCTCCTTTGTATCTCCAACTGAACTCAAGGTAGTGTGACCAAGCTTTCACAGTAATGAGGAAAATTCTCAAAGAATCTAAATGTGACCATCTGGAAGAGTTACGAGAAGAAAATACACCATGCAGAGAAACAACAAATGTCATTCCTGGAGTTCTGAATGGACAGAAAAGAGATCATCTTTTCACCTTTGAGAAAAACCTATCTACATGACATTAACAACCAGAACCCCACCCTAGAAGAGGTTGGTTGGGGGCATCTCTTCTTAGGTGCCAGATATTAGATTTTACAGGTTCCACTATGGCAGAAATTAATCAAAAAAGCCCATCTTTCCCTATAGAAAGCTGCAGCCATGCCCTCACTGGGGCTCTGGTTTACTATTATGGAACTTCTTCCTCAAGGGCAACAAAGCCACTGATAATCAGATGTGTAAACAGCTTGGATGTGATCTGCTAAGTGGATGTCTGATACATGAAAAGGGTTAAGAGGACTCACTACGAAGCATGGCCAGGAAAAGGAAACCTCAGAGAAGCCAGGAACAGCCTTTGTACCCTGTAGATGACATGGGTAAATACAGTTCACATGACCACTTAGCAAGTTCAAGGCCACTTCAACACCACTGAGAGCCTCCCAACAGCTCTTGCACAGTGAGCTGCTCTTTCCTCTTCAGGCTGTGTTCATGCTCACTCCATTGAAAGTCATGCAGACACTCTCCCAGTCGAGCACCTGGCCAAAGGTAAAGAGGAGGAAGTTCCATACATGGCCACCCATGGCCATCCTGTCAACTGGCCACATGTGCAGCAGAAATGGTTATTGTTTGCCTCTGTAATAAAACCACTGAATAAATTTTGTAGAGCTTTAAATCAGCCTCAAAAGTGTCACGAAGCAACTCTTCCAGGAAAGGTAGGGGGGATGGTGAGGTACAGAACTCCAAGGACACTCAAGAGGGCCAGCATGTCTCTTAGAAAGGCCTTGCACAAGAAATGCTATGAAGTCATAAACTTAGTGCTGACCATGAAATCCAGTCATATAATGCAAACCTAACAAAACTGCAGTGCTCTGCCACTTGTAGCAACAAATTCTACTACTCCAAAGCAGAGTTCCTTCTGAAACATTGCAAAAATCACTGTTAAGGTCATCGGACAAAAAAAAAAAAAAAAGAGACACGGCCACAAAAAGCATCTGTTGCTTGTAATGGTTTAGCTTTCATATGGTTTAGCTTTCCATTAGAGGACTGTTAATCTGCATCTTTTAGCCTAATTATACTTCTGAAAACCTCATGCTGGCTATGGATCCTACTGATTAGACTAAGACTACCTCAAGGATAGAGAAGATCAAATTCAGGTTTTGTGGTACCAGAAGCTTACTCAAGTTTGAGGCCCTGTTCAAGAAAATTACAAAATTTCAAATTCAAAAGTACTAGGTACCTCTAAGTGTCTTGGAAGGGGCCCAAGCAAATGAGAGCCCCTCAAACCAGTGGTTCTCAAATTTTATTGTACATTAGAATAGGGGTCCCCAATATCTCCCTCCTTGCTTTCTCCCTGCCCTCCCCGGGCCACACAGCAGGAGGTGAGCAGGGGACGAGTGAAGCTTCATCTGTATTTACAGCTGCTCCCCAGTACCTCAGCTCCATCTCAGATCAGGCATTAAATTCTCTTAGGAATACCGGTCCCTGGTGCCAAAAAGGTTGGGAACTGCTACATTAGAACCACTTGGGGAGCTTTAAAAATCCTGATGCCCAGTTAGCACCCCACACCAATTAAACCAGCATGTCTGAGGGTGTGAGCCAGGCATTAGTATTTTTTAAAGGTTCCTAGGTGATTCCTATGACCCCAAACATGAGTTTGGGAACTGCTGCTTTAAGCTTTATTAGCTTCACATTAGTCTGTTTCTAGATAGGGAGCATAGTTTTCATTCATTTAACTAACATTTGTGGAACTGCCATATTCCAAGCACTGTATCCCCAGCACTTAGCACTGTGTCGACATGTAGCTGGCAATCAGTAAATGCTTGTTGAATATATAAATGAACACTAGTTTGGCAGTCCCTCCTGTTTCACATTGGTGACTGGTTGTAAACTAAATCTGGAATTTTCCTTCAGATGTATTGGCTTTTACAGGAACACTCTTGAGTTCACCTCAAGATAAAGATGCTTCATGGCTCTTTACAGTCCATACACATTAGGTAGTCAGTGTGGATTCTGGATGCAAATGAAGCCAGTCGGCAAGTCTCCTGACATGCAAAGAAATATCTTTTTTATCTATTTGTTCTCCTCTTTGTTTTCTTGGAAATGAATCTATGTGGAGTAATAATGAGTATACCCGACTACAGAAAGTCCTAAGGATTCTAACTTATCTGCCAAAACTTTGGCAACTCCATCTCCTTTCTTTCCCCATGTTACAGGGTCTCAAAATTCAACTCACACTGTTACTCAGATGTGGAGAGAAAAGGTAACTAACAGCTTCATGTTGCTGCCATAATAAATCTGGTATTCTCTGGAGTCCTCATCTGTTAGTAGGACAATTAATAAACCAAAGACTCAATTCAGTGTAAATTTACTCTGGTCCAATAATTTAAATAGACCCTTTGAGAATGGCCCAGTCTAATTTTAAAAAATAAAGAAGGTCCGGTGCCTTCAATAGCTTCCTCTGAGGATGATATACAGAGGAAGGGAATAGCTATGAGACTTCATGGAGGATGTGAACAGGATTATGTTCTTTCCAATTCTGACCTCTTAGCTTCCAGAGTGTGAGTTGCTTCACTGTCACTTGAGGCTGTGTCCTACAGCTAACACACACTCTGGATTTAGTCTCTTTTGGCTTAGGTCAGGCTTCACAGTGGTCCCTGAGTGATTAGGTCTCATCTCAGCTCCCACTGGCAACAAACCCTTGATTTTGTTATGTAAGCATTGTTCCTCCAGTCTCCCGCACCAGGGACTCGCCTCCCGGCTTGCCTCTGTGTAGCATCACCATGCCCTGCTATGGCAGGCCTGTTTGCATGTCCACTAGCTCTCAATTCAGCACTGATATTGCATGGGAAATTCAGACCGCTTGGGAAAGCTAAACCTAAGAACCTCCCTTTGCAGGTGAGAAATGGCCAAGCCCTAGGATGGAATGGGAGCAGCCTGAGGTAATTTGCTTGTGCAGTCCCACAAGCAAAGTGGGGGCAAGCATTCATCTTCTGTCCTTAACTGTCATGGAGGGCTGGCAATAAAGGAAGAGTGCCTAATGTTGCATCTGCATATAAACTGCAGGGAGATATCCACTTACAAAAAGACCTATATATCTCTTACAGCTATGTCAGCCTCAAGAGTGTGCCAAATTTCTAACTAGCATGTAACTTAGAGGAGTGAAAGAACATCACTTCAGAGGATGGGACATGGACCTGGACTTTCAGAACTGATAGAATGAAAAGCTACTACTAACTAGCTCTCCTGTTTTCCTCCTATCTTGAATTGTCATCTTGTTAATCTCACTGAGCAGTGCTTACCACACAGCAAGTTTAATAAATTACAACATACTGTGGCATGAATTAATGAATGATGAAAATTGTTCATCCACAATTCAGTTTCTCTCTTCCTGGTTCAGTAAACTTCAACAAAGCACTTACTGATCATATATGGGAAATTTATCTCTGAATGAAGATATGACTCTTAAAGAGACCCGTGTTCTATTAACATCCCAATTCTCCTAGATCAAATCCTCTGCCCACTGAGATTCTCCAAGGCTCAACAACATTATTAGTGTGCTGGATGAGAGAACTGGTCAAGAGTGATAACAGTGGCTTAAAAAGAATTGAGCTCAAATTTCAAAGCTAGAAAAGAAACAACAGATTTTAACGAAAGATAAGTACTTCCCAACTTCCAGGATGTGAAAATAAACTCAGGGCGGCTCCTCTGTAGTAGTAGATACATAAAAATAACTACACCAATTCATCTGATGACAATCACATCGGCTACAAAACCTCTTTTCTGTTCCCTCTGCACTGATTTCTGGAACCAGATGCCCACGGCCTCACAGGACAACCTTCCATGTGTATATTGAGTCCCTTACCCAGTGTTTCTGTTTGGAATTATTTAGGCAGCAGAGCTGTACCCCTCTTCCTGTGCCTACCTCTTCCCCACCACCCAATTGCTTTCTTCTGGTTCCTTATAGCCAGAATTGCAAAAGAAAATAAACATTTCAGCTCCCACTGACAATAAACCCTTGAATCTTTCTCATCATTTCTCCAGAGAAGCTTGGAGGGGAGACAAGAAAGAAAAAAAAATTTCCAATTAATTTCCATTTCTTTTAAGTCTGAGTAAATGTGGGGCACAGAGCAACCAAGATGATATGATTATGGAAACTATTAATCTCTCCATCAAAGGAGAGCCGACTCATGGTTACGGAGCAGTCAGCACGTTCCTCCAAAGGCTTCTGCAGCATGATCCTCCAGGTTTCCTCCAGGGCTAGACGTGCTCAGAGTACAACCTGTGGCAACTTCTAAAAGATAAAATAATTCTTGAGTGCTTCGTGAGTTGTTCTGGAAAACTGTGTTTTCCTACAATTACTCTAAAGAAAATAGTCAACCCACATTAAAACATGTCCAAATAAAAGAAAAATCTACATTTTCAGATCACTCAAAGCACATCTGAAAATGTAAAATTTGGACCTTTCAAGACCATTTCGATATCACCTGATATGGACAGCAAGCAAAGGGTGCAATTTAGAGCAATAAGTCTCCAAATTGCATAAATACTAAATACTATAGTCATAAAAATTGAAATAACTTCTAAAATTATTTAGGACAAACAGAAAAGTTGCCTGGTTTGTCTAAAACTAAAACAAAAATAAGAAGAAACTAGAGAATTCAACTTAGAGATTTCGTTCCGGGGTCCACATCGGCAGACTCTTTTTTTCTATCAATGGTGACACAGTACAGAATTCTCTGTAATGGGGAAGTTAAAGGATTTAAGTTGCCTCCAGAAGTGCCTGCTGACTAGTCAAGTGACTGCTTGTTCCTGGGTACAAGTAGGAAAAGTCCAACACTAGTTGCATTTTTAAGAAAGCATACTCATGGATTTACAAACGCCACCAGCCTCCCCAAATAGAGTATCAAAGAATAAATTTCAGAGATGCCAAATTCCTCAAATGGTGTGGGGTCAAGAGGGACCATTCAAAACAAAACTACATATTCCTATGTTGACTGAGTGACTTATAATAAAGACACATATATGCATTCTCTTGAAGTGTGGACTTAGATAAATATAAAATACCCACCCAGTATGCTTTCAAGATACACTCTTTCCTGTAAGCAAGCCCGTAATTCAGGAAGTCAAACTCCTCCAGAATACAGAAAGCCTCATCATTCTTTCTTTCCCACAATCCCATTGTTGAAGTCTGCATGCACAGAGGGACTAAACAGGGAAGCGTCAGTTCTGTGAAGGGACTGTTCCTCAAAACGTTTCGATTTCTAATGTAATCATATAAACTCTGAATGAATAGTAAGGGGGAAAACCCATAAAAGTCATTTATAAACAGATCCCATATCAAAGGAAAAACAGCTGGAGAAAGATTTTAATAAGCAGCGTTCTTTTATTACAACAGAGTTGACGTCATTATTTATTATTTCCAACACTAAAACACAAAGCCATGTGCTACACTGGGGACCAGGATGAAAAGGATTATGTGGACTTTGCTGAGGATTTTAATATCCTCTTATTGACAATAGATAGAAGATCTGAATCAGGTCTGGAAACAGGAAATGATTTTAGTGATTTCATTACCGTAATAGAGAAAAGCATTTCCAATGACAGGGATTGACAGATGGTCTGGTAAGCCTTCACTTCTAAAGAGCCTACAGGTCAACAAGCCCAATATTGATACAAGCTCAGCTCAGCATGTAATTAACAAGGTGTCCTAGTGAGCAGAAAAGTTTTTGTAGCCTTAGCAGTGGAACAGGAAAGCTGGTGTTTAAAAGTTAATTTAAAACCATTTCACAAAGAATGATATTTAGGGGAAGCAAGAAGTAAACAGTTAAGACTATAGTTAAAGAGCTGTCATGTTCTAGTAAAAATCATATTTGCAACGAAGTAGTGAGTATGGTATATATTCACTAAATTTATCTATAGGGAAAAAATAAACTAAATTAACTAAATAAGTGGTTGTAGAATTTTCATTTTTTTGAGACTTTCCAGATCTCATTGAAATCAAGAAGTCTGATACCTCCAGCTTCGTTCTCTTTGCTCAAAATTGCTTTGGCTATTTGGAGTCTTTTATGGTTCCATATGAATTTCAGAATTTTTTTTTCTATTTCTGTAAAAACTGCCATTGGGATTTTGATAGGAATTGTATTGAATCTGTAGATCACTTTGGGTATTATGGACATTTTAATAATAATAATTCTTCCAATTCATGATCATGAGATGTCTTTCCATTTATTTGTGTCTGCCTTAATTTCTTCTGCCAGTGTTTTACAGTTTTTAGTATATAAACAAG
Organism: Pteropus medius; assembly: GCF_902729225.1. Taxonomy (NCBI): domain Eukaryota; kingdom Metazoa; phylum Chordata; class Mammalia; order Chiroptera; family Pteropodidae; genus Pteropus; species Pteropus medius. Next base: position 65,468 of record NW_024353906.1, on the reverse strand, counting down.
TCTTTTACCTTCTTGGTTAAGATTATTCGTATTTTTTTTTTATGCTATTATAAATGGGATTGTTTTAAAACATACAGACAAACAGAACAGAGAGCCCAGAAATAAACCCATACATAGTCAACTTATCTTCAACAAAGTTGCCAAGAATACACCACGGAGAAAGGATAGTCTCTTTAATAAATGGCATTGGGGAAGACTGGACCACCACAGGCAAAAGAATGAAATTGGATCCTTATCTTAAACTGTACATAAAAATTCAAAATGGATAAAAACATAAATATAAGACCTAAAACCATAAAATTCTGAAAACATAAGGGAAAAGTTTCTTGACACTGGTCTTGGCAATCACTTCTTGGATTAGACACCAAAAGTATAGGCAACAAAAGCAAATATAGACAATCAACAAAATAAAAAGACAATCTATGAACTGGGAGAAATTATTTCCAAATCTTATATCTGACAGTTAATAATATCCAGATATATAGGAAACTCCTGCAACTCAATACCAAAAAAAAATAATAATAATAATAATCTTATATAAAAATTGGCAAAGGAACTGAATAGACATTTCTCCAAAGACATACTAATGACCAACAGGTATATAAAAAGGTGCTACACATCACCAATCATCAGGGAAATCCAAGTCGAACCAAAATAAGATATCACCTCATACCAGTTAGGATGGCAATTATATAAGAACAAACACAAACAAAAAATAACAAGTGTTCATGAAGATGTGGAGAAATGGGAACTTGAACACTGTTGGTGGAAACGTAAATTGGTACAGCCACTATGGAAAATAGTATGGAGGTCCCTCAAAAAATTAAAAATAGAACTACCATAGGATCCAGCAATCTCACCTCTGGGTATATATCCAAAGGAACTGAAATCAGGATCTTAAAGAGGTATCTGCACTCCCATGTTCACTGCAGCATCATCCACAAAGCCAAGACACAAAAGCAACCTAAGTGTCCATCTACGTACAAACAGATGAAGAAAATGTGGCATATACATACCATGGAATATTATTCAGTCTTTGAAAAGAATGGTACATTGAAGTACTCTGCTTACATCACCGCCATTAACATTCATTGGCCAAAGCAAAGTGACCTGGTCAAGCTCAAAGTCAAAGGACATATACTCCATCCACCAAGAAGCCATGGCAAAAGACCGGGTACACAGAGGTGAAGAAATGAGAACAATCAAATCTGCTACAGGTTGTATGACCTCCTCTGTCTGCTCCTCTTACACATGACTCTCTAGAATGCAAGCTCCAATGCAAGATTTTTAGCTCTCTCCACCACAGTATTTCCAGTATGCAGACTGTCTCTTTTGTTCGCTGCTCTCTTCCTAGTGTTTAAAACAATGCCTGGTACACAGCAGAAAATAAACATACATGACTGGCTGCCCCCAAACAGGTCCTCAGTCTTGCAATGCTCCTGAATCAATGTTATTTGAGTCTAATGCTCCTGAATCAACGTTATTTCCTCAGTTTGGATTAGGAATCAATCCTTTGTTTACCCATACACTGTAAGCAGAGCAAGAATGTAGGTAGGTCAGGGACAATTCTCAGAGAAGGGGGCAAGGATAAGCAGATATCCAGATGTCTATTCCACATAATATATAAGACCCTTCAGGATCTGGTCCATGTCTACCCACAGGATGCAAATATAGTTATTAAAAGGTCATGCTTTAGGGTCAGGCAAGACAGGGTTCAAACCCCATGTCAGCTATTTACTGTCTACGTAACTTTGGCCACGCTACTTAATGGCTCTGAATCTTCATTTTCCCATCTGTAAAATGGTAACAATTACCTTTTAAGACTATTGTAGAAGTAAATAGGATCTTCACAGAGTTCCTGGCACTCAGTAAACCTTCAATAAATGGTGGCCATTTCTACCAGGCATGTAAGTCTGGTGACTACTACACCATTCTGTGTCCTTAGATAAACTATCTCACATTCATTTTAATTTCAACTTTAGTTGACTGTAAGAGGGGTGCATACTTAGCCCAAAGCAGGCAATGCACAGGCCAGTCAGTGACCCACAACAGCCTAATAAATAGATCCTCTCTCTTCCAGGTATGGTTTCTGTGGCATGGCCCTTTCCCAGAATTTCATTTCTTGCCAGGGCCCTGAGGCATGGAAAATTAAGACTAAAATGAGAATAACCTCCTTCATGATGCTGCTAAATTATGTAAGTCTTGCAGACATGGACTTCCAAGGAAAATACAGCTGTTAAAAAAGAACACTCACATGCACACAATAATCATAGTAGAAGGACTAGGCTAATATTCCAAACTCTCTGGATCTGAAAACTAACTAGAAACCATGGAGGCTCTTTAGCTTTTATACTACAGAAGTTCCTTGGGTTGCACAAAATTGGGTTTAAGCAAATCTCATTTTATGCATATTAACCTAAGGTACATCATAGTATTTTAGCAATGCAGACTTCACATTCTATACAGAGACACAGCAGTCAGGCTGATGAACAAAAATTATGATGTGATAATGGAAGGCTGGAAGCATTCAACAAAAGACATCCTACTTCCAGTCTTAACTGGTTTCCTTTGGTTGTGCTTTAGGTCTGGCTTGGCCTTCAGTATCACATTGGGACAGGTTCTTGTAGGCTTTGTTAGCTGAATGAATAAGTACTAGACATTGGTGACCCCTAGTAATTTGTCCATCTCTAAAATTTTATGGTTCTGCTTCTTTCCCTTAGTCTCCTCTACCCATAAAATACACCATTAAAGATCACCAATAAGAACTTTTCTTATTAAAAGTATCCCACTATGGTGCCAAAACATGTATGACATCAGTTCCTATCTGTTTAGTACTCACTAACATTTCTCATGACAGTCTCCTTGTTGAGTGTCAGCTAAGACAGTGAAGTTAATATAACTTTTATATAACTAGTTTTATACTGATGGAAATGTTTTCTATCAAGTATTGGTATTGTTTTCAACTGTGTTAAATTCAATAGTATTTAATGCTAATACAATAGTTTGTGAGTTTTATTTAGACATAAAGGAATAAGCAACATTCATAATTAAATTCAGGCTTAAAATTGTATGATTTACTTGCTTTTGAAAAACATTAACAAGAAACCTCAAACATACATACAAAAATAGAGAGAATAGTATAAAGGATCCCCACATAATCATCATCCAGCTTCATCAATTCCAATTCAAGTACGATCTTGTTTGATCTACTCCCTTAACCCACTATTTTCCCCTCACCCCAGACTATTCTGAAGCAAATCCAAAACATCCTATCATTTCACTTATATACATGACTTTTGAGTAATCGTTCTTGGATTAGATCTCACACTTGCAATAAAAAGAAAAATACTGGTATGGTCTAATTCGAGAGAGGTATATACCTATTTTCTCTTTCTTAAAAGTTCTGCCAAGAGCAGAGAGGAGATGGAGTTGTAAAATAGTAAAAGAGAACATATGTTTAAGTCGAACACAAAGTTCAGTTCTGAATAATAAAGAACCTATTTCTTATAAAAATAAACTAGTGGTGAGTTTTTTAAAAATACCAGTTAAAACAAGCAATTTCATCTATAACCCCAATATTCCTCTTCTTCAATTTACTCAAATTCATAGTTAACCCTCAGGCACGGCATTATTGTAGTCCAGTTCTACAGAATACAAATTGGTTCGACATTTTCATGCATTTAAGACTTTTTGAACCCTAAACAGAGGCTGTTTCTTAATGTCTATGGTTGGTTTCTACATGCGTGTCATCAAAAAAAGTACAAATGCTGAGAGGTGGCTTTTAAACTTTTTCCCACTTACATGCCGAAGTTATTCAGGGTAACTAACTAAAAAGCTAAGGCAATGGGAAATGTTAAAAATAGAGTGGAAAAAAGCCTTTGATTTAGAGAGTTGGATCAGCCAAGAAAACAATTTAGCTATAGCCCATTAACTGCAGGGGATATCTTTAAAAAGGGGGTGGGCAGAGGAAAACATGTCTTCTGTATTCTGTCTGAAGTGATTTAGATACTTTAAAAATCAAATTCAAATTTAATCAGAAATAGAATAACACATTTAACAAATGCAAACTCAAGTTCCTCTTGTCATTTCTTCCCTCCTCTGCAAAAAAAGTATAGGGAAAAAAATGAGTTTCGATTTTATGTGTACAAAAAATTCTAAATTTATTTATGCTTGTGGAGAAAGCACCATTTAAAAATATCACCATAACTGATACAAGTACTACATATTTTCTGATGAATTATTCTGATCATGTAGCATTAAAAGTGTTTTAACATTGCTCGTGCTTTATAAAAATATTTTTAATATAATTATTAAATTATATATAAACACATATAATATGTATCCTGTAAAAGATATCAAATTGTTAAATAATATATAATTATTTTTAATAGATTTAGGAAGTTTTCAAATATATCAAAATAGTATGAAAATATGTACTACCTCATAATGTTATAACAACAAGAAGTAACAAGTAATCAGGTTCAAGGCATAAATGAGAAGCAGATAATAGGACATTCCTAGCCTTCTCATGATGTATCCTAATTTTCTCCCTCTGTAACTTACCTGCTCTGACTGGCACTTTTTCCATCAGATACTCAAGGTCCTTGTGTTTCCCCTCTTAAAAATGTGCTCTTGGGAAAACAAAATATGAAATTCATATGCACTGACCAATAACTTAGAGTATTATTCTTATGGGATTATTTGCATCTTAAACTTCAAGAGATAACAAGAGTGGAATTTTTAGCATCTGCTTGCATGTAGGAGTAATTTGATCGGTACCTTTGAAAGTCTCATGTTAAATACAGTCAACCTATAGATAAGATCATCACTGAAGATATACAAATATACATAAAGTAAACCTACCAGTTAGAGTTTAAACAGTAAGATTTTAACTTTATAGTTCAATTATTTTCAGCAGGGACACTTTCGATGATAAACTACCTCCAAACTAAAAATTATGTATCTCTTACTAAAAACAGTATCCCTGTGTTTTATCAGCAAAAGTCACTTAAGGAAAGAATATGGGAACGGGCTGTACCAGAAGAGAGGTTTTAAAAGCTGGTTTTGTTACTCTTAACTGATATTTTCTTAAAAACTATTAAAATTTCTACTTCAATAACTGAAATAATGCAAACTGGATGCTTCCATAAGTGTACTTGGTTGATTTTCTGAATTTATTTCATTAGGAAGCACTATAAAGAATGATAAAAATATGAAAGGGAAATCAGATACAAACAGTTTATAAACAAACAGAAGTTATAAAACTACCTCAGTCTTAATTTTAAAAATCTGAATTCACTCAAGCAAAATCATTTACTAAAATACAACTGCTGGAATTATACTGAAAATAGAAAATTTGGCCAACATGCTTTCATCAAATTGTTAGTGGTTCTATCTTCATACAAACATTGAAAAAAACTGAACTGTAACAAAGCTACAATAACTGCTTTTGAGTTACTGACAATCTGTGGAGTCAACACAATTAACCGTCACAAAATGGCTAAGATATGTTTGCATTGTGGCAAACACTATGGATTGGCTGTCCAAAAGCCATTCACATCTCTCTTCTCTCGTTTTTATCTCCTATAAAGGCTAGAAAGAAAAAAGTATAGTACTCTATTTCAAATAACAGCCAGGGAGGGCTGTCCTTCCCAATAAAAAGGTAAAGACTTACTAGGAGAAAGCCCCTTTGCCTCTTTCTCCTTTTTCCTCCCTGAATGTGGATTAAAAGACCAGAGATATTACAGTTCCCTTAACCACAAGACAATAAACATAAACACAAAGGTCTACATGGTAGACCATGTGGAAGTGAAAGGAGCCAGGGTCCCTACGCCACCTTACCAGGTCTGGACCGCCTACCTCTGGGCTTTTTATTGCATAAGACACATAAAAGCTATCAAATTAAGCTATTATAGTAAGGTTTTCCATTAGTGCAGCTAGTATGCTTATAGTGGATACAAATATAAAATTCTCATGTAAAAATCAAATTAAGAGTTATGAAAAATATCCTCACCAACACTTCAAATATTTTAAAGAGAACCTTAATAATAAGCTTATATTTTTGTTTTCCTTACTTGAAGACAACAAATACCACAAAAACAATACAAAAAAAAGAAAAAGGACGGGTATGTGGTAGTGGTGAAACAACTGATTCCAAAGACAAACAAAAGTGAGATAAGGCTGGGGGAGGTAGAAGGGCACGACTATATCACCGTACAAGTATGCTCTTATGTAGACTTTAACTAATATTTCTTATATGTCAACTGTAACTGTCAGTAAAAAAAAAAAAAAGAAAAAAAAAGTTTATTTTTTCGGCAGAGGAAATTACAATTCACTTTTTAAGTCTGAACCTTTAAACTTGGGAAGCTTTCTTCCAGGTTACGAGCAAGGGTCTTATCAACTTCATGTAGGATTTTGAGAAAGTCTTCCACCTGTGAGTCAAACCAAATAACCAAATAAACATTAAGTAGAGAAAAAGGTAAAGTATTGATTGCTGACTATAAAAATGTTCTACCTGTAGTTTCTAAATAGTCCAACAGAAATGAAATATTGACAGATCCCCATATGACTAATAACAGTACTTCCTGGACAGTCCTCTGAAACACCGAGGAAGTGACTAGCCCTTACCATTTTGTTTTACTCTTAAACTAGTATTTATCCTCCCACTGATTCCCCTTTAAGGTCCATTAATGAAATTTTATTACCATCTTCCTTGCTGACATGACCTTATTTTGAAACTGCTTTTAATGATAGCAAATATGATATAATATGAAGAACCATAAAAACCTACTGACTATACCTATGAAGAATCTTACTTTTGATTAATATATATGCTATATACTTCATAACAGAAAGGGATACTATAAATTCAGTGCTGGTTCCTTTCTCTTAAAATTTGAACTGTTCCTCAGGCTAGTCCCATGAATTATCCAGCAGTCATCTATCTGGCAAAGGCATTAAGTGTGTGAATTGTATGCACTATCTTTTTTGACAATGGCCTCAAAGATCAAGCACTTACTCTAATACATTTTATTCTGTAATCCTCTTAAAACTCAGCCATCTATACATTTACTCATACTCACCACAGGGCTATAGAAAGGAAGAAGATTATGAAATGCACAGCAACATTTCTGCTTGTTTAACTGGCCCTCCTTTAGTCCTTTAGCCACAATGTCCTAAAACAAAACAAAACAAAAAGATCTAACATTGAGAAAGGAAAAGTTTTAAAGCTATGTTTAGTGAATTGTTATATTTAGAATATAACAATTCCTTAGTGATCCTACAGGTATTTCTAACATCCCAACTGAACCCAGGATCATTCCTACTTGTATAACCCAAATATGTGCTCCACTGCAGTCCTTATTCTAGTGAAGGGGACCATCACCCACTCGCCCTCCTGCACAAACCAAAAAATTGCCAAGACTATTCCTCCTCCTCAGCTGCTGTGACCAACCACCACCAACCACAAGTGTTTAATTCTACTCTTCTAATCTCATCCCACCCCTCCCCTTCGTTCACACTTCCACCGTTTAGGTTCTCACTATTTTTCAGATTATTCTTGAAGATTACCAGCCACAAAAGCCTGTTGATTAGTCAGTCCCCTGGCCTCCAGCCTCAGCTCTCTCTAACCTTCTCTCTCTTGCTTTTGGAGTAATCTTTCTAAACAGATCATGCCACTTGATACTTAAAAAAAAAATCTTTAGTAACTCCTCAGTTTCCTCAAGATTAAGTCCAAATTCCATTAAGTATGGTATATAAAAATTTTCACGTCACCACTCTGCTTTATTCTCAGCCTACCTTCCTCCTATATTCCTCTCACTTAACAGTCAAGAAAAATCTATGTCCTTCCCTCCAAAAAAACATAAGCAACAGCAAACAATGGGAAAAATACTTGTCATGAATATGCAAGATATACTATTACCCAAGGAGTTCCATTCAAATAATCAAAATGGATAAATTTATAAAGCAGGAAACACAAACAATATACAAATATATGGAAAGATGTTCAAACTAATAATAAAAATGTAAATCAAAATAAGGCACAAATTAATCACCTATGGAATTTTACTTGATATAAAATTATAATACCTAATAATAAGGATCAAGTAAAATCAACATTTTCACATGTCAAAAGCACTTTGGCAATATGTAGCCATTATGCCACAGTCATCTTCACGTTTACAATGTCTAAGCTAGTAATCTAACTTCCAAAAGCCTACACAAAGGTACTAATCCCAAACTGGAAAAGGAAAGTGGGACAATTCACCAAAAAAACAAACCACGACAGTAACAGAAATTTGTTTTAAGGAATATTCTTTTTGGAAAACAGTCAATGAATATGAATATATTCTTCATAGTTATAGTCATATACATTTTTTTCTAAAATATATGAATAGAAAGGTTATACTCAAAAGAAAAATATACTAACAATCCCAAACATATTCAGGGTGAATATTTCTAAAAATAAGTTTACAATAAATTTTAAAAACTGAATTTTTGGCAAATTGGGTATTAAAGTGGCTCCCAATGAAGTCTTTCAGTGAAATTATCTAAAGTAAGGAGAAGTGCTTATAATATGTTAAAAGAAACGCAGTCTATAAAAATTTTATCTACTGCATTATGTGAAAAACATATATATAAATATACCAAACCACATCAGTTGTTGATTTAAGACTATAACCTTAGAGTGATAAGTTTTTTCTTTCTCTATTTTCCCAATTTTAATATAGTTATACTACTTTTATACGCACAAAATAACAACAGTAATAATAAAGTTGGGAACATCAAACAATTTACGTTTTCTGTAGCTGAAACACTATTAATACTTCTTTCTTACCTTTGTTAATACTTGAAAAATATTAGAAAGAAATTCACACGAAATATCCTTTAAGATTTTTAAGTGGAAATCATCTTGGGTTAAATCAGACTTTTTAGTTTCTTCTGCATTCAACTCTGCTGAGTTCTCTGGTTTCTTCTGACATTGTTCCACATTTTGTAAGACACGAATCAGGCTATCAATTAGAGGAAGATCTACTGTACAATCAAGAGGTATGGAATTAGCCAGTTAAATTTCGTTATTCATTCATGATTCATTCATTCATACTGAACGCCTACTAGAGGAGGGCATGATATTTTAGGTACTAATAGTGAACAAAATCATTAAGGCTTCAACTTTCGAGAGACATTTTTATACTCTCAAACAAGCAAATGAATAAAATAGATCATTTCAGATTTTGATATGTTCTGTGAAGAAAATTAAAGGGGAATATAATAAAGTAGCTGGCAGAGGAGGCTCTCTGAAGAGGTGACACTGAGTTGAGGATTAAAGAATAAAAAGAATCAATGTAAAGAATCCAGGAAAACATTTCAGGCAGAGGAAACAAGTGCAAAAGCCCCAAACAAAAAATGTCCTCGGAGGTCTGAAAAACAAAAAGGCGGCTAGTGAACAAGGAAGGTACAAGATGAGTTTGGAAAGTTGGACAAGAACTCTATCAAGTAGGGCCTTAGAGGCCACAGAAAAGGATTTGAATTTTAAACTTTGACTTTCATAAAACTCTTAACCAAAACTTTTAAGTTTTGTTTTACTAAGTTTAAAAAACGTATGATTTCTTAAAAGACAGAACAATCATTTTAATTAGCCTATAATAAAAACTGTACATAAAACCAATGCTCAGACGCAAAATGTATTTTATCGCATGAACATGCCAAAATGTATTTCACTCTAAATTAACCAGTGATTTTAACTCTACGATTTCTGCTTAATAATTGCAAATCCAGGGAAAAAGTTAGCTATCGCACAGAATCAAGTATAATGGCTTCAAAAAAAAATCTAACATTTCCAAACATGTCATTTCTAATACATGGTAATGGCATTTTAAAAAAATTAGCAACCAGGAAAATCTTATCCTTTATTTCTTCACTCAATGTCACCTATTAAGAGCACCTCCCTTACCGGGCTGCTTTATTATATTCCCCTTTGATTTACTCCCACTTTCTTACTTGTGTTATCACCAACTCTTGACTCTTTAACACCCAAATCTTTACATCCATGACTTCCCTGTAGGTCACTGCAATCTATATACTATACCAGCCTCTCCTATCTCTTTCTCAGTCATAACTTTGCAAAGCCCCTATTCAAGGCTTAGGGCAGGATGAGGGGGTGGGTGCTAATCAGTGGCTTAAAGGAGCATCTTTATACTTTCTCATCCAATCATAAAAATCATACATAAAAGTTTGGGGGAGGACGTGAGAAAAGGATAAAGAACACCTAGTCCCATAACATCAATTTATAATGAATTTCTATATATCAAATAACATGACATCAACACTCATTAAGCAAACTACAAATGATAAAAAGAAAAAAGACAAACATGTTAGTAAGAGACATTACTTTTCCTCTCACTCCATATCAAATCAAGTCAAAAAAAATAACCAAGGTTACAGAAGACCTCAGCTCTAGACTCATAAAGTGCCTGCTCAACACCTCCGTTTGGATATCTAGAAGACATCTCAAATTCAATGTGTATCTCAGGAAATGCAACTCTTTTGGACAAAAATGCCAGACTTCTTTCCTGACCCTCCCATCCTGTCAGCAAATCCTGTTGACACTACCTAAAAATGATCAGAATCTATTTTTTCCCACCACCTCCAGTCACCGCCTTCATCCAAGTTATATTATCTCTTGCCTCAAGTTCACAACAGCCCCCTAACTAGTCTCCCTTTTGAACACTTGCTCTGCTACATTTCTTACAAACATGGCTGCCAGAGGAAGCCTGTTAAAGTCAGCTCATGTCTATCCATCCTCTGCTTATAACTCTCCACAACTCCCTATCTCATTCAGAATAAAAGGCAAAATCGGTCCCTCCACACTCTAGTCCATTACCTCTTTTGGCCCCCTATACTATTTCTCTCTCCTGTGCTAACTGCACCCCAGCCATACGAGGTCTCACTGATCTTTCTTAAATATACGAGGTATACTTCTAGTTCAAGGTTTTTATACTTGCTGTTCCCTCTGTCTAGAATGCTTTTCTCCCCAAGTATTCACATGACTCACTCCATTATTTCCTTCAGGTCTGTACTCGATGTCAACTTCTCAAATGAGGTAACTTATCCATAAATGCAAAAAGATTCTTAAAACATTCAACATTTATTTTTCATTAAAAGTTCTTAATAGGAATAGATGAATATCTCCTAAAGTGGTAAAACATAAATTGCTTGAAATCCATCATCCACTGTGCCCCAAAGAGAATTTCTAGAAACAGTCCCAAGAAAGTCAGGAAGAAGGTAAGTTTTTCCATCACCATCATTATTTAACACTAGAGGTACAAGGCAACCCATTAGATAAGAAATCAGGTAGAAAAGTAATAAAACATACCTAACTTAAAGCCTAAGATTCCCACTCAACAACTATTAAATACAGTAAGAGAATTCAGAAAGGTTACTGGTTGTAAAATTAAATACACAGAAATCAATAGCCTTCATATATTAAAACAACAATAATCAAGCACTACGGGTACTGATACATGACAAGAACAATGGAACTGAATGAAATGTACAGAGATATTTAAAACATAGTTATCACGAAATTTCAAATCAATGTAGGTTAAACTGGTTTATCTATTAACCGATGTTGAGACAACTGGGTACCATCTGGAAAAAAGCTGAAACCATACCTCACTTGTAACGTCTGAATAAATTCTAGATGGATCATGGATTTAATTGTAATCATAAAAAATCATTCTGTGAAAGCATACTTATTAACATAGAAAAATATTCATTTTATATTTCTAAATGAAAAAAAGGATTTAAAACTATGTATGTTGAGTATCTAACAATTATCTCTAGACAGTAGGAATACAAGCACTATGTTTCCTTTTATAAATTTTACACATATTTTTGTGTTGAGAAAATGACTTTTTTTTATAATCAGGAGAATAAAAGCACTAAAATAAAAAATGGAAGAAACCAAATGAACAATCAACAAAAACCTGGGCTTTAAAATCTGATAGACTAGAATTTAATTCTGTGAACTAAAATGATACTTGCCATTTTCTATCTTTAGATACTCCTGTTCTGATTGTGAAGCATAGATGGCAGACAACACTGAGAAAATGGAGGCTAGCACTGTTTTCTGTTCTTGAAGTATAATGGGTGGATCATCAGGCTGGCAGAATTCATGGCAGACCAAGTCAAAAAGTAAATTCCAAGTGTCTTTTCCAGTATCAGAACACTGTACTTAATAAAGATGATAAAGAAAGTAGTAATTTAAAAAGAGCAAACAATTAAATGAATAACTTTAGTCCTTTCTCATATAACATCTTACCAATAGCTTGAATTCCATCATCCACTGTGGTAAGCAGCTGTAAGATATGCATGTAAGCATCAAGCCCTTCCAGATTTTCAGAACTAAATACAAAAAGCAAAAGCACTGAATTAACAACTTTACTATCTATGGGATTACAATCATTTATTCATTCAACAAATATTCATCATTCTATTCTAGCCACTGCCCTAAACGTTGAGAATAAAACGGGGAACAGGACAAAGTCTCTGTGCTCATCAGTGTTTACATTAAATAGGAAAATCAGTCAAAAAACAAATATTCTGTAATATAATCAATACACAAGACAAAAAGCAAAAATTCTTTTTCACCTTGTCCCACAAAACCAATAATGTAGAACCCTGCTAGGTGATACTTCTTCATTTCGGTTTATTCTAATAATCAGGATAAAAATTGGCTGAGACTTTTATTGAATGAATGTAAGGTCCACTGCACCAAGCACCGACAACAATAAAGTTCTTAAAACTTCACGGGATCATCCTAGCTTCCTAGATAATACTAAAACTATGTAAGAATAATTTTTGTAATCAACAGTTTGGATTCCTAGAGACTCACAATCTTAGTTCTTCAAACAATTAAGTGAAGACAGTGAACAATTAAAAGACTGTTCAGCAAATATTTATTTAGTACCTACTGTTTTCAGGCACTATGTTAGGGGCTGAGAAACAGAGGTATAAAACATTGTCTCTACCTTCATGAAGTTTATAGTATGAAAGGAAAGCAGATAATTAAAGTGGTAATAACAAAGTGATGTGAATGTAAGCCAGAGGAAGTCCAAGGTGCTAGAAAACCACACAGCAAGCATACTTAATTTAGTTTAGAGAGTCAGGAAAGGTATCTCAAGAGAAATGATGTTTACACAGAAACTTGAAGGGGCAAAGAAATGTTTGACATAGACAAGCCAGTGTGAGCAAAGGCTGAAATTAACAGCTTGACTCAGCTGAAGAAATGAAAAAAATTTCATGTGGCTGAAATTTCATGTAGGGCCTTATAAGCCATGTTTTTAAAAATCTGAACCTCATCCTAAGGAAAGCAAGTGAAGAGCTTGAAGCATGAAAATTGGATTATTAGTGTGTGCTTTGGAAAGACCACTCTACAATCTTGGCTTGGAAGGAGCAAGCCTTGAGGCAGGGAACTTAGGTAAAAGAACGTTACAGTTGTCCAGGTAAGAGATAGTGGCCTGGTGATGGCCTGGAAGGGATCCCAGAAAGTCAGGAACAAGGCTTGGAGGCTGACTGGCCATGGGAAAAGAGTGGAATGGAGAAGAGTCAGTAATGGCTTCCACGTTTCTTCCCTATTACCCAAATGGAATAATGTTTACTGACATTGGGAATACCGAAGCAGGTTTAGGGAGATGATGATGAGTTTAATTCTCATTTGGATAAAGGACATAAAATTAATAGGCTTTAATCTGGGTTATTAAGCAGATCAATTAATTTTCTAATAACTAGCAGTAAACAGCTTCGGCAACCTACAAGACTTAGTAATCAACCTTGAGAAGACATCTGAGTCCAAAAGTCAGTCATTTATCCAAGACTGGCATATACTCACAAGAAGCAAAAAAACAAATGATGTCTGACATTAACTGAAGAAGTTGCTAAATGTCCAATGGAAAAGAAAGCATAAGAAAACCTTTCTACTTAATTTATATTATACATAATTGCACAAGAGTTTAAGACAGTAGCCACAATTAATGCTGAACCAAAGCCTATTGCTAAGTAATATTAGGGAAGGTACTTTGTAACCATTATGATTTTTGCACAAATGAGATATATTATCACCACAAATAGTAGTAGTGAATAAAACCTAACAAAGATGGGCTGTGTGCTATTCGTCCTGCCCAAAGGAAACTAAGATGACTTACATCGAAGGATACTTCTAGCAACTGGACATTTTGAGCAAAAGAGCTCACCTACCGTACTTGTTTGGCAGCTTCAAGTACACAGGGCACAATTCTAAACACTTGCTGCTCTTCGGACTCTTCCTGGGGTTGGTCCAAAGGCTGAACAGCTCCATTTCTAATCCACTCCAACATTAGCTTCTCATCCAAATCAAAGAGCTTGTCCACAACCTCCCCCACCTTCACCAGCAAGTCAACTGCAGAGAATAAAACATATTGAAATGAGAAACAAAATTTTAAAAGCAATAATGTTAATTAAAATTCCTAAATCTATTCCAAGAAAACCAGGTCTTGCCAAAGCATTACTTATTCCACAAGTAATATGTTTACTTCCTTTATTTAACTTTGTCTCCCTTCATTTTTAAATGAGGGATTTATCAGTATCCTAGGAGTTTAAGAAGAAATTTTATATCTTAAATTGAAATACTCTCTCACCTTATACTTAGCCTTTAAGTGACCTCCAGAAATACTTATCTTGTTTCCTAACAATTAAACATAATCAATTTTTTTTCCTACAATACATGGTGACTTACCATTTGTTGAACTTGACATGATGAAGCAAATGCTATCGTAAATAGCTGGGTGTTCCCGGATTCTTTCCACCCAGACATTGGCCACTTCTGTCTGGGAAATGCAAGTAAGCAACAACCTACATGATAAATGTGAGCTTAATATCTATCTTTCAAAAACAGTAAAGGAAATTCAGGAATGAAGAATTAACTATTTTCCTAGACTCCCTTATGGGTGAATATATAGAATCCATAAAAAGAGCAAAGCATACCTGCTTGTTTCCAGCAGAGTTGGAGGGTCTGAATCATACAAACAGTGCAATAATACCTGGCTGCAAAAATAAAATAGTTAAACCAATATACCTCACTTCTCTCATTTCAAATATCAAAAGAGTTTTTATTTTTAAAAATATTTTAATTGTGAAATATAGCATACATAAACATAAAAGCCGATAAGATCCAAATCTATACTTAATAACTATAAAGCAAACACGTTTTAAAGAAACACCAACAGTGCTGTCTCTCTATAGCCCCTGAGTGTCCCTTCCAAATTACAATTCTTTCCCACCTAGAAATGACTACTACCTTGACTTTTCTAGAAATCATTTCTTAGCTTTACTCTATAGTTTATTTAATATATATTTCGTTTTGAACTCTATACGAGAGAAACTGTATTGTATGTATTCCTTTGAACTTTAGTTCTTTTGCTCACTACCATGTCTTTAAGATCTACCCATATTGTTCCCATAGCTGTTGTTCTTTGATTCACTGCTGCAGAACATTCCATTGTATGAACATGAGATAATCTATTTTCCAGCCTACTATTGACAGACACTTGGGTTGATTCCAATTTTGAGCTATTTCAAGCAATGCTCTGTTCCTGTAATACTTTTTGTATGAGTATCCTGGCATACGTGTACACAGTTTCTCTAATCATACATCTACGAGTGGCATCACTGGGTCACAGCAAATGCATACCTTCCAACCTGACTACACAATGCCCAACTGTTCCAAAGTGGTTGAACAAATTTATATACCATCAGCAATGTAAATTCTTCCATTATAACTTTAAGATAAGCATTTAACTTATAAAACTTGTTACATTATTCAGTCTCAGCTTTTTGACAGAGACCACTAGAGTCACTTACTCCATGAATGAGTCACTTACTCCATGAATGATTAGAAATCCTGAGTCACTTACTCCATGAATGATTAGAAATGATTGAGAATACCTTTAACTAGGATTTTAAAGTCTCTCCACATCTAGAAGAGCCAATCATCTCTATTTTAACAACCCACGCACTTGAATCCTGTGATTAAACCCTACAGCCCTAGCCGACAATAACCACCCAGAACAGTTTTCCTAAATTATTGTAGGCACAAATTTCTTTGAGATTCTGATTAACAGCCAGGAACTGACTGTCATATGAATAAACATTCATGTAAAAGTCAGTTATATGACTATGATATTAATAAAATCACAAAATTTAGCATTTAATTCCAGGGTGTTCTCAAACTTCTTAAAGTAACCATCAGCGTTTCCACCATTAAAAAACCTTCCACCCAAAACTTTCTTGCACAGAGAAGAGAACTAGCCTCCAAGAAAAGTATGAAAGTCTTTGAATCGCAGAGGCAATCTTGTATCTTCCAGTCTGTTGGCAAGTCCCTGATCTAAGTCAGAGTTCTCAGGGTGACACTGGTCGACAAGTCTAATTTTTCTAGACTGAGCCCTCAGATTCCCTAAGCCTAAACTGTTACACTCTGGTTAGGTGCCCTATCTCAAAAACAAGTCTAGTTTTTCCAGACCGAGCCCTCAGATTCCCTAAGCCTAAACTGTTACACTCTGGGTAGGTGCACTATCTTTGCTCCACTGGTTCTTATCCTATCTGGCTTCCCATCTGCTGACAATTTAGGTTCCTCTGCTACAGATAAAGAAAACAGGCTTAAATCCTGAATCACGTCCATAAATAGTGTGGAAGCCCTTAGCTACCATCAATATACAATAAAGTTCTTGGAGAGTGCTCAACAGGAGAAAGAAAGTGCTACATTTCATAATATTTTCCTATCTCTACTATGTATTAGGATTTCCTTAGGAATATAAAACATAAATCTTTCTTTTAAAGACATAATTATTATATAGTAAAACTTACCCAAGATTTTTATCACTGCTGATGGACACACATATCTCCTGGAAACAGGCCATATTACCTAAAATTCCCACACAAATTTCCTGCCAAATCAAATTTCACAGGTCACAATGGCTCCAAGATAAAAGACATATAAGAATAAACACTTGAATTTTCTCTGAGCCTTAGAACAGGAAACAGCATAGAGAAGTATACTGCCTGCACCCTAATTATTTGGTAAGTTCACAGTATTTGGGAAGGGATGAAAGACAGAGAAAAAGAAAGATCAAAGGCAGGCAGGGGTTATAGAAGAAACATCTTATGGAATGGATGAACTGAGCCTTAAATGATAGTTAGGATTTAGATATGCAAATAAGAAAGACATTCAAACAAGGGGGAAAGTATCAGGAATGACAAAAAGGAAATAATGTACATGGTTAATTCAGTGAACAATAAAGAAAGTAGCCTGGCTGTTGCACAAAGTCAGAGACTACCATGAGATAAATGCAGCAGGTAAAAAGGATCAGGATTAAGGGCCCTCGAGGCCATGTTGAAGAGTTTAGATTTAATTTAGGAGGATATATGGAGCAATGAAGGTCCTCAAGGAAGGGAATAACATGCTGCAATGATATTTTAGGAAGATTATTCTGGCAGCAAAATGCATATTGCATGATAGTGAAAAAACTTTAAAAAAAGTAAATAACCTCAATAAAAACAGCTAAAGTTTATTTAGCACTCTCTATGCCCAGGCACTACTCTAAGCACTTTCCGTGTATCGTTTCATATAATTTATGAGGTAGATATCATTATTATCTCCATTTTTTAGATGAGGCAACTGAAGCACAGAGAAGTTAAGCAACTTGCCCAAGATCTCCAACTAGGCAACAGCGGAGCTCCAGAGCATGAGCATTTAACTACTGTACCATACCACATCTCCGCAATCAGATGCAAAAAGATGAGGGTGGTGCTGACAGGCATGGAAAGGGATGAAGTGAGTTAAGAGTCAAGGTGAAAGCAAAATAATCTGATGCAGGGCAAAGGGAGAAAGGAGTGGAACATGACTCCTAGGTTTCAAGTTGCTTCATTTCTCCAGTCGGAGACACTGGTCCCATTGACAGGAAAATTGGGAAAGAAAGTGGAAGAAAGACTATAATGAGTTCAGTTAGGGTGGTGTTTCCAAACTTGCTGGAATTTAAGAATTATTCGTGGAGCATATTAAAAATACAGATTTGCAAGGCCCGTCTCAGAACTACTTAATCAGAATCTCCAGGGCAGAGCCTGAGAAGCTGCTGATTACTAAGCACACCATATGATTTTTGACCAGATAAGTATGATAATCACTGAGTTAGGATATATGGAATTTTGGACTGGAAAATGCAGCATGCAAGTAGAAAATGCCTAAAAAAAGTTGGAGATGTGACACCAGAAATCATAAGGAAGGTCAAAGTTTTGATCCCACAGGTACAGATTTACAACTTAAGGGTTTAAAGAGAGGATGAGCTCACTAAGGAAATGAATATAAAGAGGACAGGGATTTGGGAGTCCTTAAAAGGAGTCCACACTCAACATGCAGGAAGAAAGAAAAAAGCCAATAAAAGTGACAGAGATGTGACTGAAGCAGTCAGAGACCAGGAGAGGAAGGTGGCACCAAAGCTATGGTAGTGTTGTTTCAATAAAAAGTGGGTCATCAAATGCTGGAAAGATTAAAAGAGAGTAGGGGCAAGAAGGAAACATACATATTTCCCTTACAAAGTAAAGAGGAAATAGCCGAATGTCCAATCGAAGACCAAGTTTCTCAGTCTTGGCTGCTCATTGGAATGAGGGGAACTTTAAAGTTCCAAGCGAAACTTTAAAGTTCCAAGGGAAACTTTAAAAGCTGTTTGGAGCCTCATACTTGCAGATTCTGTTTTAACTGGGTATGCCCTGACCCAGGAGTTTTAAAAGTTCCCTATGGCAAATCTTCCCAAAATGTGGGCCCTGGTCCAGAGCACTAGTATCACCTGGGAACCTTTTCGAAACCTCGATCCTACACCAAACCTAGTGGACCAGAATCTTTGGTTGTGCCCCATAATCAGAGATTCTG
Organism: Pteropus medius; assembly: GCF_902729225.1. Lineage (NCBI taxonomy): Eukaryota > Metazoa > Chordata > Mammalia > Chiroptera > Pteropodidae > Pteropus > Pteropus medius. Next base: position 46,510 of record NW_024353906.1, on the reverse strand, counting down.
GGACATGCTGAAGTTGGAGTCCACGTCCTAGGTGATTCTAAGTGTGGCCAAGGTTGAGTGAGAATCACTGCTATAGACAGGCTGTAGCTCGCAGACATATGATATGACTAATTCTTGAAAGGTGTCATTGAGATAAGCTTATTTTCTTTAAGTACTAATCATAAATCAATGTACTTAAGTTAGAAAAATCCCAGAGAAAATAATATAACTGTAAAATCTTTATATTAATATAATGACCTAAAGAAAAAGTGGTTCATCAGTTCATCGAACTCCAATTCAGGTGGAGTACTGTACTAATAAAATTGTAATTCAACATTCAATTTGTAAAAATATCATATAGAATTCTCCACTTCATAATTTCAAAGAGAGACAATATATAGTACAGCAGTTATAGTAAAAGACAGGTTAGGCTCAAATCCCAGCTTCATTCTTTCCTAGTTTTATGACCCTGGACAAATCTCTTAACCTGAGACTTACTCTTTTATTTGTAAAGTGGAGATAAATGCCTACCTCATAGAATAGTAAAAACAAACACTCAGTTAATAGCAATAATTATACTAATCACCTATGACATGCATAGCGCACAGCAACCTAAACAACACCAAAGCACATTACATTGCAAACAACATAGATAAAGACAAATGAGATGTACAGATAACTGTCTGGGGAGTTTACCATCAGCAATGGCCACTGAGAGTTTACTCATTTGGGAAGACTTAGAAGAAAAGCACCACCTTAGACAATAGATGTGAATACTGAGAGGAGATGGAAAGCATAGAAAGGGCAGCATGGAGATGGTGATCATCACAGGACACTCCTGAGACGTTAAGCAGACAAACCTTGCTAAATTAGGACTATCTGGAGGGTAGATTTTGTGCTGGAAAAATGAATTAGATTCAGATTATAGAAAGTCTTGAGCAACAGGCTGAGTTTAGAATGAGGGTTTTTAAGCAATGGAATTTTAGAATAAAAAGATGCAATAAAAGGAAATGGGGGGGTCTGAGCACTGTCTCTTTTCTGCCACGTATCAGTAGCATAATTCAGTTATGTTTATCTGTTTCCACAGCTGTTAAATAAAAGTACTGATCTCCCTACAGCCCAAATCTAAAATTCTAAGACTCTAATAATTTTAAATACCACACTACCTAGGTACCTGGTAATGTTCGATAAATATTTGCAGACTGATTTGTTGCCAGTAAGAAAATTAAAGTGAGAAAAGTGAAAGACTCTTCAGCATTATCTATTGTTATTGCTCAAAAGAGGAAGTTATAAAAATGTAAATACTTACTCTTAATCGAGGACACTTGGATTTGGCCAGCACTCCCAGAAATATGTCAGGAGCATTAAATTCTTGGAGAAATAAAGCCACATCCTGAAAATAAAAATGATTATTGACTTGAATGTTGACTATACCTCTTTAAACCCCACAGCATAGGTAACCATAAAAAATTAATTCCATATATAACTCCTTTCAGGCACAAGGGAAAAAAGTTAGGAATTGAGTCAGTAGACAAAAGTAATGTTAGAAAATCCTTGTGGTATCTGGTCCCAAAGTAATGGAACAAATTCATAAACAAAGTTAAACTAATTGATATTCCAGAGTGTTGTCCTCTTTTTTCTGCCCTTAATGTATTTATATTAATGATCTTTCTACCCACCAGGAATTCTCACTGATTCGTTCAAACACACCTGCTGATTGCCAGAAGCTGGGGACAGGGAAAAAGTGAAACTCAGAATTCCGGTCTTCTAAGACCTTAAAACACAATAGGAGAAACAGGTGAAAACTCCTATTGGATCATGTCCCAAATCAAAACCTGTGCTTTCAAAATCCTCAATAGAAAAAAGTCTGATCTCAGTGTAACTGCAACATCTTCATACCTCCTTCCTAAAGAATTTGCCCAGTCCACAGCTCCTAAAGGAACACACCAACACGGGTGAAGGAACCAAAGTGAACATGTGACCCAATCTTGTTAGAAATGTGGGCCCCAAAACTAAATCAGTTAACCGTGGAGATCTGTGTTGTAAAATATTTAAAAGCTAAGTTTCTGGCTGTCTATTGCCTTGGATTTTTACCAAACATGAGTTGTTTATTTGAAATAGCTTAACTTAAAACACAGGCTACATGACTTATGTAAAAATGCACTTCGAAGGGCCCTAGAGGCACCTCAAAGCAGCTGAAACCTAGATAATCTGCATGACTGCTAACTGGGAGAGACATCTTATACTTATGAGACCATGATCAGAGAAAATAGTATTTTCAAAGATACACACAAACTGAAAGTCGCGGCAGTAGATGCTCTCAACTCTAGGTAATCAAACTATATGTCATGTTAGCAACTCTTGGTAGCATGCTGTGATAAACTTATTCAATGACAGTTAATTCCTGGAGTAGCACAGGGTGGCCTAACAATATCAACACCAACAATAACGATGGCAATTAACAGTTATCGAACAAGCATTAAATGCCAGGCACAGTGAAGCAGTTTGCACATTACCTCATTTAATTCTCAAAACAACCCTATGAAGTAGTCATTATTATCAGTCCCATTATACTAATAAACTGAGGTTTCAAAAAGTTAAGCAACCTGCGCAAGATTACATAATCAATCGGAGAACAGAGCCAGGATTTGAACTCAGATGAGTATGACTTAAGGTCATGCTCTTAAGAGGCACATCGGGTATTCCTTCTTCACCAAATATTTACTGAAAAACCCAAGTAATAGGCACTGTTTTAGGCTCACAATAGAGAACAAGGTAAGTAAAATCTCAGTCCTACAGAGTTTTCATTCTAGAAGAATGAACAATGAACACGTAAACAATGAAACTACATAATTTCTAGGTGCCACAAAGAAGATAAACAAGATAGTGTGTGCTAGAAGCTAAGAAATGGGGACGGAGGTTACTTTAGATATATCAGAGAAAGTATCTCTGAAGACATGACATTACGCTCTTAAGAGAAGGAACTTAAATCTGTGAGAAGACACAGGCTCAAACCAATTACTGAATAACAAGTGTTAAGCAATAAGGTGAACAGATTCTGCCTAGAGTATCTGGGGAGGCATCAGAGAGGAGATGACATTTAAGCTGGACCATAAAAGATGAGAAAGATTTTGCCTACTAGAGGCCATTCCAGGCAGCAAGGGGCATGAACAGAGCACGAATATGTGAAAATATATAGGAAGTACCTGGAAGTCTCTGCTCAAACACTGAGTGGTAGGGAATAAGGCTGAGATGTAGTTTCATTGGAGAAACTTCATGCCAGTGATCAGTGGACAGCTTGGTTCTCTAGACGTGCTTCAAGAGCTGCCATTAAGAGGACGAAGAGGAGGCCAAGAACCTGACTCTCCCCTCTACCAACAATCTCATTCAACCAGCAGCTCTGTTTTACCTATTTTATATTTGAGGATTTGACATATAGGTTTCATTTGAAAAATGGGTTCTATTTCCTTTAAAAAAAATTTTTTTAACCATAACTTCAAATAATTGTAGGATAAGCAGAGAAGAGACTTGAACAATACTCTCAACTCGATCTAATTAACATCTCTTCGACACTCCACCAAGAAGCTGCAAAATACACATTCTTTTTAAGTGAACATGGAACCTTTACCAAGACAGACCAAATTCTGGGCCGTAAAACAAGTCCCAATACATTTAAAAGGCTTCAGAGTGTTCACTGACTGCAGTAACTGAAAGATACCTGAAAAATTCCCAAATATTTAAAAAATAAATAATGTACTGTTAAATTACTCATTAACCATAAGGAAAATTAGAAAATATTCTGAACTAAACCAAAATGAAACAATATATCAGAAATTGTGGGGTGCCGCTAAAGCAATATTTAGAGGAAAAATTATAGTGTAAGATGCTATATTAAAAAAGAAAAATGGTTTCAAAGCAACGAACTCAGCTTCCATCCTAAGAAATCAGAAAAAGAGCAAATTAAACCAGAGTAAGCAGAAAAAAGAAAACAATAAAGATCAAAATGAAAATCAATGAAACAAAACACAGTAAGGCAACAGAGAAAAATCAATAAAACCAAAGGCTGATTCTTTGTGAAGATCAATAAAATTGTTAAACTTCTAGCCAACCTGATCGGGGAAAAATACAGAAGACACAAATTATCAGGAATAAGAGAGGTACCATCAATACAGAGTGTAATACTATGAACAACTTTATTCCAATAAATTTGACAACTTACATGAAATGGATAAATTCCCTGAAGAACACACACTACCAAAGTAATCTGAATAGCCCTATATCTACTAAAGGAACTGAATTTATAGCCTAAAATTTATACACCAAAAACCACTAAATGGTGAATTTTATGATAGTGAGATCTATCTCAATAAAACTTATTTTTTAAAAAAGTAATACACAAAACTAAACACAAACAAAAAAATCTTCCCGCAACATAAATTCCAAGCTCAGATGACTTCCCTGGTGAATTCCATCAAATATTTAAGGAACAAATAATATCAGTTCTATACAAACTCTTCCTGAAAACTGAAGAGGAAAACTTCCCAATCTGTGAGGATATAATTACCTTGGTACCAACGCCAGACAACAAGAAAATGAATACCTTTCATAGAAAGAAAGAAAATTTCTAAATAAGATTTTAGCAACTTGAAAATCAGTCAACTTAGTTCACCATATTAACAAACTAGAAAGAAAACCACACGATCATTTCGACATACTCAGCAAAAGCATGGCAAAACCCCAAATCCATTCCTGATAAAAACCAGGAACAGAGGGGAACATTCTCAGTCTGCAGCTGCATCATACTTAATGAAGGAAGACTGAATGCTCTCTGCCCCTACAATCAAAAACAAGATGAGGACATCCCCTCTCATCGCTTCTAGTCAACATCATACTACAAGTTCTGGTGGGAGCAAATGTACAAAAAAAAACCAAATAACAGAAATTCAGATTGGAAAAAAGTAAACTTTTTACTTCATAAATAAGAATCATTTATGTAGAAAATCTAATGGCATCTACAAAAAAGGTATTAGAACTTAAGTAAATTTAGCACAGCTGCAGAATATGATATACAAAATCAACTACATTTCTACATACTAGAAATGATCATCATATATTAATTTTTTTTAACTTACAATTTACCATCTACAATAGCATTTAAAAATATGGAACACTCAGAAATAAATCTGACAAAAGATGTGAAAGACCTATTCACTAAAACCCATAAATGGAAAGATATAACTTGTTCATGGGTCAAAAGACTCATTATTGTTAACTTATCAATTCTTTCCCAAATGATCTATGAATTCAACTCAATCTCAGTCAAAATCCTAGCAGGATCTTTGTAGAAATCGACATGTTGATTCTAAGATTAATATGGAAATACAAAGGACCAACGACAACCAAAACTATGAGAAAGAACAAATTTGGAGGAGTATCTCTACCTGATTTCAAGACTTATTATAAAGCTACAGTCATCAAAACAGTGTGGTACTGGTGTAAAAATAGACAAATAGATCAATGGAACAGAATAAGAGTCCAAAAATAGACTCACGTGTACATGCACAGACACTAACTTTTGACAAAAACTCAAAAGGCAATTCAGTAGAGATAGTCTTTTTCAACAAATAAGTTATAACTGGATACCCACATGCAAAAAAAGTAACTTCAATCCATACCTTGCATCATACTCAAAAATTAACTCAAAATGGATCATAGACCTATAAGTGAAACCTGAAATTACAAAACCTTTAAGGGAAAAAAAATAAAACACGATTTAAAAAATGGGCAAAAGCTTCAAACTGGCATTGTACCAAAAAAATAATAGATTTCAAATAAGCACATGAAAATATGCTTGACATTATTAATAATCAGGGAAATCCAAATGACAATCATAATGTGAATCACCACAAACTTATAGAAATGGCTGAAAAGAAGACTGACCATACCAAGTGCGAGGATAATGAGGATGAGGAGACACTGGAACTGTATCTCATATGCTACTTGTGGTAATGTAAAATGTAAAAATCACTTTGGAAAACAATTTAACTATTTCTTACGAAGTTAAACATATACCTACCATATGATCCAGCCATACTATTCTAGGTATCTACCTAAGAGAAAGGAAAACATATGTCCATACATACTTATACATAAAAGTTCACAGCAGCTTTATCTGTAATAGACTAGAAACAACTCAATTTCCACCAACAGGTACATAGATGAATAAATCATGTTATACAAATATAATGGAACACCACTCGGCAATAAAAAATAAACTACTAATATACACAACGACATGGATGAATCTTAAAATAATGTTGCTGAGTAAAAGAGCCAGACCCCTCCATAAAAGAATATGGTCTAATTTCTATAAAACTCTCGAAAAATAAAACTACTCTGAAGTGACTGAAAACTAATCAATGGTTGCCTGGACAGGACTGAGGAAGGGAGGGGCATGAAGAAACTTTTTAGTGTGATAATGTTCACTATCTTCATTGCGATGGTTCCATGTGCATATACTACATTGAATTTTTTCAAATCGTACCTTTGAACATATGCAGTTTTTGTACATCAATCGTGCCTCAGTACATTTGGAGTATATTTTGTGCCAATTATACCTCAATAAAGCTTTCAAAAAAGACAATGAATAGCCATTAAAAAATTTTAAGACAGAAAAATACAATTTAATCTGTGTTTTAGGAAAAAGATAACTTGGGTGGCAATGTGTAAGGCAGAAAAGAAGTGAAAGAGAGTAAAACACGGATTTTAATCAGTTATCTATTTCAAAAGTCCAAGTAATAAAGTGAGAGTCTACGTAAATCAATCTCTTCAGCCAATTTTCTTAACTGTAAAATAAGGGTACTACTTATATTAATTATAAGGTTATTGTGAAGAGCAAATGGAATATGAAAATGCTTTCGAGCTATAGAGTACAATATAAATGTTATATTATTATTATTATTATAATTACATACATGTAATTCTTTCTTGTCCCCTTCTAACTTAATTATGGTACATCCATGGTCTCCTAACTCTTATCCCACTCTCAAATACAACACCAACATTCTCTTTGGGTAAATACGTATCCTGGGCTACAAACAATCTAGCATTCATGAGAACTATATATGTAACCCAAATCCTACCACAGCTCAGATTATCTACCCTCAAAAACAGAAGTGTAGCATTTATAGCTCCTGCCACCTCAGTCTCTGTACCATATATAGGAGTGATTACAGACACTAAAGTCTTTCCTCAGAGATTTAAGGACCGAACCTTAAAAAACAAAATCTATTTACCACCTCCTTATCCAACAATCTTTTCAGTTTCATTTGCAACCCCATACCTCATCCATTGACATATCCCATACTCTGCAAATTTCATTCTCCATTTCTTCATCAAGCTCCATCTGCTGCTCCTCATCATCTGAGCTGGATTTGGTGTTTTCAGGGCTAACAATCTTCAGAAACACAAAGGAAGAAAAGAGATGAATAAAAGCTGTTCATAGTACTCCTCGAGAAATACTACCCCACAATCATTTAGAAGTCACAAAACTACTACCCTCAAAGTGTGTTCTCTTGCAAAAAACTTTAAAAAATTTAGTATCTTGGGTAAATCTATTCATTCGACATTCACAGAGTAAATACTGTTGCTAAGCACTGGGGTAGAAATACAAAAATGAGTAAGATTTAATCCCTCGCTTTCAAGCAGTTTAGTATCGAGTAGGGGGAAAGACATGTAAACTGTAATCACAACGGAAAATGCTAAGTGATTCAAGTGAATTGTGGACAGTTGTGAGAGCAAAAATGATGGACCAATGACCCTGGAGAAGACGGAGAAAACTTCTTAGGTGATATGTAAGCTAAATCTCTAAGAAAGAGTTTGTCAAGAAGGGTAGAATTGCGTAGAGAAAAGTACTGGAGTTTGGGGAATGGAGATCAGTTTAGCGTCATGGGCAGACGAGGCTGGAAAGACAGCAAAGAGCCTTCGATTCCGGGCTAAGAAATATGCATATGGAAATTATAAGAAGTTCCCATAGCTTGCTTGCTTGGCTTGTTTGTTGATCGATTGAAGATTTTTTTTGTAGAAGATGGACTGTAGAGAACTGGAAGTAGTAAATTAGTTAGGGAAACGTGGAAACAAGAAAAGTTCACATTTATTGAGGGCCTCCTTTAAGCCAAACACTGGTAAGCTCTCTATGACCATTATCTTATTTAACCTACACAATAACCGTATATAGAATAATATAGGTATTACCATCCCACTGTACAGAAATTGAGAGAGAAATTGAGGTTCTGAGAGATTAAGAGACTTGCCTAAAGTCACGCGGCTCGTCTACTACAACAAAAGTCCGCGATATACATCAAGTAGGACTTAGGTGTCAGGAACGGGGTCATATACTTTTGGAAATTTTTCAAAAGTAAAATATTGTAATCGCAAGCACTTCAGCACCCCTGCCATTATACGTGCTGAGGGGCACCAGGAGCGACTCCCGCAGTTCTGGGGTCCGCAGAGGCGGCCAAGACGCAAGGCAAGAGGCCCAGCCGCCCGTGCCTGCAGAGGGGTTGTCGTGGAGATGGCGGCTCCCGGGCAGGAGGGGCTGCCAGAGGCGGGGCCGGGGGTCGAGGGAAAGGGAGTCGGGACTCAGGCGAAGTGCGACTTTCCATACCTGAATAAGCCCGCTGAGGACGCCAAAGAGCCAGTGCTTGCTGTAGACCGTGCTCCCTATGCAGTCTCCGCCGGCCACCACCTCTTCGTCCTGGTCCCGACTTGGCGGCGGAGGCGAAGGATTGCGGTCCATGATGTGCGACCACCAGCAGGATACAGCAGCGCCGGAAGCCGCCCAAGGAGGCGAGAGACCAGAGTGCCCGGCGCGCCCGCTGTGGCTCCCGCCACAGCGCCCCCTGCTGTCCTGAGCCCTGCCGGCCTGAGCGCCGGCCGAATAAACCTCAGGCTTGGGAGCCCAGATGACTTGATCACCCCGACGGCACTCTACCGGAATCCAAGCGCGATCATATTTATAACTGTTATTTGTCACCCTCAGTGGACTGGGTATTCCATCTACCCACATACTCTGTGCTGGGCTGTACAGGACACGTTTATTTTGCCATATGACCTCGGCTTCTGCATCTGGGAGTAACCACAGTAGGCAGTAAGAACATACCCAGAGGCCATTTCTACTCCAGGATGGCGATCGATAATTTAATTATACTAGGAAGTGACTGCAAACTACATAAATATGTCCCAACGAATGAAAACCAACTGTATTCCTAACTCAACTTCTCCGTCAAATCCCTGAAATGCCAGTGCCACTCAATATGAGGAAATGTGATGGCACCATGTTGGAGTGAACAGTGTCAGAGACGTTAACTTCCTGAAGTTAAAATATTTTATTTTTGTAAATTTTACAAAGACATTTGACCATGTGAACACATTTTTAGAGTTACTCCTAGGCCTTGGAACGGCCCCATGTAAGTGGGGAGCCCTTGAAGCTTAAGCTTCGTCAGCTTCACAGTAAATCTGACTCTGCCTACATGCGTGCCTGATAAGACATTACAAAAGTCATGCAGGAGGAAGTGAGAGAGGAAATGAGGCATCTGAAAAATGCAAAGAAAACAGCTTGCAGAAATGACCAACTCAGCCAGTTAAAGCCCATTCCCGACTGCCCTCTCTCCCTCCTTCCAGGACTCTCCAGCTAACATGTTTTCCCATAGCTCCCCCTGCACACCTCCAGGACTCTCCAGCACACATCTGTTGATTCGTAGCTTGCTATCCAACTAATGTTCTTCCTCATCTCTGTAGCTGTGTCGGAATAACAAGACTGTATAAAATCGTTTGCTATGTTACAGTTGGGGCTCAGCCTTTGGATAGGAATCCACTGAGCAGATGCTGGCATTAATAAGTGTTGCTTCCTACTTATAGCCTCAATGTCCCGTCTCTCTGTTCAAGAATCCTATAAGAGTGCTGATAACGCCAAGGTTGCAGGACAAACAAACTATAAGACCAGTGGTCTGAAATTCCTCCCCCTTTGCAGTCCCTAACCCGAAGCTCCCCTTCCCATCCTGAGTCACAAGGCACATGTGAAACCTCAAATGAGGAATCACACACCCCTTACATTAACACCGCAAAGGTATATAAACTGTAATAAATCTAATCAAAGCAAACTCGTGATTTGGGTCTGTTGAATGCCCCCACGCTTTTCGCTGGCAATAAATTCTCCTTCTTCTAACAAAGTTGTCTGAGCATCCAAATTCCTCCATCGGGTGTCGCTTCCTGCAACTGCAGGATGATTCTTTGTTTGCAGCACAGTCCCGTAAATTGTAAGATGCATGTATCTCTGGCCCGACCACTAAATGCTTCCATCATTGTGCCAACCAAAAATATCCCCAGAGGTATCCAAAAGCTGGGGTGGGGGTGGGGCTGGGTGCAATGTTGTCCTCGTTGAGAACTAGGATCTAGATCTCTCTCTGTCCCTGGTACTAACAAGCTTCAGGAAGAACTGTGCTCACTCCATTCTCTAAGGAGATGGCTACTTGCCTCCTATTACACAATAATGTCATCTCCTCCAAAGTGCTGTTTGCTTTTCCTGAATGCTTTATTACCTCTGCCCCATCTAGATTTATGCCCATAGACTTGCTGTGAGGATCAACTGGGGTGATAGATGGAATACATTCGCTGAAGGAATGAATAACTGAAATAACACATGCAAAAGTGATTTATAAGCTCTAAACGTCAATATACATGCAAGTTATAGCAAATAGTTAAGATTGGTGGTTCTAGCATCAATGTGACTCGAACATATATTTTAACTGTTTGTGCCTCAAGTTTCCTCAGCTATAAAATAAGGAAAATCAAAGTGCGAGGATCCCATGGGCTACAGAAGAACACTTAGAGCAATATCTGGCCCATAGTTAACTCGCTGAATATTAACTGGCATTATGATAATCATCCTACTATTAACTAGCGTTAGAAGAGCTTAAAAATCAACCAGCAGGAGGACTGGCATATAAACCACTCTGACAAGGATGGATACAGATTTTCAAGAAGGCATGAACAAAGTGCTATGGAGGCATTCACGGTTGAAGTTAAGGGTTTAGGGGCTGATAGATATGGGGCATTGAGGCCTGGATGCAGAAAGGCCTGGTAATGGCAGCAGTGTAACCAAAGGGGCCTGGAGAGGAGCAGATCTGACTGGGGGAAGCGCTGGTGCAGGCTATCTGTATGACATTGAGATTGTCTCCCCTACTACACCCAAACACACAAGCACAGGCTCAGCCTTCACACGGTGTCCATCCATCACCCCTTGGTACCAAATGGACAGTCCTTATACCAAAGAATAACACACGATTTTTAACATTCCATCGCTTAAGCATTTATTAGACAGCTATTATATGTCCTCTATCAGCATCTGGGGATATACAACTCAATGATTCTGGGCTCGCAGCCCCATCTCCTGAGAGCAGAGTGAGGAGGAAGCTCAGTACTTTTTGGGCAGGCCAGCAGGTCTGAAATGATTGGGGTCTTTGCCACTCCGGCCCCATCTGTTGGCAGCCTGGTCAGCTCTTGAGTCCGCTGCTCCATGACCAGTGATTCTCTGAATACCCTCTCTGGCATCACTGAAATGGAGGAGGGCAGGTAGGAGATGGACTAGGGCTGATGAGCGACAACACCACTCTCCCATCTCTCACCTTTCTAAGGGATTAATGACTCTGAGAGGAGCCAGGAGGGAGGCACTAAAACCCTGACCCTGCATGGGCACAGCTCACTTAGCCCGGGGTGACCCTCTCACTCTGGGAGAACAGCATTCATAGGGGAAGGCGGAAATCATCCATACCACCAGCTTCTCTCTGGCTCTCAAACCCCACACTGGGCACAGAGGGGCAGGGTGCTCAGGAGGAGGGGGTACCACAATCTCTATAGGAAATTTCAGTCCAAGGCAGCCCAGCTCTGCTCCCTCATCCCTGCATCCCCAGGACCGGTGGTTACCTGATCACTTTGGCAGCCCAGGCGCCCCCAGGTCCCCTTCGTGCAGCATCATAATTCCCCCGGGCGTGGAAGTATTTGTCTGCACCCTTGTAATTGGCTTCTCTCATGTCAGAGTAGGCTCTCCACATGTCTTTAGCCCCTGGAAGGGAGGGAATATGTGAGATGAAAGTAATGACATACTGGCAAAATAGAGAAATAGAAAAGGTACCTCCTACTGATTCCAAGATTTCAGTCATCAAAAGCCCTTGGAGGTGATATGGTCATGAAATAAATATTTCTTTACTTTTCACTTCCTTAAGTTAATGTTATAAAAATCACACTTTATGAAAATGTTATTCTGTTTGATTCCATTCTAAGTTCTGTTGCTGCTTTGTTTTTGGCTGTACTGCAGAGGTGGGGTGGTGTCTAAGGGGTGTTTGGTTGTACAATGAACCTCCATCTGGAAAGATGCAGGAAACCCCAGACTGTGGCAGGAGAACAAAGCCGATTCTGAGTGAGGCATAGGCGCGTGGGGCTCCCGCCTCGTCAATGGGAGACATTCATCCCTGTGGGCAAAGGAAGGACAGCTTGTCCTGACTACGTCTGAATGTCCGGGCCCATTTGGCACCTGGGCAGCTGTCAGAGTTCACTCAGCAGGTGACAAAGGTGAGTTTCCTAAGAGAGCTTTAAAGAAACGGGTAATAGGTGCAGAACAAGGGCAACCGACCCACCAGCTCTAAAGTTCAGCGTCCTCCCAATAAAATGGAAGAGTGTTTCTCTACGTTTAATGTGCACAAAAATCAATGGGGTGTTTGCTAAAGCCTAGATTTTAGGCTCAGCCCCATAAATTGTGATTCAGTGCACTGCATTTCACAAAGCACTCCAGACCTCTGATGATTCTCACATCAGTGGTCTTAGAACAACCCTTTGAAAAACATTGATCTAGGAGATGAAAAATATTTCTTAGCTGGGGCTATGAGAATTAAGATAGGATTAACAGGAAACTCTTAAAACAATTACTCAGAGACTGTCACAGAAAAAAATGCAAAATAATTCTGTGAAATAAATATTTGCCACTTTACTATGGCTAGTGAGGCACGTACCTCTTGCTAGAGGTCCAGCCCAGGTCCAGCCCAATCAGAACCATCATCAGATAATTCATTGTGCCTTTTATTGTAGAGAGAGCTCTCTATAGAGTTGCCTTTCAAAGGCACCACATCCCCACTATTAGCCATTTGCTCAGATAAAGAACTGAATATGTGTTCACATATCCCTCACACTCCCATGTGCACTCTTGTCTGGGAGACGGTCTAGTACCATGATTAATAGCAAGGTCTGGGGAATCTCATAACCTGGATTAAGTCCTGCTCTGCTTGAGGACTATGTTAGGTACCTTGATCTCTTTGTGCCTCAGTTTCTCTATTAAGAGATGGTGGTATCTCTAGCACAGGACTAGAAGATTAAAACATAAAAATGAAAACATTTATTTGTACGCGTAAAACACTTAGAACAGTGCCTAGCACATACTGAAGGCTCAGTTAATCTTGGTCGTATTACTAAGTGGATGGGGAGTGTGAACACGCTTTACATGTTTGATGCATGGCTGAGATACAGAAATGAGCTGTCCCTGATTGTCAGTACAGGGCGGTAGAACAGGACTTGTATTTAGGGAACAGGCACCTCTGAACTCCAGATCTCTTCCTCACTCCTGCTGAAAGTTGGGGTCAAAGCCTCATGTGGCCGCGGGCCTGGGAATCCCCACGAAAGAGTACAAAGCTGTCCAGAAAAGCCTGGGGAAGACCTACCACGAAAACAGTATTCTCTTTCGACCTACTTTGACCTTTCCCTCTGAGAATGTGGCCTCTGCTCAGGTGAAACCTGGGTGCAGCCTGATGCGGCCTCCCCACCACCGTCCTTTGGCCATTACCTCGAACAGCTTCCCCGGGGAATGTTCTCCAGTTTTGGCTGCTGACGCCCAGGATCAGGAAACAGAAAATGATGATCGTGGAAAGCTTCATCCTGCCACAGAGAGTCAAACAGACACATGCAAGGGTGACACAGTTTTATCTCTCTCTCTCTCTCTCTCTCTCTCTCTATTTCTCTCATAATGTCGATCCATTCTTGCATTCCAAAAATAAATCTCACTCAATTTTGTACATCTGTATCAATATCAATATCTATATCTAGCTATCCATCTGTATAGATAGATAGATAGATAGATAGATAGATGATAGATAGATAGATTGTAGTTCAGAAAATCTAGTTCTACATTTTCATTTGTCTCATTAAAATCCTAGCAATTTCCTGTATGAGAGAATACAATGGGCTTTTGCATAAACCACTTTCCATTTCAATTATCCCCTGTCAGCCCTGAAACCCAACTGTACAGGAATTGTCCAAAAGGCATTTGGGATTTTATGACCACTATACCTCTCTGTAACATGAGATGAGTTACACAAACCATAAATAATGTAGATGCCTGCTCTACCCATCACTACCTCACACAGAAGCAGCACAAGATAAAATCTCTACCCCACAAAGAATTCACATCTGATAAAGTCTGATTGTCAGAACAGTTGATTCAGGAAAGATACAGAGAGCTGGGATGTGGCACAGAATGCTGGTGGGGAAAGAGAATCTCTGAGGAAGAAAGCTGTTAAAAAGTTCTAGCACCTCACCTGGGCTGTTTGCTCCGGCTGAGTCTCCTGGTGAAGCTGAGCTGCGTGTGCTGCCTGCCTGGGAGATGAGCCTGGCGCTATATATACCGACGCTTTCCTAGTGGAAGGAATGGGAAGAGAAGTTTGAAGCAAAACACTGAGATGTGGGGAATTCCCCTTGGTCGCAACACAGCTTCTACAACATGATGTTTGTTTTTCATGCACACTTAATTTTCTCCTATTGTGCAACCTGGCAGCTTTCAGGGATGTAGCAATTTAGGATTTTCTGTCTGTTTTCAGTCTCATTCCTAGAAGGGAAAGTTTTTTTCTCCCTACCAAGTAAAATACTGACATTTGTTGTGAAAGATAATCAATTTTTTTTTAAAGCTGTGATTGAAGAACGTGAGAATACAGGGCAAATGGAACAGCAGAATGGGGTCCATTGCAAAGCACAGCTTAGGAGGAAGCTGGGACTCCCAAGGTGTAGTAGAAGCAAAGAAAAACAAACAACCCAGTAAAGTAAAACTTCTAGCAACCACCTAGCATGGACTCAGCACTGGGAAAGGGAGTCCTCCAGACTCAAAAGTATTCATGATCGGTTGCTGTTAAATGTATAATGGCCGGTTATATTTGGAGGATACTGTAAACCAGGAGTGTTGAACCGTAGTATAGAAATTTGCTGAAATGTCAAGCAGAAAAATCTTCAGGAAATAGCCCCTTGGCTGCTCAATTATCAGAACTGAATAATCAGAAAGGATGTAGAGAAAGCTGGGGTGTAGCATAAGAATGCTGAGAGGGTGTGATGTTAGAGAACAGCTGTTTCAACCAGAAAAGCAGGACTGGGCTTTACTGTGTGACTTTATTAAGATTATCTTGGGAAGAAATTTCATGCAACTGCTTCCTTGAGATGGAGTCCATGGTCCACCCACCCACCCCATCTCTGCCCCATCAGCCATAAAGAAAATTTTAAAGTTCTTTGGATTTCTGTAGAGAAGAAAAGATGATGGGTATGCAATGTGGCAGAGATAATAGTGGATAGATCTGGACCTATACTAGCCTAGTTGGACCCCGACTAGAGCCAGAGGACAGCAGTAGGGCAGGTCAGACAGATCCAGCCCAAGAAGTATTCAGTCAGATTTGTGCGGAGTACTTGCTGGAAGAGGAGGGATGTGAACAGTACACTGGAGAGGCTAGAGAAGCATCTCCAAGACCGATGCAGGCAAATCTCAAGAGCCGAGATGTTGGAATATGGTAAATAAAAGCCAGGAAGGAGGTGCCTTGTGCTCAACCAGTAAACCAGAGAAGAATGAGGACAAAGTACTCTTTCCAACTTGTTACTAGAAGAATTATAAGTAGGACACTAGAAAGAGGAGTGGTGATCCGGGATGAAGCAAATCAGGCCAGGACCACGCTGGTGTTCGGGAATCATTGTGTTCGATCTGTGTCTGCCAAAATTAGGAGTGATGCCTCTTTCTGGGTCCGGGTCATCTTTCAAGTCATGTGACACAATGAGATTAAAGTTTTAGTGAAGGTAACTGTCAAGGACTTCCCTGTGCCTTTGGTTCTTATCCAAAGCAATGCTGAGCAACACTCGGAGATTCCTCGTACAACTTCCATTCCTGGGAAAGACGGGATTCCCCGTGGTCCGCATAGTCCAGGTCCCTGAGCTTTCGGCTCACTCGGTCCTAGGAGTGGACATGGCAGAGGAAGGAGACAGTTGTCAACCCTGCGCAGACATTGGTCATGGGTGTGCTTGGGGACTGCTCCATAGAGAGGACATGCGACGTCCAGACTCGCTTTCTCCTACTTTCCTCAGGGCAGAAATCGTGGGCCAGTGACCACATTCTGTTATAACTACTGGACTCCCTCTCTGGACATTCAGTACTGGAAATCCTCTCCCCACTTTCTCACGTCATCAAGTCATTCTCTTCTTTGGTAGAATCATCAGAGAGAAAACTAATGCAATTTCTAGACACCAGGAAGAACTAACTCCTCACAGCGACATTGACAAACATTGCAAGTTCACTTCCTTTGTCACTTAATGTATTCTGTCTTCT
Organism: Pteropus medius; assembly: GCF_902729225.1. NCBI lineage: Eukaryota > Metazoa > Chordata > Mammalia > Chiroptera > Pteropodidae > Pteropus > Pteropus medius. The sequence goes on along the minus strand of NW_024353906.1, from coordinate 29,856 downwards.
GGGAAGGGACACACAGTTTCTTGCATGTCCACGTTTAGAACAATAGACAATAGTGGCAGTCAACTATTTCCACTTGTTTCTGCTGTAAAAGAAAGCCATGCCGTCATGGTGATAGAGAATCTGCAGCCCTTACAGGAATTTCCCCAAGAGACTCCCATAAGTCACTGAGTCCTGGTTTTCAGGGCCAGTCTCAGCGCCTATTGTCCCAGCCTAATCATTAATAGTGACGCCTCTTTTCACTCTCCAAAGTGACCTGGTTTATCTACTGAAGGAGGTGCTACCCCTACTCTGATAGCCATGTGTGACCAGGCTATTGGGGAGCCTAAGAGACCTCCATTTTCTGATTCAATTTCAGTGAAAAAGAAGAACATTAATGCTATTAGAAATCAGAAAAAGAAAGTGAAAAAAAATCCCAGCCCCATGGGATCTCATGACCAAGAATGGTACCTGAGGCCTAAGTCCCAGACTCGGGGAGAGTAGAAAGAATGATGAGACTATAAAATGAAGAAAGTAATGGTATCGGCCTCGTAGGGTTGTTGTCAGGATGAAATGACAACAGGACGAAATGTGAAAAGGGCTTGGATCGGTTCTGGGCACATGTAAGCACTGAACAAATTTTAGCTCTTCCAGCTTAACCAAGAAAATTCATAATAATTTATACTTTGCGGAAGACAGATTAATTAATATATTATTACCAAGTCAACACATTAACAAGTAAGGTTACCAATAAGAATTACACTTTTAAAAATCAAAGTCTCATTTTACAGAACATAGTAGCAATCTTTGAAGTCTGGGTGTCTTTCAAGCTTCCTTTGTTAGAAATAACTGCGCAATTGTGAGTTAGCACAATTTATTTCAGTATTTGGGTTATTTCTTTTTTACTAGTACAAATAGTGCTGCTTTTAATGATCTAGTATACATGCACTGGTGCAAGGTTTTCTATGGGTACAGACCCAGGAGTGTACTTGAATATGAATGTGGTGAATTTGGTTGATAATGCCATTTTTCCAAAATGGTTATACTAATTTGGGTTCCCACAAGCAATGAATGAGTGACCCACTGCTTCATATTTTGAGGCATGTTCTAGACTTTTCAATTAAAAAAGTTAATAAACGTTTCAGCGATCGAGTGTATAATTCTAGCTAGCTGTCAAACTCGTGGAGTTTTTTCAATCTGTACTACTTTGTGCATTATAAAATCTTAATAAGGAATGAACTGTAGGCAACTTTTCTATTTAATGAGTACCTACTGTGTTATACACTACTAGGTGCTTTTCCATATGCTGTTTAAATGAGATTACAAACCTATGGAATAGTTATTGTAATTTCTATTTTGCAGAAGTTATAATTGAAGCCCAGGCAAGGGACAATTAATTTCCCCAAAGTCATACAAGTAGTTAAAGCTAGAGCTGGTGTTCAGACCCAGGTATGACTATATCTAATGTTCTACACACTTTTTCAGCCCTGTTGGTGTGGGAAAGGGAGAGTTATAACAGAACAAAGAAGCCAGTTGACTGTCAAGGCTGAACTTCAGATGTCACAGCTCTAGTAATAATTACTCTGATCATCATTGTTTCAGAAATGAAACAAGAGGACCAGATGATTCTGTAGGAGCAGAACCATAGGCATGCATACACTTCTGAATAATAACCAGAAGAGTTAAGTTATAAATGGTTTACGTTTTAAACTTACAACACGATGTTTATTATAGAAAAAATTAAAAATTCAGTAAGCATAAAGAAAATAAATATCACCCAAAATCTTTCCCGCCAAGATAAAATTACTTTAATATTTTGTTAATACAATAATAATAGCTATTTTTGCCCTCGGTGTATTAGATGGGGGTCTCTTCTTGACACTTCTTTTTCCTCATAACTCATATTAATCATTCTAAGGTATGTTGATTTTACTGCCAAATATATATCTCATATATATCTACTTTCTTTTGCTCCACCACCGTCACTCAGGTCCTAGATACTTGCGTAGGCCTCTGAGACTGAAACTCACCTGATTAAGGAGATTAAGGGAAGAGGCTAAAGTAACATTTTTACACACAATCTTGAAGAGGAGACTTAGATGAATGTGACTACCCAAATCTGATGTGTACTCAGTTCTTTAAGAATATCATTGATACCGAATGCCTAATGGTCTCCGTCAGGCATTTTTGTTTTTATTTGTAATTGTAGTAAAAGACAGGTAAGATAAAATTTACTGTCTTCACCATTTTTAAGTGTTTGGTTCAGTAGTGTGCACCCAATTTCCAGAGTTTTATCCTCTTGCAAAAATGAAACTCTCTACTCATTAGTCAACGACTCCTCATTTTCCCCTTTACCCAGCCCTTGGCAAACCATTCTACTTTCTGTCTCGATGATTTGGACTTCTCTAAGTACCTCATATAAATGGAATCATACTGTATTTGTCTTTTTTGTGATTGGCTTATTTCTCTTGGCGTGATATCCTCAAGGTTTATCTACATTGTAGCATGTATCAGATTTCCTTCTTTTTAAAGGCTGAATAATATTCTATAGCATGTGTATACTACATTTTATTTATCCATTCATTGGTTGATGGACACTTAAGTTGTTTCTACCTCTTGGCTATTGTAAATAATGTTGCTATGAACATGGGTGTACAGATGTCTCTTTGAGATCCTGCTTTCAATACTTTTGGGTATAAAGCTAGGAGTAAAAAATTTTAAATTGTATGGTAATTCTATTTTTGATTTTTGAAGAACCATCACATTGTTTTCCATTTAGGCTACACCATGTTATATTCCCACCAACAGTGCTTAAGGGTTGCAATTTCTCCACATTCCTGCCAACATTAGTTATTTTGGTTTGTTTGTTTGTTTGTTTTACATTAACCATCGTAATGTGCATAAGGTAATATCTCTTTGTGGTTCTTATTTCATTTTCCCTAATGGTTAATGATATTGGGAATCTTTTCATATACTTATTTGCCATTTGAATATCATCTTTGTTGAAATATCACAATGAGTGGTAGGGGAGGGAGGGCATGAGAGCTTCCCCTAGAAACCCTCCCAACTCCCATTTAAATGAGGTTTCTGCTTATTAATCTTCACACTCTCACGTTTTTTTTAAATATGTTGTAAACAGATCAGTCAAGGAGGGTTGTCTGAAAGAGGAAGGCACCATAAAGCTTCTTAGAATTTCGAAGAGATGTGAAAACCTCCAAATCTTGTCACCAATGTGTAGCTCTTGAGTGTGTGTGTGGTATTCAATGTGTGTGTGTGTGTGTGTGTGTGTGTGTGTGTGTGTGTTGTTTCCCCATATTAAGCAATATCCAATACCAGCCGGGTGTCCTACAATTCAACTCAATTCTGACACCATCTACCATGAGAGAGCATCTGCTTCCACATGTTAAGGGCTCAGTCCCACAAGACTGCTCTCTACTTTGGATGCCAATCTCAAGTCGAAGTTGTTAACTGTGCTTCTGACTGACTGGCTATATATCACCTGTTCCCGTGACCCACTCCTTGGCTTTGATTAATTTGCTAGAGCAGCTCACAGAACTCAGAAAAACATTTAATTTACTAGATTATTGGTTTGTTATAAAATGATGTTAAAAAGTAGCAACCGGCCCCAAATGAAGTCACTTTTGCTAAGCCCCACAAAGACTTAACCACCTTACCAAACTGCAGTTTTATCCTCTATCAGAAGTGTAATTTTAAACCAATCGGTCTGGAATTTCCTGGTCAACACTAGTGAGATCATCTATTTTAAGACCCTTGCTGCCCTTACCCCAAGGAAATGCTCTTGCCTGAAACAATCCTTTCTTTTCTTTTGCTAATAACTTCTTTGTTCTGCCCAGTTTCTGCCTATGAAAACCTTCCATTTTATACCACTACTCAAAGCATCTCTCTACTTGCTAGATGGGATGCTACCCAATTCACGAATCACACAATAAAGCCAAGTGGATCTTCAAATTTCCTTGAGAAATTTTGTTACTTAGCAGGCTATAACTCAGGAACAACCAGATTAAAAATGCATAGTGCAAGGTATAGGGAAAAGAGAAGAAGCTTTCCTGACCTCTCTGAGCTCCATTCTCACAACCTAAACCAGTTCATCATCCCCAAAGCTCTCCAAACCCAATACTATGGGGCTTAACGAAGGCTTCATTACATAGGCATAATTGATTAAATCAGTGGCCATTGGTGATTGAACTTAATCTCTGCTCCTCACCACTCCTTGGAGGTCAGGAATAGCCTGAAAGATCAAATCCTTAAATCACATAGTTGGCTCCACTGGCAACCAGCTGCCATCTGTGGGTGTATTCCAAAAGTCACCTCATTAACATAAGAAGACAACCTTTATCTCTCTCACCAGTTAGGAAATTCCAAGGGTTTTAACAGCTCTTTGCCAGAAACTATACCTGACCAAATGTATGTTTTAGCTCACACCTTCCCTCTAGCATCAGCTGGATTTGGGCTCCGTGGATTAAGTTGAATGTGTCTGTTCTGAAAGAGCCCACCCCCTCACTGTGGGTCAGCTTTTTCATTATACTGTGACTGTCCAAAAGAGGGCCCAGAGAAGATCTCAGGAGGGGGAGACAGCCTGACCTAGCACAATTGTGCAACTATTTCCCGATAGATGTTTCTAGGGCATATTACAGCAATCCTCACTTACCAGAAGGGTACAGAGAAGAATTCCTAGCATTAAATAAAAATATATCACATCATCTGAATTCAGTTCCCAAGGCAAACAAACCTCCTCCCCCCCACCCAAAAAATCTTATTCAGTTAAACATTTAAATTGTAAGAGTTTCCTTGGATATTAGGCAGTGTTTTCAAATACAGCTTGTATCTCTGACTTGGCCAAAAATGCTGAACAGACTGTAATTCATGGTTGCTTCACTTATCTTTTCTTCCAGACTTGACTGCTGTTTAACAGGTCTACGGGATACCATGGTGGCTGCTGAGAGCTGGGGTTCTAAGGCACGCTGTTTGGTTTTACTTATTATTATTATTATTTTAACTTTTTAAAAATTAAGTTTATTAGGGTAACATTGGTTAATACAATTGTATAATTTTCAGGTGTACATTATGATTTGACATCTGTATATTCTACTGTATGTTTACTACCCAAAGTTTACTTTCCTTCAGTTACCATATATTTGATTCCCTTTACCCACTTCAGACTCCCCCTACTCCCCTATATTTGACCCCCTTTACCCCGTCTACCTCCCCGCTCCTCCCTCAACCCCTATGTTTGGTTTTAATATTTGCTCATTTTCTAAATGACTTTGGGGAAGTTACTTTATTTCTCTAGGTTTCAGTTTTCTCATCTGTAAAATGGGCATAATTGCAGCATTCATCCAGGGTAGTTTGAGGATTAAATGAGATAATAAATGTGAAGCATGCAGCTCCTGGAGTGAGGTTAGAGCTACCTAGTAGTGACAATTAAATGAGACTAAGCATAGAGCATATTGTCTGTGACATAGTAATACTTGTTAGCTGTTCTTTGAAAGGTTTAGAACGTCATTATTTGACTCCGTAGTGATCGGACCCATGTAAATTGGTTTACAAAATTCAGAGAAAGTGAGAAGACAAAAATTGAAGTTAACGACTTTCTTATTTGCATGAAATTTGTCATTGCCTTGGTCGAGGCTCAAAATCTTGAAGCCATCCTTACCTCTTAATCGCAACCCTCACTGCTGTTAGAAAACCAGAGGCCCATGTCACAGACATTAAGCAAAACATCCTCCCACACCAAGCACCAACAGAGCTGCAGAGTGGTAGCAACAGTGACACGAATGCCTTAATTTTTGATTCTCTCTCTCAGTTAAGCTGAGAGTATGATCAAAAGGGGGGACTTGTTAAAGAGAGAACCACAGGTGCAAAATAGCATCACTCATGCTAAAAGCCCATGATACCAAACTTAGATTGAATACGTGATCTGATTGTGGTTTCTCCCAGAAACATAATCACCTAGTCTGTAATTTTCTGTTCAGCACCATGGAGGTAATCTGTCACTGTGGGCCCTCTCTGTCCCCCCATAGAAAGAAGAGAGCATCTGCGTGATAAAACTCTTCCTGATATCTTCCCCTAAAAAAAGGTCCTGGCTCACGTACTCAGCTGAATTTTGGTTTTTGTGTGTATAACACTGCCAATTATTAAGTAAATCCTCTCAGTTCTATGTGGTGGTCTCCATTAGTCATCTTTTTCCCTTCTCTGGTGCCACTACCCACATTCCCTTTACTTCTTGCCTGGACAGTTGCAGCTGTCTTAAGGGACCTTTCTTCACTTCTGAACACTGCCTTCCCCACGACCACCTCTCAGTCTTGGCACATGAAAATGTAAGCTGGCCTAGGTATCACCCAGTCAGCTGATTCCCAAACAGCAGCACTTCAGAATCGCCATGGGAGCTTCTTAAAAACACGAATGCCAGGGTCCTGCCTGGATCTGGAACCTGTAGGTCTAGGGACTAATTTAATCTCCCTCAACCGGCCTCCCACTCCCACATTGTCCCTAGATATAGATATAGAGTTTATAGTTTATACCCTCATTTATAGATAAACCAAGGCCCCTGACAAAGTGCTTGTCTTGGTCTCCCGGGAAGGTCATTGGAGATCCACTGTCAGAATGCTCCTCCTCCTGAGGCACAGCCTAAATCATGCCTATTCTCAGTCAGAAACTTTCAGTGTCTTCCTTCTGCTTGCAGAATAAAGCCCAAATCCTTGAGCTTGTCACTTAAGGCTCTCTATGACCTGCTTTTAAACTCAATTTCTGTCTTTCAGAGCCCAAATTAGTCGCTTATCCTGGGTTCTCTGTTTCTTGGAGTCACCCTGCTCATCACCCCTGCTCAGCCCTGACATGCCCTTTGCTCCAGTGCCCACCTGCTGAAATCGCACTACGGTCTGTCCCTGTGGTTCTGCATGTCAAGGTTTTTAATTTTAATTGCAAACTATACATAACATATAATTTACCATCTGAACCATTTTGTGACAGAACAAGGGGCTGAGATCTCCCATTGTGTCAGAAATAGTATCTTTAGAGCAAGATCAGAGCTAACAACCAGCTTTCCCCCACCTCTTCATTTAGATCTCTGAATAATAACACAGACATACTACACAGCACTACTGTGCCGAGATAGCCAGCCAGGAGTTTCCAGTCAACCCTGGTCTGTGGATCAAACACGGAACACAAGAGAGGCCCGGAAAATTCCCACTTGGTATTTCTTCCAGACGGCTCAGAAAAATACTAAGCGGCTACACGAGAATGTTTTCCCAGAATAACAATGTTTTCCCTGATTGTAGTTTCTCGCTTCCCCAGCAATCCATTATTCCAGATGGACGATTCTCTGAATCGATCTGAGTATTCAGTTCATATATTCTTCTAGTGATCTAGGCATATTAACGTCGGATACAGTAGGCAGAGCCCGAGTTTTGACATAGTCTTTGTGTTTAATCCCCGGCTCTGCTGCTTTTCCTACTAAACTGCCCCTTCCACAGCATGAGGCCTGTGCATCCTGCAGAGCCCCAAAGCTTAGCTGGGCTCTGTGCTATGTTTAATGCCGTGCTTTCACCATTTTGGAATTTTTAATCCTTTCTGAACAAGGGTCCCCACCTTTTTGCTTGGCACTGGTACCACACATTCTGTAACTGGCCCTGGCTGCCAAGGCAGATCCGAAGTGGAGTCTGCAGTGTTGCACTTCTGGCAGGATTCCAGGTGGTGCTAAAGCTTCTGGATCACCCTCTGAGTAGCAAGGCTCAGTCTGCAGTTTGGCAGAGCAGCAACATGGAAGGAATCTGACAGCGGAGCCGAGATTCCTGGCAAGGGCCTGACTCACCACAAACTGTTAGGTGAGACAAAAATTTCTGTATATTTTAAACTTCTGTAGTTAGTTATAGCAATGGAGTCATACTTAACTAAAAGAAGTGAAGTAGAGCAAGTTGCACAGCTTGTTCTGTTCTTGGTTTAATTAGACTTTAACGATTTTGGGGAAATGGCTTTCTGTGAGGCGTGCCTGGGAACTGGCCAGTCGGGTCACACAAACTCAGGCTCTCTGGATCCCTCTTCCCCTGCTGAGGGGTGCTGACTGGAATGGCCTTTAGATCTGGGGATGATAGGCTGAGTGAGCAATTAGAGTAGACACTCAGACTTCCCACCCAGACCCGGCAGTGCAGCCCTGAATACCAGAGCTCAGGTTTGAAATTTGGGTCTAAACTCCGGCTAACATAAAGTTGCTGGTTGTTGTTGTCTAACTCATCTCCATTGCAGACTTTGTGACTCATATGTTCCTTGGATCCCCTAACCATAATGGCCATCGCATCACCCTGATTTTACCACAACTTCTAACTACTTCTTCTGTAGGAAAAATAAGTTATTTTAACCAAAATATTATGTGGTGTGTAGCAGATATAAGCTTGTTCTCGGAATGCCACCATGTCCCCAAACCTGTCAAAGCCCTGGAGCATTCCCGTTGCCTTATGGAGCACTGGGCTCCAGAGCAAGTTCCTCTGGGGTGGCATCTGTCTGTGGGGTCACAAGGTTCATGGCTGGTTCATTTCACAAGTCCACGGTAGTTACTCTGTCCTTCCCAGTTGCACCTGCCTCTCTCCCCTCTTGGCTAGCCAGTGTATTTTCCTCTTCTCTCTTTTATTCTCAGCCTAAGATTCCACCAGTCCCTTCATTCCTCAGTGTATTTACTTTGTTGATGCCGTGGGGAAGCTTGTGCTTTTCCATATGCTTTAGATAGGCACAGAGTATAGTGTATCAGACATGGCTAATGCACTCCGTCATCCACTCTGGCCCCTTCTCTTTCTCCAGCCACTGCTACAGGGTGAGTTCCACGGGGCCTTTGATCCTTTTCATGCAGGTGTAGCCTGGCAGCACCTCGCTTTGGGTCTACTTCCCGACCTCGTTCTTAATGCCCAGGGAAACCCCATGGGTCTCACTTGTGCACAGCCACAAAATGCAGGGAAGCGAACTTTTGAGGGCCCACCCTTGACACTGGAGCTGGAAGCCCAGATGATAGGTGTTTTAATTTGACTCTGCGGATAGTGCTGAGTTACTTCTTACTCTATTCCTTTGAAGGTCCCAGTGGGATGAGCTCCAGCTAGGAGTCTCTTACTCGTGGCCAGCTCTATGATTCATCCTTGAGTTGGCCTTCCTCTTGCCCTGGGTTACTCCCCAGTCTCTGGGATGCTTTCCAAGTAAAATAACTGGTAACCTGGCCTTAGAACTATCGGGAAGTGGCAGGGGAGGTAAGGCGGTGAAGTGGGAGGATTCTTCTATTCTTTGAGGCTTTATGTCCCAGGCTTAGTCTGTTATCAAAGATTAAGGGTCTATAAAGTAAGAAATAGATACTCAGCCATTACTGTTGGCTGGGTTTTCTCTCTGCCCACTCTGATGTCCCCAGATCCCCAGAGCTGAGCCCCTTGACATCCCTGCTTGCAGATCAGCCCAGCATGATGTAGAAAGTACTGAAGGATACTCAATGCAGGCAACCCTCCAATACAGTTTTGGGTACAGGGGAGACAAGCACATTACCACTTGCCATATACTGAATGACCCAAAAGGCCTGGGGTATCAAGGGGATAGACCACCTTGTGGTCCAGGCAACCTGATCCACAAAGAAGGTCTAATAACTCACACTATATACAATCTCTAGCCTCCGTAATACCATAAACTTAATAATAGAAAGTGTTTTATATATATATAATTATAAGTGTTTTATAATATATATAAGTGTTTTATATATATAAATATATAATATATATATTTATACATATATTAATGCCTATAGCACGTGGTATTTTTAGGTGGTCTCCCATCCAAGTACTAACCAGGCCCTACCCTGCTTAGTTTCTGAGATCAGCCGAGATTGGGCACGTTCAGGGAGGCATGGCCATAGAAAAGTGTCTTATTTATAGAGTGATATAAATATAAAATGTAAGTGACACCAACTCCCGGCCTCCCATTTCCCTGCCCTGGCTCTGGAACTGGCCATGTCCTTCCCAGGCATTCTCCTCTCAGGATGGTGTATCATGCTCTTCCTGGACCATTCTGGGGCTGTGATGGGCTCTCCAGCACCAGCCTGGAAGAGCTGGAGGGAGAAGGTTGGATCCCAGGGCACCATCTGATTAGAATGGATAAAATGCCAAACAGAGTCCATCCAAGCTATGACCAGGCTGGGTGGGGATTTCTACGTGTCCTCACTAATAAGCTCCTGCCCTCAGAATGGGGCTGTGTCTTGCCTTCATCTCTCCCCCAAACAATTCCACCAGCAATGGAGGCTTTTTTCTCACTGGCCTATTAACTAAGCCCCTGTCAGAAGACTAGAGAGTCTTATCATTATTTATAAATTCTTAAGGAGGTAGTGTAGGTTGAAGGAAGAGTCTCAAGTCAGACTGTCTGGTTGAAATCCTGGCTTTGCCACTCATTAGCTCTGTGACCTGGAGCAAGATACTCTCTGCACCCCAGTTTCATCATCTGAAAAATGATCTATACCAGAGAGTTGTTGTGATGCACTAAGAACAGTAAGAGGTGAGTAAATGTTAGCCATTATGACTACTGTCATTTTAAAATATTCTTCTGGCCAGTCTTCGTAATCACCAGTTCATTTTTTAACCAATAGTTAATATATCACACTGAACATACAGCAAGAGCTTTTCTTTTTTCATAAGGAGATAGCGATTATAGCATTCGTTAGAAAATTCCCTATGCCTGAGAGGACAGATTCTTTTGTTGATTTATCAAGACAATACTATACAAGAATTTTAAAACTTTTGTATAATATGGATATTATCTGAAATGCCTGCATAGTGTTCCTTTTATGGCAATGATACAAATTTAATGAATCATTTTCCTTTTCTACCCTAGACTTTAGTCTACTATTTATAATATTTTATAAAATATTTTTAAATGAAATATAATTCACATGCCAATTAAAATGTACAATAAGGTGGGGTTTTTTTAAAGTATATTTACAAGGTTTTACGAACATAATCTCGATGTAATTCCAGAAGATTTTCAACATCCCAGAAAAAAGCCTCATACTCTTTAGCAGTTACTCCCCAGTCCACTTTCTTTTAGTCCCTGACAACCACTCATCTTTCTGTCTCTTGGTTTTGCCAATTCTAAACAGTTTATAAAAATAAGATAATGTAATATGTGGCCTTTTGTGTCTGGCTTTTCTTATTTGGCACAATATTCTCAAGGTTTCTCTATGTTCAGAACTTCATTTTTTATGACTGATAATACGCCATTGTATGAATATATCACATTTTGTTTCAACACTCATTAATTGAAATAAATATTTGAGTTGCTTCCACTTTTTGGCTGTTTTGAATACTGCTGCTCTGAACATTGATGTACTCATTTCTATATGCATGAGCTTTGATTTATCTGGCGGGGGCGGGGGGGTCACCGAGAGGCAAAATTGCTGGCTAAGACAGTAACTTTACATTTAACATTAGGGGAACTGCCATGTCTTTCCAAAGTGGCTGCACTATGTCCCATCCCCACTGACAATGCATGAGGGTTCCAGTTTCTCCACTTTTTTGCCAACACTTGTTACTGTCTTTGATAATCTCCTTCCTAGTAGATGTGAAGTAGTATCTCATTGTGGTTTTGGTTTGCATTTTCCTAATGAGTAATGATGTTGAACATTTTTTCCATGTGCTTATTGGCCATTTCTATATCTTTGGAAAATAGCTGTTCTAAACTTTTGCTCAAATTCTTTCTCCAACCACTCTTGTCCTTGCCCCATGACTTCATGAACAAAACGGCGTTAGTCGCAGGGTTGAGGTCATGCATGGGCTCAGCTACATGGACTTCCACTCACCAATGCCAGCTGGCTACAAGGCCACTGAGTGCCCAATCTACCAGTAGCAGAGACCAACGCCAAGCCCCTGATATGGCACCATTGCCAAGGATGATCAGTCAGCTACCTAGTGACAGGCTGATCCATTGGACCACTTCCACTATGGAAGAGGCAATGCTTTTTCTTACTGAAATTAACACTCTGAATATAGATTTGCCTTCCCTGAATGCAATGCTTCGGCCAAAGTCTGTGGACTTACAGAATGCTTTATCCATCATCATGATATTCCATAGAGTTTTACTTGGGATCAAGACTACATTGTATAGCAAATGAAGTATGGCCTTGGGCCCACACTTAAAAAATTCTTTTGTCTACCCCTGAGAAACTAACTCTGACGGGATAGGGGAAAGATGATCCGACAGCAGTGAGTAAAGTGCTGTGAGAGCCAGAAACTCTGCCCCAGATCGTGAGGCATGGGTTACAGGGAAGGCTCTTTGAGGAAGGAGAATTTATATCTGAATCTAAATTCAAGGGTAGTGGAAATAAAGACGAAAGAAACTAATGTGAGTGCCATTCCTTTGGTAGAATGAAAAGGCCAAGACAAGGAAACCACCTAAGTATCCTTTGATAGAAGACTGAATAAAGAAGACGTGGTGTATCTATACAATGGAATAATACCTATCCATAAAAAAGATGAAATATTGCCATTAGTGACAACACGGATGTTTCTTGAGAGTATTATACTAAGCGAAATAAGTGAGATGAAAAAGGACAAGAACCATATGATTTCACTCATGTAGGACACAAAACAAAAAGCCACAAAGGAACAAACAAAAAGACAAAACTCATAGATAAGAGAGAACGGTGGGTACCAGAGGAGAAGGAGGGTGGAGGGAGGACATAGGCGGTAAGAGAATCAAATACATGGTGATGGGAGGAGACTAGGCTTGGGGTGGAGAGCACACAATAGAATATCCATTACAAAGTTGGACACCTGAAATTTATATATTATTAATTGACGTTATTCCTGATAAATTTAATTTTAACACTGGAAAAAAAAGAGAAAAGGAACCAGTTAATAATGTCATCAAGGTAGGGCTGCTGCTGGTGTTGGGGAGGCCAAGATGTGTCAGTTGCCAGAACTCCTGGGCTTAGGCTCCCAAAGTCTAATGGAAAGGGGACACTGAGGGGCAAGATGTAGAGTAAGGGGAGGAGACAGGACACAACTTATTGAGCAGTGAACAGTTGGGGACACAGAGAGGCCTGGGAATAGCAACAATATAATCAGAGAGGCGTCTGCATGACCAAGGGAAGAAGCGGTGGGAGATGTAAATATCAGGTCTGTGTTGTTGCTTCGATATCAGAAGAGAGTCCGTGTGGAGCAATCAGAATTTGGAAATCCTGTGTCTCAGTCAAGGCCACTCAGGCGACAGAAACCAGGCAGCAATTTGAAGAGGGAGGGTTTCGCATAAAGAATTATTAACTGGAAACAGGACATTGACTTCTAGGGGTATTACAGGAAGGAGTAAATCTGGGAAGGACCATTCCAAGACTGAGATTGAAACTTTGTGGGAAAGTGTGTGCCCACTGGACGGCAGAAGAAGTTTGCTGGGTAACACCAGCCAAAACTGACAAGTAAGAAACTAGAGGGCTCTGGAAAGAGGAGTAGGTCTGATAAGGAAAAGGGTTGGTACAGGGTGTTCGCCCTGTATGAAACTGTGTCCTGTACACAGAAACACACATGCACAGGCAAGGTCTTCATATGGGTGTCCAGCTTTTACCCCTTGGTATGAAACGGGCTGTCCTTATATCAAAGAATAACACAGTTTTCAACATTCGAACACTTAAGCCTTTATTAGATACCTATTATCTGGGAGTACCTGGGGGTCTGTACTCATGGACTTGGTATCTTTTCACTCAAGGGACTCAAAGCCTTATCTCCTGAGAGCTCAGTACTTGTCGGGCAGGCCGGCAGGTCTGATGTGATTGGGGTCGTTGCCACTGCGGCCCCATCTGTTGGCAGCTTGGTCAGTCTTCGAGTCCTCCACTCCATGGCCGCTGTCTCCATACTTAAAAAGGTCTGTGACTCTCTGAGAGTTCTCTCTGGCATCGCTGGAATGGAGGAGGGAGGTAGAAGATGAATAACGGATGGTGAGCAACAGACCCACCCTCCCATCTCTCTCCTTTCCAAGGAACTAATGACTCTGAGAGGAGCAAGGATGAAGGCACTAAAACCCTGACCGTGTGTGGATACAGCCCACTCAGCCTAGGGTGATCCCCCTCATTCTGTGTGGACAGCACCCACAGGGGATGGAATCATCTGTCCCACTAGACTTCATCTGGCTCTATCACCTCTCAGACCCCACAATGGACACAGAAGGGCAGGGTGGACAAGAAGATGAGAGACCACAGTCTCCAGAGGACACCTCTCTGGCCCTGGGCCCCTACTGCCTCTCCAGGTCAGCCCAGCTCTGCTCCCCCATCCCTGCATCTCAGGAGCATCTTGTTACCGGATCACTTTGGCAGCCCAGGCCCCCAGGTCCCCTTTGGGCAGCGTCGTAGTTCCCCCGGGCGTGGAAGTATTTGTCTGAATCTTTTAATTGGCTTCCCTCATGTCAGAGTAGGCTCTCCACATGTCTTTTGCCCCTGGAAAGGAAGGAAAATGTAAGATGAAGGTAATCACGTCCTGGCAAATTAGAGGAATAAACATTTTTCTTACACCAATAATATGATTTTAAGCTTTGATTACGCCATTTGGACATTATACTGAATTGAGACAAACATCCCTTTATTTTTCACTTCCTGGGCTGATGTTGTGAGAGTCACACTGGGTACAAGTTATATTGTGTTTGACTCTGTTCTAAGTTCTGTCGCTGCTTCGTTTTTGGCTGTGTGTGATGTATGTAAAGAAGAGGTGGGGTGGTGTTAATGGGTGTTTGGTTGTACAATGGACCTCCACCTGGAAAGATGCAGGGAACCCCCTGACTGTAGCAGGAGAACAAAGCTGATTCTGAGTGAGGTGCAGATGTGTGGGGCTCCCGCCTCCTCAATGGGAGACATTCATCCCTGTGGGCAAAGGGAGGACAGCTTGTCAGGACAACATCTGAACATCCGGGTACATTGGGTACCTGGGCAGCTGTCCGAGTTCACTCAGCTGGTAACAAAGGAGAGTTCCCTTAGAGAGCTGTAAAAAAACGCATAATAGGTGCAGAACAAGGGCAACCGACCCACCAGCTCTAAAATTCCGTGTCCTCCCAATCAAATGGACGAGTGTTGCCTCTCCAGAGTGGTCCTGCAGCGGACCTGAGGAAACACTGCGCCATGCTGAGACCATCATAGTGGGGCAATACACCATCACTCCTCTGGTCCTGAGGAAGGGTGGGGAAAACTAAAGGGAGTAGTGGGTAGAAGAAATCTGTTCAAAACAGAATAAAATGGCCAAGATTAACAAAAATTAACCAAATAAGAAAAAGAAAACTACAGTGTACAGGTGTAATCATACTTTTAGGTACTATCTCCATGAGCTAACTTGCCTTCATTGTATGCATGTATTATTTCAGGTGTTCACAAAGGTGGCTTTGTTGACAGGTATCATGTTTTATCTCTATTTATTCCCTCTGAGTCACTGACTTAAATAGATCCTTAGGATCCAGGCCTCCATAATAAGTATTTCCAAAATGTCCAACACATTTTGTCCCTTGTAGACAGCAACCCCGTATTGGTTCCCAATTTTTAGCATTCACAAAATCAACTGGGTGCTCCGAGAAGGCTGGATTTCTGGCTCAGACCCAGAAATTGTGACGCAGTGTTTGAGGAACCAGGCATCTGCATTTCTCAAAGCATTCCAGCCCCCACGCATGCTGTCCTTAACTTGTAAACAACTATTTAGAGATATGACAGAAAAATAATAACATCAAATAATTTTGTGAAATAAATTTTTGCTACTTTGCTATGGTTATAGTCAATTTAGAGTGTGGTCATATAGCTATCCCAGTAACCATCACCAGGCAATTCATTGTGCCATTTATTGTGGGGGGAGGAGCTCTGTGGACTTGTCCTCCTAGGTAGCACATCCCCGCTATTAGCCATTTGTTCGGATGAAGAACAGGATGTGTGTTCACAGACCCCTCAGTCTCCCATGCGCGCCCTTGTCTGGGAGGCAGCGTAGTCCCGTGCTTAATAGCAAGGTCTGGGCAGCTCAAGGGCCTGCGTAAATCCTGCTCTTGTTTAGTACTCTTAGCTATCTTAATGTCTTTGTGCCTCAGTTTCTCTGTTAAAGGTTAATAGTACCTGTATCCTACTATGTGTGTTCATTCTCACATGCAAATCTCTTATGACAGTGCCCAGCAGGTCTTAAAATCTCAGTCAATATTGGTTGTAATTACTAAGCGTCTGGGCGGTGGGAAAACACTCCGCACTTGTTTGATGCACTTTGTGCCTCAGTTTCTCTGTTAAAGGTTAATAGTACCTGTATCCTACTATGTGTGTTCATTCTCACATGCAAATCTCTTACGACAGTGCCCAGCAGGTCTTAAAATCTCAGTCA
Organism: Pteropus medius; assembly: GCF_902729225.1. NCBI lineage: Eukaryota > Metazoa > Chordata > Mammalia > Chiroptera > Pteropodidae > Pteropus > Pteropus medius. Next base: position 13,525 of record NW_024353906.1, on the reverse strand, counting down.
ATATTGGTTGTAATTACTAAGCGTCTGGGCGGTGGGAAAACACTCCGCACTTGTTTGATGACCCACTTCGTGGCTACCTGAGATGGATAAATGAGTTGTCCTTCATGTCCCACTTGGGGGTATTGGAGGCCCACTTGCATTTAGAGAACCTGACCCTTAACTCCCAGATCTCTTTAATACTTAGGCTGAAAGTTGGGGTCCAGACCAGGGGATCCCTGTAGAATAAAGCAAATCTGACTAGAGAAACTAGAGGGTGGCAATATCAAAAAAATTGTACACTCTAAATCTACACAATGACATATGTCAAGTATATTTCAATTAATAAGTGCTGTTATAAATAGAGCACTCCTTTTCCACCCACTGTGGCATTTGCTCAGTGGGGATGTGGCCTCTGCTCAGGGAAAACTTGGGGTCAGTCAGATATAGGACCCCTGGCCACAGTCTTAGTTCCTTACCTTGACCAGCTTCCTTGAGAAAACTTGCCCATCTCTGGCTGCTGACACCCAGGACCAGGGAGCAGAAAATGATGATCACGGTAAGCTTCATCCTGCTGCAGATTTGAAAGAGACGCGCCAAGGATGATGCATGTTACGTTTGGGTTGAATTCAGGTTTTTCAGGGAGTAATCTGACTCATGTTGTATTCGAAATATAAACCCCACACTGTTTTATTTATATATATATATATATATATATATATATATATATATATATATATTTATTTATTTATTTATTTTTATTTATATTTATATATGTATAATATATACACTTGTGTATACATATGTGTGAATATGTAGATAGTTGATATATAGAGACAAATAGATAGAAATTCAGAAGATTCAGTTCATCATTTCCGTATCGCACTGGCATCCCAGTGATTTAACGTATGGGAAATTGCAACCGGTTTTTAAACCCATTTACATTTCAATCTTCTTCTGTCAGTCCTGAAACCCAACTTTACATGAAGTTTCCAAAAGGCATTTGAAGATTTTGTGACTGCTATACCTCTCTGTAACATGAGATGAGTTACTCAATCCATAAATGTAGAATGCCAGCTCTACCTATCACTAACTCACGCAGAAATAGCGTGTGGTAAAATCTCTACCCCGAACGTATTCACACCTAATTGTCAGAAAAGCATATTCAGCAAAGGCACAGAGAACGGGGAAGCAGAGAATCTGCAAGGAGGAAAGTTCTAGCACCTCATCTTGGCTCTTTACTCCTGCTGACACTCTTGGTGAAGCTGAGCTGCGTGTCCGCCCGTCTGGGAGATGAACCTGGTGCTTTATGTACTGACGTTTTCCTAATGGAACAAATGAGAACAGAGGTTTGAAGCAAAACACTGAGATGTGGGAAGTTCCTCTTGGTCAGAACACAGCTTCCAGAACACGATGGTCGTTTGTCACACACATCCAATTTTCCCAGATTTTGCAACGTGGCAGCTTTCAAGAATGTAGCAAGTTGGGATTTTCTGCTCATTTCTAGTCTCGCACCTGGTGGGGAAGGTTTTTCTCCCCTACACAACGATGTATTGACATTTGCTGTGAAGGATAATCAATATTAAAAGAGATTTCCTTAAAGGATGCGAGAATACTGGGCAAATAGAACAGCAGAATGGGCTCCTTGCAAGGAACAGCTCAGGAGGAAGCTGGGAACCCAGTGTTCGACATCAGGAAAAGAGAGACAACCCAGAAAAATAAAACTTCCAACACCCTCCAGGCGTGGACTCAGCATTGGCAAAGGGAGTCCTCCAGACTCGTGTACTCATGATCAGTTGCTACTGAAGGTCAAATGGCAGTTTATGTCTCGAGGACACTGAAATCCAGCAATATTGAATAGTAGTGTTGAAACTCGCTACAATGTCCTGTAGAAATGACACAGCATAAAAATGAGCCGGAATGGTCCACTGGCTGCCAAATTACCAGAATAGGAGAATCAGGAAGGATGCGAAGAAAGCCGGCATGCAGCAGAAGAATGCTGCTAGGCTGGGATGTTAGAGGAAAGCTGTTTCAACCAGAAAAGCAGGACTGGAATTTACTGTGGGAGATTAGTAAAATAATCTTGGGTAGAAATTTCATGCAGGTGCTATTCTTGCGATGAAGTTCACGGTGCAATCACCTGCCACCTCTCTGCCCCTTCATCCATTGGGGAAATGTGTCAGTGTTTTGGATTTCCCTAGAGAAGAAAGAATTATGGGTGCCTAAGGTGGCAGAGATGATGGGGCATCCAGAGGATAGATGTGGTCTTTCTCATAGTGGGATCCCGGGTGGGGACCTGAACATAACAGTAGCCCAGGGAGTACCCGTTCAGGATTCTGCCTGGAGTGCTTGCCGGGAGACGAGGCATGTCAGCAGTGCACTCGAGAGTAGAGAAGCATCTCCAAGCAAATAGTGGAAGCTTGAGAGCTGAGATGTAACAAGGTGGTAATTAAGAGCCAGGAAGGAGGTGAGTCTTGTGCTCAAGCAGTAACCCAGAGAAGAATGAGGACAAAGTACTCGTTCCAACTTGTTATAAGACTAGAGGAATTATGAGTAGGACACGAGAAAGAGGAGTGGTGACCCAGGATGAAGCAAATCCGCCCCGGATCACACTAGTTCGGGAATCCTTGCGTTAGATTAGATCCTGCGAAGATTAGGAGCGATGCCTCTTTCTGGGTCTGGGTCATCTTTCAAGTCATGTGGCATAATGAGATGAAAGTGGTAAGACAGGCGATGGTCAAGGACTTCCCTGTGCCTTTGGTTCTTATCCAAAGCAATGGTAAGCAACACTCGGACATTCCCCTCACAACCTCCATTCCGGAGGAGATGGATTCCCCGTGGTCTGCATGGCGTATACATAGGTCCCTGAGCTTTTGGCTCACTCGGTCCTAGAAGTGGACATGGCAGAGGAAGGGGGCAGCTGTCAACCAACATTGGTCACGGATGTGCTTGGAGACTGCTTCACAGAGAGGGCATCTGATGTCCAGACTCCCTTTCTCTTACTTTCCTCAGGGCAGAAATCGTGGGCCAGTGACCACATTCTGTTATAATTACTGGACTCCCTCTCTGGACATTCAGTGCTGGAGATCCTCTCCCCACTCTCTCACATCATCAGATCATTCTCTTCTTTGGTAGAATCATCAGAGGGAAAGCTAGTGCAATTTCTAGACACCGGGAAGAACTAACTCCTCACAGAGACTTTGAGAAGCATTTCAAATTCTCCTCCTTTGTCACTTAATGTATTCTGTCTTCTGGGAAGGGACACACAGTTTCTTGCATGTCCACGTTTAGAACAATAGACAATAGTGGCAGTCAGCTATTTCCACTTGTTTCTGATGTAAAAGAAAGCCATGCCGTCATGGTGATAGAGAATCTGCAGCCCTTAAAGGGATTTCCCCAAAATGTTTGTTTAAAAATTCCATTAGAGAATTAATAACATCAGCTCCAGTCCTGGTTTTCAGAGCCAGTCTCAGTGCCTGTTGTCCCAGTCTAATCGTTAATAGTGACGCCTCTTTTCACTCTCCAAAGTGACCTGGTTTATCTACTGAAGGAGGTGCTACCCCTACTCTGATAGCCATGTGTGACCAGACTACTGGGGAGCCTAAGAGATCTCCATTTTCTGATACAATTAATTTAAGTGAAAGAGAAGAACAATAGTGCTATTAGAAATTAGAAAACTAAAGTAAAAAATAAGCCCCACGGGTTCCCATGACCAAGAATGGTACCTGAGGCCTAAGTCCCAGATTCAGGGAGAGTAGGTAGAATGATGTGACTATAAAATGAAGAAAGTAATGGTATCGGCCTCATAGAGTCGTTGTCAGGATGAAATGACAACAGGATGAAATGCGCAAAGGACTTGGATCAGTTCTGGGCACATATAAAACGCTTAACAGATTTTAGCTCTCCCAGCTTAACAAGAAAATTCATAATAATTTGCATTTCAGAAGACAGAAAGATTAATTATATGTTGTTATCAGTAACACAGGATTAACACAGTAGTTAGGCTACCTATCAGAATTACAGATTTAAAGATCAAGTTTTCATTTTATAGGACTTTCCCCCAACATTAATGAGCGCCTTGTCCAACAAAGTACATTGACACCAATGTCATTGCAGATTAATCCATAACAGCCCTAATTTAAAAGTTTAATTATTCAATCACATAGAATATTTACATAATGGGATATTACACACCAACAAACAAGAACAAACAGTTGATATAAGCAACAATGGAGGCATTTTTTAGATGGCACGGACAGAAATTGGTTGATAACTGGATTTGTAGATGTTGCTGAGAAATGGACAGAAGATCAAGGTGGCAGTTGCTGGGGCAGAATTCCTCAGTCCAATCCTCCCATGGCCTTGTCCCATTCCCCAGTGTCTGACACCACCAAGGAACTTACCCTTAAAGGAATTAACCCTGGACAGAGAAGGAGGCAAGCCCAAGTGGCAGGGAGGAGGGTGGCCTGACACGGAAGGGCCTGGAAGTGACATAAATATAACGAGAGGGGCTTGTAAAGGGGAATTGGTCTGATTAAGGGAACACCTGTTGCACGGTGTCTGTCCTGTACAGCACTAAGATTGTATCCCCTACAAACAAACACACAGGCACAGACGAGGCATTCATGCGTGTCTTCAGACGGGTCTTCAGCCTGTGGTACCAAACGGGCAGTCCTTACAGCGTAGAATGACACACAGTTTTCAACACTCAATCTCTTAAGCATTTATTAGACACCTATCATGTGCTCTCTATCAGCACCCAGAGGTATACAACTCAATGATTCTGGGCTCGCAGCCCCATCTCCTGAGAGCAGAGTGAGGAGGAAGCTCACTTGTACTTGTCGGGCAGGCCAGCAGGTCTAAAGTGATTGGGGTCGTTGCCACTCCGGCCCCATCTGTTGGCAACCTCGTCGGCTTCGGAATCTTCCACTCCATGGCCACTGTCTCCATACTTGAAAAGGTCTGTGACTCTCTGAGAATTCTCTCTGGCATCGCTGGAATAGAGCAGGGCAGGTAGGAGATGAGTTAGGGATGAGGATCAGAGCCCCACGCTACCATCTCTCACCTTTCTAAGGGATTAATGACTCTGAGAGAAGCCAGGAGGGAGGCACGACAACCCTGACCCTGTGTGGGCACAGTCTGCTCTGACCGGGGCGAGCCCCCCTACCCCATTGGCTGGACGGCACCCGCAGGGCAGGGCAGGAATTAGTCCTTATCCTCAGGTTTTCTTTTTGGGGAGAAGCCCACATGTTGTCATAAGTCATACTATGGCTCTATAGGCAGCTCAGGCTCTGCACTGGGCATCGATGGGGAAACTGGACAGGATGGACTTGAGGAGGAGTCCACTGGCCCGGCAGGGTCCTTCTCTAGGGCCTACTTCCTCCTGATCCCCAAAAGCAGCTAGCTCTGTTCCCCCATCCCTGCATCCCCAGGAGCCCCCGCTCCCTGATCACTTCAGCTGCCCAAACGGCCCCAGGTCCCCTTCGTGCAGCGTCATAGTTCCCCCGGGCGTGGAAGTATTTGTCTGCACCCTTGTACTTGGCTTCTCTCATGTCAGAGTAGGCTCTCCACATGTCCCAAGCCCCTGGGAAGCAAAGGGCACGGCAAAGGGATACCAGGTGAACAAAAGACAGTGACACCCCTTAGAGAAGTATCAAGGAATGAATAATGGATCGTTGACTCAAAGCACATTGTTGTGACACGTGTCTCTCTGCTTGTTGTGGGATTAAATGGCGTCCTGAAAACTTTCTAAATGGACTGTACTGATGATGTAGGCTATAAGCGCTAAGGCAGTGATCCTTTTCTCAGTCTTGGATCAACATTCTAATCCCTGGGAAGGTTTGAAAGTCTGATGCCAGGTCACATCTCAGGCAATTATCTCGGTCTCTCTGGGGATGGGTACCAGGCGGCAAAGGTTTTTACCGCGTTCCAGGTGATTCCAATACGTAGCTGAGATTGATAACTGCCGAGCTTTAGGCAGTGATTCTCACCGGTATCTACCTGGCAAGAGCTACGGCCTCATGCACAGCTGGGTTCAACTTCTTCTCGGCCACCTGCTGCCTGGTGCTCAGGCCCTGGCCAACGGACTCAGCTACCATAAGCCTTGGTTTTCTCCCCTTCCAAGCTGGGGCAGCTGCCTGCCTCATCAAGCTATTCTGCAGTTAAAGTGGGCGACCGACTGTTTCAGCTTGACTGGAGCTGTCCCTGTTTGCCTAGAACTGTCCCAGTTGCACTAAAAATGTCGTGGAAAACTCTTGAGACCTGTGCAAACCAGGAGAGTTGCTTGCCCGAAAAGGCAGGAAGTGCCGAATTCCTAGTGCAGGCTTGATGTGTGCTGCCAGCTCCCTTTTTGTCAGTTAAAGGCTAGAAATGGCAGGAAACAGACTAAAGTGGGGGCAGTGTCACTGACTGTAGGTGCCTTGGCAAGAGCTAACTCGACCGTCTCTCTAAACTATCCCATTAGGAAATATAAGGAAGTGAGGGGGATGGGAAAAAGGAAGGAAGGATGGAAACAGCGAAGGAAGAGTGGGGGTGAGAGGAGGAGGAGAAAAGATGGATAGCTTTAATCATAATTGATGCAATTAGTTCAGAGTGAAATTTTATACCTTTTCAAGACTTATTTTGTGTCTTTGAGTCAACTAACATTTGAGATGGGGGTGGATTGTTCTTTCCCTAATAAGTGCTTAAAATAAATTTTGTGGTTTTTGATCACTTTGATGGAAAGCACCCCACACACCTGGCACGTTCTAGCACGTGAGACAGAAGCCTCAAGTCTTAAGGGTGCTCAGTTAAATCCCAGTGTCCCTCCATTGATCTTACCCTGAGCAGCCTCGGTCACGAACGAAAACCAGCTGTTGACCCCCAGGACCAAGGAACAGAAAACGAGGCCTGTGAATAGCTTCATGGTGCTGAAACGAAAGGGGAGGGTCAGGGAGACACAGACAAGACTGGCACACCCCTCGCTGGGATTCATGTGTCAAAGCGGGACGGTTTGTTCATTTCTGTTTGTTCTCATTAGACTCTACTTGGCCATCTAGAAACATTGCGGTAGGACTTCACTCAAAACCACAGTCCTCGATTCTGGACCCTCCAGCCTGAACCCAGCATGGTCCAACAGGTCATCAAGGTGGCATTAATGGAAGAGGACAGCAGTTAGAACCAGATAGGCCTCCCAAAGCAGTCTATAATTAATCAAACGTCATTAAACGAGACACTCTGGAAGCCCAGACCTCATGCAGGACAAATACAAAACAGAATAGTTATTTTAAAATAATGTACAATCTTGTAGGGAAAGAGAAAACAGAGTAGCTTTTTTAAACCAGTCACTTCTGGGAGTAGGCCCTCACCTGACTTCTGGTGGAGCAGAGCTACTGGTCCCTGGCTGCTGGGGAGAGTGCCTGGTATTAATTCTGAGCCCTCTGTGCTGAGCTCGTGGGAAGGGAAGAAAAGCCAGACTTGGCACCTGGGGAAAGTCTCTCCAGGTCATTTCCCCTAAAAAATTACAAAAGAAAGCTTCCTGGACACTGGTGGCTGTCTTCGTCCACAGGTCATTTCACCATTGTGCAACTCTGAGGAAAGCAGGTAGACCAGCTCTGCCTTGGCAACAGCCAAGGTCAGGAGGATGGCTCTGCTGTCAGAGTTGGAGAGGCTGAGGCAAGGTCACCTGGGCGTCAGAGAGGAAGGCTGGGGAGGACCCGGATGGGCACCTGGGCCAGGCTGCTGGAAGGTGTGCAGTTAGAGCAGTGGTCCCCAACTTTCTTGGCAGCAGGGACTGGTGCTCCCAGGAGAATCTAATGCCTGAGGATCTGAGTAGGAGTGAGGCGGCGATGCTCGTGCTGGCGAGCGGCTGCACATACAGATGAAGCTTCGCTCACACCTGCTGCTCAGTTTTGGGCAGCCCAGTTTCTAAAAGGCCACTCACTGGTACCGGTCAGCTGGCCCAGGGATGGGAATCCCCGGGTTAGGTGACAGCTCCTCCAGGTAGTGTCTTTCTTTACTGGTCATTTCCTCAGCATGGTCCCTGCTGGGCCAGATGGCAAAAAAGTCAGAAATGAAAACCTTTATATCTAAAGCTCTGACAGGCTGGGCCAGAAAACCTCACGGGGGCCCTGGATGGCTTCCTTCACCACTCTGTCTGCCTATGCTAAGCTGTCAGATTTGAGGCACAGAAATTCCTGCTAAGCTGGTTCAGCCAGTGAGGAAGTGTTGTCTAAGCTGGCTTCCTTTTGAGGGCAATCAAATAGAGGTACTCTGCTTTCCTTCACCTAATCCTGGAGGCCCCTCTTAGTAGAAGTGAGAGTGGTATGCAATAAATTTGCAGCCCAGCAGGAAATGCCAAGCTCCTGTTCAGAGGAAGTTGGGGATGAGCTCTCTGCACAGTATTAGCCTTTGGGGTCACTGTCTGCACACCCCTTCCATCACTACGAGTCAGAAATATGGGCTGGGCAGCCCAGCTCCTCATGGGCTGGTGGAGGAGCCAGGGGGTGAGAGAGGGGTCAGTACCTGAGCCCAGTAGGGCTGAGGCCAGGGTATGGAGAGAGGCATGTTAGCTCCTGCTGGTTTCTTCCTCTCCAGTCCTTCTTTATACCCTGAGGGCTCGATGTTTTCAATAACCAAAGGAACTTCTTGCAAAGGGGCAGAGCCAGGGAGGAGGTAAAGGCGACCAAATGGCCTAGAAACAGCTAACGAGAGGCTTCATCTTGGACAGTGGTGTTCTTCACCTTCTGCTCTGGAGACCATTCACCACAGTCCCCCTAAGCAGGCACTATAAGTTGACACCGTAACCCACTGAGCGTGGTCCATGCTAGAACCTCGTCCACACACTCACGTAGATTCTAGGCAAAAGAGCTGAGTTTCGCAGGGAGAATGAGCTCGCAGGGCAAAGCTACCAGACATCCAAGTAGCGCAGCTGCTACAAAACAATGACAACATATACAACTCGACAACCAAAACCAAACAATCCAATTAAAAAATGGGCAGAAGACCTGAACAGATACTTTTCCAAAGAGGAAATACAGATTGCTGATAGACATATGATAAGATGCTCAAGTTTGCTAACCATCGGAGATATGCAAATTAAACCACAATGAGATATCATCTCACACCTGTCAAAATGGCTATCATCAATAAATCAAAAGTGTTGGTGAGGAAGCAGAGAAAAGGGAACTCTCATACATTGTTGGTGGGATTGCAAATTGGTACAGCCGCGATGGAAAACAGTATGGAGGTTTCAGAAAAAATTAAAAATGGATATACTTTTTGACCCAGCAATTGCACTTCTGGGTATTTATCCAAAGGAAACCAAAACAATAATTCGTAAAGATCTATGCACTCCAGTATTCTTGGCAGCACAATTTACACTAGGCAAGATATGGAAGCAACGTAAGCCCCTCAACGGACGATTGGATAAAGGTATTATTGTTCATATATACAATGGGATATTACTCAGCCATTAAAAAAAATGAAATCCTATCATTTGCAACGACATGGATGGACCTAGAGGTTATTATGCTGAGCGAAGTAAGTCAGACAGAGAAAGGTAAATACCATATGATTTCACTTATTTGCGGAATCTAAGGAACAAAACAAACTAATCAAAAACAGACTCCCAAATATAATGGCCAATTTGGTGACGGACAAAGGGGAGGAGGGTTGGGAGTGGGAGAACGGGGTGAAGAGTTAAAGAAGTACAAATTAGTAGTTGATAGTTTCTCACAGGGATGGGGAGCACGGCAGAGAGAATGCAGTTAGCATTAATATGATGGCTAGGTGGAGGGCCAGGGGAGGGAGGGAGCGATTGGGGGAATCGTTCTATGAACTATATAGATGTCTAACCAATGAACTGTATACGTGAAACTAATATAAATAAATAAATAACAAATAAAGACAACAAGTTGAAAAATAATAGTAGATCTCTTAGAATTAATGAATTGGAGCGAAGCAAAGAAAACTTATGAAACTTCGTAAATATCATCCAAAGGGATGAAATGCAATATGAAGTCAGAACTATGAATTCTGAAAAAGAATCAAAATCAAATAAAATTATACATAGAATACTTAGTTAAACACCTGAATAAAGAGATAAAGAACAGATCGATACAACTGAATAATAAATAGTTAGCTGACAGAACAGCTCCAGGAACTTTACCAAGAGGCAACAGAAAGAGAGATGGAAATTATTAGAAAGTTAAAGAAGGTGTAGGATAGCAGTATCAATCCTCAAGAAGAGAACAAACACATAGAAAGGTAGAAGCAGCAGAATTCATGAGTCAGAAAGAAAAGAGCGTATGCTAATAAATGTGGTCACCTAGATAAAATATATGTCTGGGAAAATGTAAATTGCAATGGGTATAAGAAGAAAGAGAAGAATGAAATAGAACACTATCCATAAGTGAATTGAAATGATGGAGACTGTCCCCTTAAATTCCTCCAAAATGTAAACTTGGTTTCACGGTTTACTATTAGAACTATTAAACAAATTGGTAGCTGATGGATGGACACGGGGATGGGGAGCACGGCATAGGGAATGCAATTAGAATGAATACGTTGGCTAGGTGGAGGGTCGAGGAAGGGCGGGAGCAATTGGGGGGGGACCGTTTTACAAACTATATAGATGTCTAACCAATGAACTGTATACTTGAAACAAATTACAATAAATAAAATTTTTTTAAAAAAACTATTAAAAGAATTCAGTGCGATATTCAAGATAAAGTTTTTACAATTAATAGCATTTCTCTACAACAATTCTTCATAGTTAAAAAATACAATACAAAATAATATTAACCATCTTCGTAATAAACCTAAAAAAATGCATAAATGTTCACGGAGAAAATTTGAAAGTTTGTTAAAGGATAACAATTGGGGATGTAAGTCATGTTCGTGGAGAGGATGTTTTAGCTTAGTAAAGATATTCATTGTCCCCAAAGTAGTTGGTAAATTCAATGCAATGCAAATCAAAAATTCCCAGTGGAATTTTTTTAGGAATGCAATAAATGCGTTAACGGATGAATAAAAGTCCATGAGTAGTTAAATCGGTTTAAAAAATAGGAGCAAAAAGGGACATGGACGGGTCTCTGAGACGGTTGCGCTTTGGATTTCCCTCAGCTGGGGCGGCTATTGTGATTCTGTCTCTGTCTTTGGGGCAGAGGGTGTCAGGGGCTCAGGAGAACTGAGAGATGTTTGCAGCACCCGTTATGTCCAAAGTAGGCACCAGCGAAGTAGAGCCACACAGCTTTGGAGACCCTCCTTAGCACAGGCCCGAATGGAATGACTTCATGCAGAGCGACGGTGGGCCGTGCAGGAGTGTGTATGGCCCCTGTAACAAACGATCTTTTCAATGGCAGTCGTCTCCTGATATGTTTGTGTGGCCTTGCCATGTCTGAATAATAATCAAACCTATATTTTAAACCGAAATCTTCTTACCGTTATAAATATCTCAAGCAGAATGGAAAGCCAAAATTTTTGAAAATAGACAAGGAGAACAACAAACCCCCCTGCACATATCATCACCGGGAAGGAAGCATCTTGAGTCGGTCCGGCAAGAATACTAGTTGAGAGGCAGAACGACGTGTCGGCCCTGATGCGTTAAAAACAGTCAGGCTTTGGAGCTTCTGAGTCTCAGTGGAGTTGAGGTGCGGTTGGAGTGAAAGTCTGGGAAACACAAAGTTTGTCCTTCCCACCTGCTCCAAATGCCAGGATTCCAGGCCTTTCTCGAGTGTGCTGGGTCTGGGGATAAGCGCGTCTCCATGCCAAGAAGGGCAGTCATACCAAGCAAAGACCCATGTCGTGATTATCCGCAGCCTTTCCATTGAGTGGTACCTTCACCAGCTTCCCTTCTAAGATCCGGTGTGGTCAGGTCTCCTTGCTGCCAGTTCCCCAGGCCTGGGAGAAAGTGTGCTGAGCCGGGAGCTCCTGAATCAGGCTGGCGTCTTCAGAAAAGTAGAGGGCCCCATTCTGGGCAGTATGCCCACTCAGCAGGTCTGACCAGAAGATACTGTATTGGGATTGTGGAAGGAGACAATGTGCCAAGAGAGATGTGAGTCTCCATTTAGGCAGAGAATCAGCTTTAGTTAAAGGAAACTTGGAGGACAGATCACTTGAACCTGAAAGTACTTTTTGTTTTTGAACCACACGTTGTAAACCCTGTCTCTGTGAAGGTAAGAGACATCTGGGAGGACACAGATGGCCAAACAAGCCCCCCTTATTCTGCTGACTAATCAAACTGAGACAGACTCTCTGGGAAATCTAAAAATTTGACTTTGCCCAATCTTAAGCAGTAAATTTCCCATCTTAGGTTTTCCTGCTAATGAACGTAAATGAGAAAAGAGTCTCTTTTTGACAAAACACTTTTTGGTCAGCCTAGAATAAAAACCTTTTCGGTTTAATAATATTGAAAAGCATGTTTAACAATCTAGAGATTGGAATAGCTTAAATGGTGCAGAAGTTTTAATGATGAGTCATCAGATGTACTTATTATCAATCACTTGCCATTTTAAACACAACTTTAGAATTACTGAGACTTAAAATGTTTTCCTCCCCAAAGAAGTTAATTTCACCAAAACTATATACAATTCCATAAGAGATTTGGGGTTTTCAGTTGTCTATAATACACTACTCCTTTTGGCAAACGTTTAGGAAAAAAGAAAAATAAAACATTTTTAAACCCCATTCAGGGTCTTTTTGTGTGTCGACAACACCAGATGCAGACTCGGAGGGTGCCCTTGCTGTTTCTGGCAGAGGGCTAGTGGGAACTGGACCCCACCGAGTTCCCCAGCATGTCTTTTTCCTTGATCAGTTCCATCAGGTGGGGTCCGGGAGGCTTCAGAGGAGCAATGGACCTCAGCCAACAAGCTCTGGAGGAAGAGACAGAATTAAGTACAGAAAGATTTGAATCTGCATTTCTTGGTGCCTAGACAATGCAAATTTGACCTTTTCCTGGATTAACTCATTTGATAATTCAGCAAGTATTTATTTAGCGGTGTTATGTAATTCCCCACTTATTTTAACTCTGCACTTTGGCACCTGAATGTGGTTAGAGAAAAATACACAATCACGGTGTCTAGTCTCACTTGAAATTCATCACCGTTGATCTCGAGCGGCCTAGCAATCCTACTATAATTTCCAACTTCATTCGCTTCGCTGGTCTCCTAGACGACCATTTTCCCCTTTTCTTCTGGAATTTCAAACACCTCTTCCTCCTCCATCTTCTTCTCAGTTGAAGATGTTTTGTTTCACTGACAAATAGAAGCAATCAGAAATTTTGTTTCACTGACAAATAGAAGCAATCAGACAGTCCACGGGCTCTCAGCACCAAATCCACTGACTGAACTGAATTTATTCCCAGATATTCTGCTGTCTCTCCTGTTACTAAATGGTACCTCTCTATGTCACTACGTATGGTCACCTTTAGGTTTAGATCATACAGACGACAGTGATGTGTGCTGCTAGAGAGTGATCAAACAAACATTAATATCCATTCAAACATATAGCTGTAAACACGGTCTCGTATTTTCAGGGCTTGAGTGATAGAAAGTAAAGCAACACAGGCATT
>NW_024353905.1:3459371-3483537 GCF_902729225.1 Pteropus medius | reverse complement strand
TTGCAGGGTGATTTCTTGGATTTCTCTCTAGTTGTATGATTTGTTCATCTAGATCCCAGGTGATTTTTCTTTGTTACTTGCTTCTTGTTTCTGTCACAACTTTGATTTGGTTGCCAGAGGGGTAAACAGAGTTTCGATCATCTATGTCATTTTTTTTTCTTCTTCAAAATTTTCTTATTTTTTAAACTAAATAATATTTCACTATGTACATATACCACATTTTGTCATACATTTATCTGATGATGAACATTTGAGTTGCTTCCACCTTTGGCTATTGTGAACAACACTGCCACGATCGTGGCTGTACAAATATGTCTTTGAAATTCGTCCTTTAATTATTTTGGATATATACTCAGAAATGGAATTGTGGGATCATATGGTAATTTTATTTTTAATTTTTTGAATAACTGTCATGCTGTTTTCCATGGCAGTTATTCCATTTTACATATCCACCAACAGGGCACAATGGTTTCAAACACATTTTTCACCAACACTTCATTTAATATTATAGACATCTTAATGGGTGTTAAATGATATCTCACTGTGGTTTTGACTCATATTTCCTAATTACTACTGATGTTAAATGTATTTCCATGCGTCTTTTTGACGTTATATCTTATTTGGCGATATGTTTATTTAACTCTTTCACCTATTTTTGGAAATTGTTTTGTCTTTTTGTTGTTGAGGTCTAAAAGTTCTTTATATATTCTAAATATTAAGCCCTCATCACATATATAATTTGCAAATGTTTTCTCTCATTATGTAGGTTGTCTTTTCAATTTCTTGATAATGTCCTTTGATGCACAGAAGTTTTTAATTTTGATGAAGGTCAATTTATCTATTTTTATTTTATTTTATTGCTTTTGGTGTTCTATATAAGTATGCCAAATCCAAGATCATGAAAATTTTACCCCTATGTTTTCTTCTAAGGGTTTTATAGTTTTATCTTTTATATTTAGATCGTTGATATATTTTGACTTGATTTTTGTATATGGTCTGTGGTCATGGTCCAATTTCATTCTTTTTTACGTGGAAGTCCAGTTTTCCCAGCATCATCAGTTAAAAAGACTATTTTTTTCCCCATTAAATGGTCTTGGTACTCTTGTCAAAAATCAATTGGTCTTATTTATGGACTTCTAATTTATTCCATTGGTCTATATGTCTATATTTACACCATTATCACACTTTTTTGATTTACCTCTGTAGTAAGTTTTGAAATTGGGAAAAATTCCTCCAGCTTTCTTCTTTTTCAATATTGTTTTGGCTATTTGAGGTCCCTGGAAATTCTATATGAATTTGAGGATTGACTCTTCCAATTTTCAAAAAGGACTGTAGGAATTTGATAGGGATTGCTATGAATCTGTAGTTAATTGGGATAGTGAGATTAACATTTTAACAATATTAAATTATCATATCAATTAACATGGGATGTTTTCCATTTCTTTGGAACTTGTCTTTCAGCAATATTTTGTAGTTTCAGCGTATAAGTATTTTACCTCATTATTAAATTTAGGGTTAAATTTATCCCTCAGTATTTTATTCTTTTAATGCTCTTTTAAGTGTAATTGTTTTCTTAATTTCCTTTTTTTGACTTGTTCATTACTGACAAATAGAAATACAAATGATTTTGTGTGCTGATATTGTACCCTATCACATGGCCAAATTTGTGCATTAACTCAAAGTTTCTTTGTGTATTCTTTGGGATCTTCTATATATAAGATCATGCCATCAGTAAATAAAGATACTTTTACCTCTTTTCTTTCCAATTATTTATTTATTTTGATCTTACTGCTCTACCTAGAACTTCCAGTATAATGTTGAATAGCAGTGGTGAAAGCAGACATCTTTGTCTTGTTTCTGATCTTAAGGGGAAAGCTTTCAGTCTTTCACAATTGATTATGATATTAGCTGTGAGTATTTCATAAGTGTCTTTTACCATGTTGAGAAAGATCTTTTCTTAGTTTTTTGGTGGCTTTTTTTTTTGTCATAAAGGGGGTGCAATTTGTCAAATGCCTTTTCTGTTTCAATTGAAATGATCATTTTTTCCTTTGTTCTATTAATGTGATGTATTAGGTTGATTGATTTTCTTATGTGTAATGACCCTTGAATTCCCAGGGTAAACTTCATTTTATCATGATGTATAGTTCTTTTGATAGACTACTGGATCTAGTCTGATAATGTTCAGTTGAGAATGTATGCATCTATATTCATAAGGGATATTAGTATGTAATTTTCTTTTATTTGAATGTCTTTATCTGGCTTTAGTATCAGGATAATTCTGTCCTCATAAAATGAGTTAGAAAGTGTTTCCTCTTTTTTCTATTTTTTTGAAAGAGTTTGAAAATAATTGGTAGTAATCACTTTTTAAAAGTTTGATAGAAGTCATCTGTGAAGCTGCTTGGTCCTGGATTTTCCTTTGTTGGAAGGTTTTGACTACAGATTTAATCTTTTTACTTGTTATAGGTCTGTTAAGTTTTCCTAATTCTTCTTGAGTGAGGTAATTTATATATTTTTTAAGAATTTGTACATTTCATCTAAGTTATTTAATTTGTCAGTATACAATTTTCATATATTTTCTTATAACCCTTTTTATTTCTCCAGGATTGGTTAGCAATGTCTCCTCTCCATTTTTTATTTTAGTTACATGTGTCTTCTTTCTCTTTTTCTTTGTCATTCTAGCTTAAAATTTGTTAATTTTGTTGATCTTATCAAAGAAATCATTTTTGGTTTCATTGATTCTATTATTTTTCTGTTCTCTATTATACTTACCTCCAATCTAATCTGTATTATTCCTTCCTTCTGCTAGCTTTGGGTTTAGTGTGCTTTTCTTTTTATAGTTCCTCAAGGTGTAAAGTTAGGGTATTGATTTGAAATATCTCTTCTTTTTTAATGTAGGTATTGACAGCTATAAATTTCACCCTGATCACTGTCTTCACTATATTCCAATAATTTGGGGATTTTGTGTTTTTATTTCAATTTATCTTTAAGTTTGGTCTAATTTGCTCTGATTTATTCTTTAATCTATTGGTTGTTAAAGAGTATGCTATTTAATTTCTACATATTTGCAAAATTTTTACTTTTTCTTTTCTTACTGATTTCTAGCTTTATTTCATTGTGGTTGAGAAAACACTTTGTCTAATTTTAATCTTTAAAATATTATTGAGTCTTATTTGGTCACCTAACATATGATCTATCCTGTAGAATGCTGCATGCACATTCAAGAACAATGTGGGTTCTGCTGTTGTTGGTTGGAGTGTTCAATATATGTCTGTTAGGTGTAGATGGTTTACAGTACTGTATAAGTTCTCTATTTTCTTATTTATCTTTTTGTAGGCGATCTATTATTAAAAATGTAGTCTTGAGTTTTCCACAATTATTGTACAAGTGTCCATTTCTCCCTTTAATTTTGTTATGTTTGCTTCATATTTTGTGGGCTCAATTGTTTGGTGCATTATATGTATATATTCTTGATGAATTGACTCTTTACCAATATATAACTTTATTCTTTGTCTCTTATAATAGGTTTTGACCTAAAGTCTATTTTATCTGATATTCAAATATCGGCCCAGCTATTTTTTTGGTTACTATTTGCATGGAAAATTCTTTTGCATCTTTTTACTTTCAATCTGTGTGTGTCTTTGGACATAAAAAAGACTTTTTGCAGACAGCATATAGTTGGGCCATGTTTTTTAACCATTCCATCAATCTCTGCCTTTTGATTAGATAGTTTGATTCATTTACATCTTAAGTAATTACTAATAAAGAAGTACTTTATCCTTCTGTTATTTGTATTTTGTATTCTTTTTTCTCCCTCATTTTCTCCATTACTGCTTACTTTTTTTTTTGAGATGAATTATTTTGAGTTCCTTCTCTTTTTCTTCTGTGTATATTCTTTAGAGATTATCTTTAAGATTACCTTGGGGATTATATTTAACATCCTAAATTTATAACAATCCATTTCTTCATAAGGATTCTAGTTACTCTTCAGTGTCTTTTCATTTCAACCTAAAAGACTCTCAGCTATTGTTTAACTGAGAATGCCTCAATTTTCCCTTATTTTTGAAAATTTCCAAATAAAGAATTCTTGGTCAATGGCTTTTTTCTTTCAGCACTTTAAATATATTATCCTATGTCTTTTGAAATCAGTGGGTTTTTTTTTTGTTTTGTTTTGTTTTTTATGACAGATAGGCTATTAATCTTATTCAGGATCCCTTGTATGTGATGAATCACTTTTTCCTTTACTGCTTTCAAGATTTCCTCTTTATCTTTTGACAGTTCGATCATGTGTCTCAGTGTCAATCTCTTTGAATTTACTCTAGTTGGAATTTGTTGAAATTCTTGAAATTGTAGATTCACGTCTTTTGTTAGATTTGAAGAGTTTGGAGACATTATTTCTTCAAATAGTCTTTCTTCTCCTTCATTTCTTTTTCTCTCTCTGAGATGCCCATAATTTGCATGTTGGTCCACTAGATGATGTATCATAGGTCCCTTAAGTGCCATTCACTTTTTATTATTCTTTTCTGCTTCTTACACTTGATAATTTCAATTGGCCTATCTTCAGGTTCAATGCTTTTTATTTCTCCCTGGTTAAATATGTTGTTGAATCCCTCTGTTCATTTTTTTTTCTCTTCAGTTATACTCTGTAGCTCCAGAATTTCCATCTGGTTCTTTTTAATAATTTTTATCTCTTTATTTATATTCAAAAAATTTTCATACACCCTATTACTCATTTCCTTTAGTTATTTCTCCATAGTACTTTGGTACTTTAGTACTTTGAGTATATTTAATATAGGTGTTTGTTTTTAAGGCTTTGTGTAGTATGTCTCACATGTGGACTTTATCAGGGATAGTTTCTGTCCATTTATTTTATTCCTTTGAATGAGACATACTTTCCCATTTCTTGGTATATCTTGTGATTTTTGTGTTGTTGTTGACAACTGGACATTTGAATATTATAATGTAGTAATTATGGAAATCAAATTCTTCTCCTTCCCCAGGGTTTGCTGTTTTGTTGAATGTTGAAGATTGTAGTAGTTTGTATGTTTAGTGAGTATTCCAAACTATTTCTTCAATGACTGCATTTCTTGTCATGCATAGTCTCTGAAATCTCTATTTCTTTATCTCATGTTTGGCTAGTGTTTTGACAGAGATTTCTTTAAATTTCAGGAGCAGAAACAAAAACAAAAACAAAAACAAAACAAACAATAACAATAAAAGAAAGTCACCCTCCCTCCAAAAACAAAAAATAAGAAAACCCTAAACACCTCTCCTAATCTTTGCAGATTGGCTCGATGCTGGGTCAATCCAACACTTAGCCAGGCTTTCACTGACAGTAAGGTAAAAGTTTAGAGTGGTCTGAGTTTTGAGTTAGACAAAATAGAGACAAATTCTTTGCATTAGTCCTTCAAGTATCCCCCAGAGAACTTAGGACAGAAATACACAATATTTTGTAAATAGGGTCTTCTCTGTGCCTCCTAAAACCAGGAACCAGGATTGCACACTGGGGTCATGGGATGCCAATATGTTTAGACTATCGTACCCAGGAAGGGGTGGGACAAGGGCAAGTAAGTGCACCACAAAGGTCTCCTACCATTTTCAGCTGCCTTTTGTTCTTGAGTTACTGTTCACTTGATTGTTGTAAATATTTGACTGTTTTTCAAAGTTCTGACAAAGTTGGTTCTGACTGTTTCTGCTTGTTTTTTTTTTTTATGTTTCTGTGGAGGGATGAGAGCTCGGAATTGTCTACTCTGCCATTTTGCTAAATTATATAATTCTTTAAAATAAGAGCTTTATTGAAATATAATTCACATACCATAAAATTCACTCTTTTAAAATATAAAATTCAATGTTTTTATTTATTTAATTATAGTTGGCATTCAATATTATTTTATATTAATTTTAGGTGTACAGCATAGTGATTAGACATTTACATAATTTATGAAGTGATCCCCCCAATTAGTTTAGTACTTACCTGGCGCAATACATAGTTATTACAGTATTATTGACTATATTCCCTATGTGGTACTTTACGTCCCATGACTAATTCATAACTATCAATTTGTACTTCTTAATTCCTTCACATTGTCACACAGTCCACCAAAGCCCCACCTATCTGGTAACCATCAGCTTGTTCTTTGATTCTATTTATGTTCTGCATGTTCATTTATTTTGTTCTTTAGATTTCACATATAAGTGAGATTGTATGGTATTTGCCTTTCTCTGTCTGACTTCTATCACTTAGCATAATACACTTTAGATCTATCCATGTTGTTTCATTCTGTTTTATGGCTGAGTAATAGTCCATTGTATATAGATACCACAATTTCTTTATGCAATCATTTATCGATTGGTACTTTGAGTGCTTCCATTTCTTGGCTATTGTAAATAATGCTGCAATGAACATAGGGGTGCATATGTCTTTTCAAATTAATGTTTTCATTATCTTTTGGTAAATCAAGAAGTGGAATTGCTGGATCATTGGTAGGTCTATTTTTAATTTTTTGAAGAATCTGCATACCATTTTCCATAGTGGCTGTACCTATTTGCAATCCCACCAATAGTGCACAAGGGTTCTCTTTTTCCATATTTTCACCAACATTTGTTTTTTGTTTATTTATTGATGATAGCCATTCTGACAGGTGTGAGGTGATAGCTCCTTGTGTTTTTAAGTGACTTCTTTGATGATTAGTGACATTGAGTGAGCACCTTTTCGTATGTCGATTGGCCATCTGTGTATCCTCTTTGGAGAAATGGTACTGGCATAAAAAACAGACACATATACAAGAAGAAACTCAAAATAGATTAAAGACTTAAGTGTAAGACCTGAAACCATAAAACTTCTAGAAGAAAATGTAAGCAGTAAAGTCTCTAACATTGCTCTTAGTATATATATTTTTTCTGATATATCTCTTCAGGCAAGGGAAATAAACATACAAAATAAACAAATGGAATTATGTCAAACTAAAAAGCTTTTGTGCAGCTAAGGAAACCATCAACAGAATGAAAAGACAACCCGCTGAATGGGAGAAGATATTTACTAATGATACATAAAATAAGGGGTTAATATCCCAAATTTATAAAGAACTCATAAACCTCAACACCAAAAAAAAAAAATTAAAAATGTGCAGAGGGCTTGAATAGATAATTCAGTGTGTTTTGATATATTTGCAGAATTGTACAACCATCACTATCATCTAAATTTAGAACATTTTCATACCCATAAAAAGAAATCTCGTATACTTTATCAGTCACTGCCCATTCCCATATGACTTCTCCTCCTCCAGCCCTAGACATTTACTAGTCTACTTTCTGTCTCTATAGATTTGTCTTTTCTGAATATTTCATGTAAATGAAACCATACATTTTGTGGTGTTTCGTTACTTCTTTCACTTAGTGTAATTTTTGTTTGGTTCATCCATGTCACATCACGTATCAGGACTTCATTACTTAAAAAAAACAAAAAAACCAAAAAACTAAGTTTTGAGATAATGGTAGATTAACATGCAATTGTGGCAAATAATATAGGGAGATCCTCTGTAATTTTTCCCAGTTACCTATAATGATAACATCTTGCACAACTATAGCACAATATCACAATTGGATATTGACATTGATACAGTAAAAATACAGAACATTTTCATCACTACGAGGATACCTCATGTTGTTCTGTTAAAGCCACACACATCTCTCCCATCCCCACTCTCTTCTTAACCCTTTATAACCACCAATCTATTTTCATACATATAATTTTATCATTTCAAGAATTTTATGTAAATGTAATTTTACAACATGTAACTTTTGAGATTGACTTTTTTCGCTCAGCATAATTCTTTTGAGATCTACTCAAATTGTTCTGTGTATTAATTGTGTATTCACTTTTTATTGCTGAGTAGTGTTCTATGTTATGATGCACCACAATTTGTTTAACTGTTCATACATTGAAAGGCATTTGAATAGCTTTCAGATTTGGGCTCTTATGAATAAAGCTGTTATTAACATCATATACAAGGTTTTTTAAAATAATTATTTTATTAGTTTCAAGTATACACATATACAGGTTTGTGTGTGGGCATACATTTTCATTTGTCTGTGTTAAGTGCCCAAGAGTGCAATTGCTGGGTCATATGATAGTTGCATTTTTAGTTTTATAAAAAACTGCCAAACTTTCTCAGAGTTATGCCATTTCATATTCCCACCAGCAATATATAAGTGATTCAGTTTTCTTCACGTTGATATCAGTACTTGGTATTGTTACTAATGTAGGAAAAAGGTATGAGAACTATATAGGCTGACTAAATATTAAACCAAGTGGAATTCAAAGCCTGCTAGATGCCATTAGACTTGAAATCTGGTTGATAGCTATACAGTCAAAACATGGGTACCTGCAGAACAAAGGAAGATTCCTATTGAGATTACTAATAATTGCTTACCCATATCTTTAATGTTTACCCAAACCATGAAAGGAAAACAGGAAAACAGAGACTTTAAGCTGTAACATGTACAAGTTAAAGATAAATCATTCATTCCATTCTTTATTCCCTATGATCAGTAATTTTTCATAGAAACTAAATATATATTTTTTTATCATTTCAAGAATTTTATGTAAATATAATTATATATAAATATAATTTATATAAATAAATAAATATTTATTTATTTATAAATAAATACACACACAATACAATACACACACACACACACACACACCTACTCTTTTCGAGGCTCACTGTCTCATCCTCTCGACTTTGGAGAGGAGACCACATCTTCATTTGAGCACTATTCTCTAATAAACTTTCCTTTGTACTTAATTCTGGATCCCTCTTGAATTCTTTCCTATGCAGAGCCAAGGACCCTCTCTCAGTGTACATAAGGCTTGAGTCCTCACTCAGGTAGATTTGCCCCATCATGCGACATTTTTCCTAGAGACTACTAAGGAACCAAAGGACACAATCTTGATCTGCCTAAGTGGGCTGTGGCTCCCCTCTTTAGAGGTTGGCAGATCCAAGTGATTTCTTAGGCAGCAGCTGACACTGTTCTTGGAATCTGGTAGAGGCTAGTCTTCTGACCAAACAGGAATCCATTGGTCCTTTCTGACTTCACTTCTTCTCTTTTTTTAACTTCCCTGAAACTCTCATCTGAATTGTGAAGACTCACTGAGATTCTACCTTACCCAGGCTCCAAATACTGATCAGTACCTTTCAGCCTCAAAAGGGTGCGTGAGTCCCAGGGATTCTTGTGTCTCTTCTTTTCAGTCTCTTGCTTTCATTTTTCACTGGGGGCTCATCCAGGATAGCAGTGGACTATGAAAGCTCGCCCAGGCTAACTTCCCAGTCTTGCCTCTTTGCTTTTTCCTTGACCCCTCTCCTTTCTAGCAGGGACCTATAACAGGAGTAGTGAGCTGAGGAGCTCATCTGGGCTAACTCACCAACCTTGTCTCTCATTTATCCTAGTATTCATTTCTCGATTGGTTTTAGGATGCCAGAACAATCTCCAGAGAAAGACTTAATCATTTGGATTTTGGCTTGGCCCACCCCTGACTGTGTTGGTTTTTCTTGGCTTTCATCCTCAGTAAGCAGAACTATCAAGGTAGCCTTTCCCCAAAGGGCTAGGCTTCTTTGCTTCTCTCTCTCCACCTTGGATATCCCTACAATTATCCCCTCTCCTCTCACTCTTGCATTCTGAGGGGGAACCGAGTTCTTTGGGGACCCCGTCTGCTCCACCTTCAACTCCTGAAAGCCCTCCTCCTTATTCTTCTAACACAAACTCTCCTTTTTATCCACCACTCTCTGAGGAAGTTCCACCAGTCCCTGAGAAAATTAGCCCTGCTAACACCATCCAAAGTGGAGCTCCATACCAACCTCCATATTATAAGATAGGCCCCCTCAGGGAAGTTGTAAATGCTTGTGAAGGAATAATAAGAGTACATGTTTCATTTTCTATGCCAGACTTAGCTTTATGCAAATAAAAAATTGCATATTTTCTGAAAATCCTAGAAAATTTACTGATAAATTTGAAAAACTTACTATGACTTATGACTTAACCTGGCAAGATTTACAAATTTTATTACCCATATGCTGTACTGTAGAAGAAAAACAAAGAATTATTGGAGCAGCTAGGGGACATACAGCATTATTATAAGCAATGAGGGCCATGATGTCTACCAAACAAGAGAGAATGCAATCCCAGACTAGTGCCCCCAGTGGAATTACCAGAGAGGGGCTCAGGACCTGGAATGCAGAAACCATATGATAATACGCATCATGGAGGGATTGAAAAAAAATGTATTAATAAGCCTGTTAATTATGACAAAATCTGAGAGGTGATCCAAATGAAAAATGAAAATCCTGTCTTATTTTAAGGCTGTCTAATGGAAGTCTTTAGAAAACATACCAATGCAGATCCCACAATACCAGAAACAAATATTACTATGGGCCCATTTTATCTCCTAGTTAGCCCCTGATATAAGGAGAATATTACAAAAGTCTGCTCTAGGACCCCAGACCCTACGGACCAACTTTTGGACATAAACTTTACTGTCTATAATATTCAGAACAGAACAGAAGAAGCAGAAAAGAGCCAACAAAATAGATAAAAGAGCATATATTAACCACAGCTATAAGTCCCCTGCTGCCTCAGAGAAACCCTCATTTTGGATATAAAACATCCAACTGTAACACGAAGAGACAATCAGTTTCTCTCACTCATAAGGTTCTCAGCAATAACTGTTGTAACAAGTGTGGGCTAGAAGGACACTGCAGAAAAGACTGCCCACAGCTATGACACCAAAGAAAACCCTCTGAGCCTTGCTTCCCTGTGCAAACAGGAGAGGCATTGGTGGCAGAACTGTCCCCAACTCTGAAGGAAGATAGGGACTCCCAAGCCAATAATGGCAGAAAAGGGAAGTCACTGACAGGGCTCAGAGCCCTCACTGGCTCCTACCTAACAACTGTGCATCTTGACCAAAGAGCTTCGAATAACCCTTGATGTGACAAGTAGGAATATTGAGTTCTTACTTGATATGGGAGCCATGTACTCTCTTCTAACCAAATTTTCTGGGCCATTGTTCTCACAAACATGTTTGATTACTGGAGTTGATGGCTGCCCCCAAATCAAGAAGTTTACAACCCTATAAACTGCATACTAAGAGACCAAATGTTTACCCACCATTTTTTTACTTATGCCAAAATGCCCAATCCCTCTATTAGGATGAGATGCATGCTACTATCCATTTAGACACTTCACAATAAAATTTATTAGCCTACAATTCAGAATCCTTATTCTACTTACAAACTCCTTTATATTTGATACCCCTCAATATTAGGTCACAGGTCAATCCTTAAGTTTGGGCCATAGAAGACTCTGGAAAAGCCATTAATGTCATTCCTATTAAAATACAACTAAAACCTAAATACTAATTATCCATATAAATAACAATATCCACTCAAGACCAAGGCATACTAAAGTATACAGCCACTAATGAAAAAATTCTTAAAATATGTACTACTAAAGCCTTGCCCAGTCATCTTATAATATCCTTATTCTACCAATAAAAAAGCCTAACGGGAAATAAAAGTTTGTCCAAGACTTAAGGGCAATAAATGAGGCAGTAGTCCCAATTCATCCAATTGTCCTCAATCTCTATCATATTCCGACTCAGATTCCAGGGAAGGTCCATTGGTTTACAGTTTTAGATCTCAAAGATACTGTTTATTTTACATCCCTTTACATCCTGATAGCCAATATTTATTTGCACATGAGTGGGCTGATCTCAACACACATGAAACCTCTCAATACACTTGGAAGGTCCTACCCCAAGGTTTCCAGTATAGCCTATATTTGTTTGGGAATGCTCTGGCCAAGGAACTCAGAAATTTAAAATTGGCAGATGGTTCTCTTAGTCAATATGTAGGTGATTTGTTAATAACAAGCTTAGCAAAATAAAGCTGTGATTCTAACACTATCCAAGTTTTATTTTTTTAAGGAAAACAGGGATATTGGGGGTCTCCAAAAAAGATACAAATTCCCTCCAGAAAGTTAAATACCTAGGGTATGTTTTAACACCAGGTGCCTGAGCTTTAAGCTCTCAGATTAAAGGAAGCTATATTACAATAAAATCCCCCCAGATAAAGAAACAGTTAAGAACTTATTTAGGTATGGCTAGGTTTTGTAGAATATGGATACCCAATTTGGGGGTAATAGCTGAACCTTTATTTGAAACCATAAAAGATCCTGATACTGAACCCCTATTTTGGAACAGATCATGTGAAGCTGCTTTCAGTACCATAAAAGAAAAGTGAGGAACAGCTCCTGCATTAGACCTTCTAACTTTAGAAAGGCTATTTACCCTTGAATAAAACCAAAAAACAAGGGACAGCTTTGGGACTGCTAACTCAAAAGTCAGGGTATATTCCAAGACAACTGCCTATTTTTCAAAAACAATAAGGTAACTTTAGGTTGGTAACTTCAGGTTGGCCCAGCTGCTTACAAATTGTAGTGGCCATCATCCTGTTAGTAGAAATTACCAAACTTACTTTGGACAATGCCTTGAGATGTTAAACCCCCATCAAGTACAAAGTGTATTAGAGACCAAGGGACAACAATGGTTAATGGGAGGACATCGATTGATTTCAGGCCCTCTTTTTAGATATTCCTAATGTCATTCTCAAGGTTTGTAAAACACTAAACCCCGCCACTTTCATGCCTATACCTGATTTAGAGACCCCTTTCCATCATTGTGTTGAGACTATAGAACAAATTTATTCAAGCAAAATTGTTCTAAAAAAACGAACACTTAATCTAGATGCTGAATGGTTCACAGATGGAAGTACTTTTATAGATAAAGGGCTCAGGAGGACTGGATATGCTATTGTAAGCATATCAGATGTAACTGAGGCTAATGCTTTACCAGCTAACACCTCTGATCCAACAGTAGAACTTATTGCTCTTATTGGGGCATTATAATTGGGAAAGGGACTCAGATTAAATATTTATGCTGACTCAAAATATGAATTTATAGTATTCCATGCACATGCCACCATACAGAAAGAAAGAGGTCTCCTTACTGCAAAGTGCTCCCAAATTTAACACAAAGCTAAAATTTTACAGCTCTTAAGAAATAATGAGTGAACCTTGAGCAATAGAGGTTATTCACTGTAGGGGGTGCCAAAAATTCATATGGAATCAAGGAAAACAATCTAGCAGATTGAACAGCTAATACTACAGCAAATACTAATCCCTCTATCTAAGCAGCCCTCATACCAGAGGCCCTAAACCCCAACTACATACCTAATTACACCTTGGAAGAAGCCACATGAGCAAAATAGTGAAACCTCATTCTCGACTCATCAGAGTGGTTCACAGACAAGGAGCAATTATTCCTCCCAAACACTGAACAATGGAAGGTTAAGCTGAGATTCCTTATATAAGCTAATTTCTCCTGTCTCCATTGGAAGGGGTTTATCTCAAACCACTAAAGAGATAACCAGAGCTTGTGAACTTCGTGCTCACAATGACTCAGGGAGCCATGCCATTCCTCTTCCTTTGTTAAAGCCAGTACAGTACAGAGGATCATTCCCTGGGGAGGATTGGCAGATGGATTTCACTCAAATCCCAACTCGTATAGGGTTCAAATACTTACTAGTATATATTGATACTTTTACTAGATGGATAGAAGCTTTCCCTACTCAGACTGAAAAAGCTTTAGAAGCTTTTTAATTCTTACTTAAAGAAATCATCCCTAGATTTGAGCTATCCAGGAGCCCACAAAGTGACAATTGGCCTTCTTGCACTGATAAAATAACCCAGCAGAAAGCTTCTGCTTTAGGGATTAAGTATCATCTTCATTCTTTCTGGAGGCCCCAATCCTTGGGAAAAATAGAAAAAGCTAACCATGTCCTTAAAGAAACACTAGCTAAACTTTGTCAAAAGAACTATGAGACGTAGGTAACTCTTTTACTTATTGCACTGCTAAGAGTCTGGATAGCTCTCAAGGACTTTGAAGCTAAGCTCTTTTGAAATAGTTTATGGAAAGCCCTTCTTAACTTCAGACCAATATTTAAATGAATAAATTAAATGGGTGTTATCTCATATCATTAATCTGGGTCAAGTTCAAAAAGCACTTCAAGAATGCAGTGATAACATTCTACATACTCCTTCTAAAACTCAATTAGACCCTCCAATACAACTGAGGGATCGTGTCTCATTGAAAATGTAGAAGGAAAAGTCCCCAGAGAACCAACTTCAACCCAAATGGAAAGGGTCCTACTAAGTTTTGTTAAGCTCCCTAACTGCTATCAAATTATAAGGAATCAATAGTTGTATACATCTGTGTCGAATTAAACCTGTTTCTTATGAGTGCCCACATGTTCTTCTTGAAAATCGAACGAGAAGTGTGACCTATTCCTGTGAATGTGTGGAAGATTTTAAGCTCCTATTCCAGAAAATAGATAAGTCCACATGTCCCAGAGGATCAGGGGACTTTTCTGGAAGCAGTGGTATAGACACAAGGTTAAAAGAATAATTTTAACCTTGTGTCTATACCACTGCTTTCTTTTCAGAATAATTCAATCTCATTTTCATTGTGAAAATATTCATAGACATTATATATCTTTACCCTAAATTAACAAACTGCTAAGAACTAAATGGAAAAATACCCTCATTGTCAATTCCTCTCAAATTTTCTCACCAGGAGAGAAAATATATCCAATTTTTGGGTATGCCACCTTAGACTTGAAAACCCAGAAAAAAACCAAACTAATTTAAGGTCTTACCCTTTAAGCAATAATACAATACTCCAAATCTTAAATACAATCATAAACATTACAAAGCCAAAAAACAGTTTCATAGTACAATGGGTTTCACATCCCCCTCTTTGTTTTCGTACGACCAATTTTATTACTCAATATTTTAACTATAATACTACTTCTCTAAACTGAAAAGTTAATATAGGATGCATGTCTTGTTACAATTATACCCATACTAGCAATATATACCCCTTTAAAGCTCTAGCCAAATTAAGTCAGAGCATAATTCTCCCTTCAGAAGAATCCATATTTAAATGACTTTATTGGTCCCACATTATAGTCCAACCTAATTTCAGTTCAGAAAGGACTGTATTCCCAATACTACCCATACATGTATTGATTTAACTTGTGTACCAAGGTCTAATGGAACAGGCTGCACCTCTTGGAAATTGGGTTACACCCTTCAGGGAATACTACCCTCTTTGGATAAACACCCTGCAGTGGGGGAGTCTCACATCCAGCTCCCCCTCATTTCTCTACATAAATGTGTAACTCCACCTAATACATTTTCACATCACTTTAACCAAACAAGCTGAACTTCCTTCTCAGTCCCATTAGAGTTGTATTGGCTTTGTGGCACCTCCGATAGTCTCTTCAGGGGACCAGAGAAACCCCCAGGGGCATAGCTTAGTTCCATTCAAACAACTCTCAACACAGTGGAGATTTAACCCCAGGAACAATTGCTCCAGGGGGTATCACTATTCTCAACATAACTAAAATACACCCAAGGACCAAGAGAGCTTAGTACTTGCTGGAGCAGTTAGTGCCATTGATGCTGTAGCTCCATGGAGAGAATTCACCTATCACAAAATCATCCTAACAAAGATAATTATGTGAGTAGAGGCAGCCATTTAAAAGTGCAGCAGACACCCTAGGTGCATTACAAGCTTCTCTAAATTTATTGGCAAATGTACTATTTGATAATAAATTAGCATTAGATTATGTTATCAGGTGAACACAGAGGTGTTTGCACTGTTATTAATAGTGCCTGTTATACTTCTGTAAATAATTCTGGAATCATTGAAACCAACATAAAAAAATATATATATGAACAGGCAGAATGATTATACCAATATAATGAGGGAAACAAAGGACTCCAAGACATCTTTAAGGGCTGGTTCCCTGGCTTTACGCAGCTATTATCCTTTTTAGGACTTCTAATAGCTATAGTTTTACTATTAATTTTTAACCCTTGTCTTTTCTTTTTGTTAAATTTATGTCTTCTAGGCTACAGCAATTCCACATAAAGATAATGGCCATGCAAGGCTTCCAAACACTTCCAAATACTAAAACAATCCCCACATTCTCTGCCTATAGGGCCCTTCGAATAAGTTTCCATAGATTCTTATTCCTGACTGGCAGGGAATATAGCTCTATCTCAGCTTTGAAGAAGTTACAGCAGACAAACCTTCATCCCTTAACGCCTCCTTAAAAATAAGATAATAAAATCTCTGAGGGTTGGTGGGGGGGAATATAGGAAAGTGGCATGAGAACTACACAGACTAACTAAATATTAAACCAAGTGGAATCAGAGCCTGCTACATACTGTTAGACTCAGAACCTTGTTGATTAGCCATATGGCCATAACATATGTAGAGCAAAGGAAGATTCCTACTGAGATTACTAGCAATTGCTTACCCATACCTTAAATGCTTACCTATAATATGAGTGGAAAACAGGAAAACAAAGACTTTAAACTGTACCCAGCACAAGTTAAAGATAAATCCAATAATTTATTCTACTGTTTATTTCCTATAATCAGTAATTTTTCATAGAAACTAAAAGAAATAAACATATATAAATCCAGCTCTTTAAACACTCAGGGTCTCATCCTCTGACTTTGAGAGGAGACCATGTCTCTGTCTATGGAGCATTATTCTTTCTCTAATAAATTTTCCTTTGTCCTTAACCCCGGCTCACTCTTGAATTCTTTCCTGCATGGAGTCAAGGACCCTCTCTTGGTGAACATAGGGCTTTAGTCCTGTATAATTAAAGTGTTTTATTTTAGAAATTCTGATGGGTTTATAGTAATATCTTATTGTATGATCTGAGCTATTTCATAGTATCTACCTCAATGGGGTTCATGTGAGAGTTCATGTGTATAAAGTGTTTGGCATAGCTAGGTAAATGTTAGCTATGATTATTATTACAAAGTTGGAGATGATATGGTCTTCACTCTCATAGTAGTCATTATCTTATGGAGGACAAAGACATGGAAACAGATAATGTTAATCTAGATTGGTAAATGGAGGGAAGCACAAACCAGAAATTATGTAATCCCAGACTGAGGATTGGGGATGGCCAGGGAAGATTTCCCAGGAAAAGTGATCATTAACTAAGCCTACAAGAATAAATTACCTTAGCTAAGCAAAGGAAAGGGTGACATGGATACATTTTAAGCAAAGAGTACATGTAAGATGTAGTGGCTAAAAATTTAATATGGCTATAGGTCAGAGAGATAGGGATGGAGAAAAGCCAGATATGAGGCTGGTAACGAGAAATCAAGCCAGGACTCACATACTAGGAAAAAAGGAGTTTAGATTTAACCTCATAGGCACTGGGGAGGTACAGAATCCCCAAGAGTGACATTTGGCCAACTTGGAGACTTCAATGGTGCCTCTCATTTCCTAGGGCTTCCTACTCAGACTCCTGCTGGCAAGAAGGTGGCTACCTCCTGGGTCTCTGGTGGGCTGGCTATGCTCCCTTTTCAAGGGTTTCGGTTATAAAAAGCTTTTTACCTACTAGACATATTTACAATTCCTCTCTAACCCATCACTATACAAAGCTCAAACATGGCCATAAACAATTAATCACATCTCACTTTTTGGAAAGACAAAATCTCAGATTTCCATTCTTTAAAGCCTTGCTCCAGTTTCCCCTGTTTTTCCCCAGGCCTCTCTCAGACTTCCTTGCTTTCTCCTGTTCCTGTCCTAGTAAAATTCAGAGACTTTTTTGCCTTATCTGTTCTAGGAGGTGTGTTATCCTTAATGGTTTGACATTTCCTAAAGTTATTTGTAATAATAGGAACTATTCTCACACTTGTAGTTGCTAATAGCTTATTCTCCTTTTAATCTTGTGAGACCTCCAGCTTGATGAGTATTAGTTTCATTTTATTAAGAAGGAGGCTAAGTTTCAGAAGGGTGAAGTCATGTACCCAAGGTCACACATTTCAGGTGCAGTGTTAGGCTTTAAACCTATGTGGTAACCACCAGACCAGACACCCCTTGTTCACCTTCTTGGCCAAACCTTTTCACTTTCTCTCTCACTGGTCCTTACAACCCCCAAAGGGCAGGTTTTTGCTAAAAAGTTTCTACTTCTTCACCAGAAACCCTGGTAAAGATGATTGAGACAAGGCAGTCAAAGAAGCATCTAAATAGGCCCAGGAGGGGATCATGTCCTTCCCTTTACTCTACACTAACATTCAGTCTCATGGTGGCAGGTAAGATGAAGACCTTTAAAGGCCCTAAATGATGAATAGATTGTGGTTCTCCTGTCCATATGTAACTCAAAATAAAAACAATAAGCCATTGAAATCAGTATAAATTTCATTAATATTCTGATATATTTTATAATGACTAATTTGAAGTGTTTTTAAATATCGAATAAGAAAATGTTCCATCTGGGGGACCATTTTTTGTGCAATGATTTGAAAGTGATTATTTATTGGCCTATCTACAGTATATGGTAGATGTGAATGCCTGATGACAACATCATGCGAATCTGAGGGCTGCTTGTTCTCACTGCCATGCTTACCTTGGTCCCTCTGTCTGTCATGGCCTCCAGGAGTTGGGGGTCTGTCAGCTTCCACTTTGAGGAATTGGGCTCCATAAGGACTACCTCTAGGGCTCAATTCAGGCCCCTAGCCACAGGCTGTTGGTTTGGTGCAGGGGACAGGAAAAGAAAGTGGGGCTCCTCCTTTTTCTCTGGCTCCTGCTCTTTTTCTGTCTCTGACTCTACATATCTTTTTAACTCTTTCACTTTGCTTTTTTCTTGCCCTCTCTATTCACTTCTATCTCTGAGTTTTTCTCCTTTGCCCCAGTCTCTCGGACTGTTTCTCCTTTCATCTCAACCTTTCTGTTTCTCTTTGTCTTTCTGTCCTTCCTTCTGTCCTCCTCATATTGCAGTGTCACTTACTTTGCTTCTTGACTTCTGTGGACATTTGCCTTGGTTTCAATATCTCCCTGTCTTCGTCTTACTTTCTTTCTCATCTCAGAGCCTATAAGGACTTTTAGAAAGGATAAAACTGCTATATCCTGATCTCTTTCTCCAGAGGAGTTAGGGATGAACGCTTATCGCTAAATTTAAACCTTTTGGGCTTGGGTGGGGCCCTCCAAGAAGACAGCTAAAGAAGGAGGGAAAATTGGCTTATTCAGGAAGAGGATGGAGCCTGGGGTGGGAACTTGGCAAAGACTGTGACTTCCAACATTCAGTCAGTGTCCTGGTCCTGTGCTCTCTGATTGAGGCCTCGAGGCTATTTTTGGAAGTTTTCAAAATATCTCAGAAGGCTCCTACCCACTCCATTCAGCTTGGGATATCAGAGGATTTATTGAAGATAGAACTGAGGACTGCTTTCTAGTCTTCCTCTATTCTTCCACCAGCCCCGAAGTGTTACAGTAGTAATACTTCCCCAGAATGGGGCATCATGGAGGGAGAGGTAGCAGGTGATGAGCCAGACAGAGGGCAGGAAGGTGAATAAAAGCCTCAAATACTAAGCCTCTAAAGTGATCCAGCTAGAAGGAATCCTAGAGGTCAGCTAGTTTTGCTCCCTCAATATGCATATGTGGGGAAGGCTAGAGAGGGTACTATTAATATCTCTCTCAAAAAAAAAAAAAGCAAGAGAAAAGAATCTTTTAGATTTATTCCCTTCACCTCTGCCCTAGTTTACTATTTCTGGCATGGATTGTTGCAATAGCTTGGTTATTCTGCTTCCAGACTCTCTCTGGGCAACCTAGCCTCTATACTGGCCAGAGAAATCTATCAGATTTTGAGGTGAGTATGGCAATGGAGAGCCAGCTCTGTGTCATTCTGCTTAAAGCCTTCACTAGCTCCCCAGTACCTATTAGATAAACTTCAAAATCCATTAGCCTGACACATAAGCTTAAGCTTGTTTATGATTTATCCCCCTCTTACCTTTCCAAATTCTTCTCTTACAATGTTTCCCTTTGGATACTTCAAAACTTTTTGCCATTCTCCACATTCTCCTAATCTGACATTCTCTCTCTCTCTGTTACTACATACTTCTTTCTCTCTCTCCCTCTGTCTCCCTCACCCTCTCTTTCTCTCTCTCCCTCTCCTTCTCCCTCTCTCTTCTCTCCTCTTCCCCCTCTCAAAAAAGTTAATATATGTTTACAAGTAGAAATTCAAATAGCATAGTAAAATGAAAGGTAGAACCCCTCAAGCTTTCTACACCCTATTCCCATCCAAAGGTAACCACCACTTACCTCGTTGACCTAATCCCCTGTTATTCTCTCTCTCTAACTGTGATCCAGCTATAAGTGCCTCCTTGTTGTTCTTAGAACCTATGAGCTCCCACCTCAGGATCTTTGCTCTTGCTAATCCCTCTGCCTGGAATGCTTTTTCCCCAGATATCTTGCATGTTCCCTCAGTTTCTTCATGTTGATACTTAATTGTTGTCTTCTCAGTGAAGCCTTCTTTGACCTTCTTTATCTAAATTTGCAGCTGCCTCTGCATCTCCTATTTACTTCCCTGCTTTATCATTTAGCACTTAACATCATCTAATTCACTACATATTAGACTGATTTACTTGTTTATTATCTGTCTCTCTCACTAGAATGTAAGTTCCATCAGTGATTTTTTTACCACAACTATAACTCCAATACCTAATAAAGCACCTGTAACATCACAGATTTTCAATAAAATATTCATTGAATGTAATTTAACAGGTGATAATCATACATTCTCTTATGTATTTGAGATAGTGTCTAGACTGTTCTTGCTGACTAATTTGCTCTTTCATTGGTACCAAACTGCTTTAATCACTAAAGTGTGTGTGTGTGTGTGTGTGTGTGTGTGTGTGTGTGTGTGTGTGTGTGTGTGTATGTGTAGTATGCACTTACATTTCTGGCTTCTGTACATGCTATTCCTTCTGCCTGGTCTATGTGGAGAACTCCTGCTCACTTTTCAAGTCTCATCTCAAGCTCCATCTTTTTTGTGAAATCTTTTCTGCTTTTGCAAGGCTGGATTAGATACTCCTCTTCCATTCTACTATAGTCTCTCTACCATTGTATTTTATCACCTTGTGCCTTGATCATCTATTTACACATCTGCCTCCCCTACTAAACTGTAAGTACCCTGAGGAACCAGGGCTTCATGATGATGATATCCATAGTGCCTGGTTTAATGTCTAGAATTCAGTAGTTGCAGCTGTAATCAGATCTAAATTTGAATCTAACCTACCAATTCCTAGCTATGTGACCCTGGGGAAGTTATTTCACCCTTTTGCATCTTAGTTTCATATCCTCTAACACAAGACAGGCATCATGATACTCACCACAAGGAGTTGTGGTAAGGATGAAATTAAATAACTCTGCAAGCATAAAGTGCTGTAACAAATATGTGGGAATCTAGTTACCTCACTTGTTCCTCATGAAGGAATTAGGGCAAGTATTTTGAGCTCCATTTTTCAGAGACCCAGAGAAGTGAAAGTGAATATTCCAAGGTTACAGTTTCCAACTGAATCTCCTAGATTAGAAGATCACTCTCTGAGAAGTAGGAATGTTATGAACTCCAAGACTCCTGGCTCCTAAGCAAACATGTGAGTATGGTATACTGCCCTCAGAGAAGACTGATATCTCTGGCAGCATGCCCTGCCCCACTGAAGGAAATGGAGAGCAGTCCTCCTTTGTCCCCAGCTCCTCCTTAGCCCAGAAGTTCTTAGCTATCTCAGCTTCTTAATCAGGGAGCAGGAAATAGTCCCCTACTATTTGAGATTGGAGGAACTTTTTTCCACAAGGGGCAATTGAAGGCTGGGCCTACTCTGGGGGGAATTCTGAGAAGAAAAGAGAGCACAAGAACCTCTGTACATAATGCCTTCTGTTTGCCAGCCACTTTCTCACATGTCTATTCATTTAGGTAAGAAACATTTACTGATCACCTACTGTTTGTCAGGTATTGTGCTGGATGCTGAGAGTGTAGAGGTGAATGAGACTAGAGGTGGAGGACACAGATGGCAAACAGGTGATGACCATAAAGAACACATGGTAGTTTTCTCATTTTATGGATGGGAAAACTGGGACTCAGAGAGGGGACATAAATTGACCACAACAAACGGCTAGTGCTGGGATCCAAAATGCAGGTTTGTCTAACCTTGAACTTGGTACTCTTTTCACAATACCATCTACCTTCTTGAACCTACCGCCTCCAAATCATTTCCTTCACCTACCTATCTTAGTGCTCAAAATGACACCATGAGAGGTACTCCTGTAGGGTAACACATGCTTCGAAGAATTCTCTATCAACATGTCATGACAGCATACCTGAGAGCCTGAGTTATTAGCATATTTCATTTACGAGCTTTAATTTAGCAGTTACCTAGCAGGAAGCAGAAGAGAGTGGGAACAAGATGGTGAATTCTGATGGAGGCCAGAAGAGGAAGGACTAAAGCTATAGTAGCTGGAATGAGGGCCTAAATGTATAGAAGTAAATATGGATTAATACTTGTATAATCTTGGCAGGATAAGACAGAAAAATTGAAATGAATATTGGTAAAATTGACAACAAAAATGAAAAATTTATTTTGTATTGTAAAAATTAAAGTCAAAAGACAAAAGACAGAGGACATATTTGTAAGGTATTTGACAAATATAGAGTTGATGTCTTTAAATATAAAGAAATTTTACAAATCAATAATAAAAAGATAACACCTCAGGAAAAATTGAACAAAGGATATGAATCAATATTTTAAAAAGAAAAAATACAAATGACTAAGTTAATATAATTTAATTTAAAATAAAAATGACAAAATGAAAAGATGCTTAACCTTAATAGTAATTAAATAAATGAAAATAAAAATGAAGTAGATTTTTTTTTTTTGGTCTACCAAATTGGCAAAGATTAAAATGACTGATACTCAGTATTGGTAAAATAA
Source organism: Pteropus medius (assembly GCF_902729225.1). Taxonomy (NCBI): domain Eukaryota; kingdom Metazoa; phylum Chordata; class Mammalia; order Chiroptera; family Pteropodidae; genus Pteropus; species Pteropus medius. The sequence goes on along the minus strand of NW_024353905.1, from coordinate 3,460,629 downwards.
AAGTACTTGCATGCACTGATCATGGAAATAGAAGTTAGAATCATATCTCTAGTCTTCAGGTACACAGGGTGGAGTAGATAAACACTGCTTCCCTCTCACAACCACATCAAAATTACAACTAACCTACAGAACAACTATCAATGAGAATCACTTGAAGTCTAGTTGAACAAACGTCCTGTAACTAAGGATATAAAGAAGAAGCCACATTGATACTGGTAAGAGGGATAGAGATGAGAAATAGGCTGGCTCTACACCCATGTGTGGCTGTTGAGAGTTGGGAGAAACATCTCGGCTTTAGAGATACCCTCAGAAGAGCCAGGGGTCCCAGCCCTACGCTTGGCTCCCCAGCCCAGAGCACCAGTGCTAGGAAGAGAAGTCCCTACAACTTCTGGCTATAAAAAACAGTGGAGTTTATGGCTGAGTGAGATGGGGGGAGCTGTGGGAGTCCCAGGAGTTCTTCTTAAAGGGATTGGCCATAGACTTGCTTGCTAACAGACTCACTCACTCTGAGCTCTAGTGCTGGTGCAGCAACTCAAATGGCACCAGGGACATATGAAGAAGAACTAAAATGTCTGGCTTCTGGGTGAGAGCTGGAGGGGCAGCTTTCTTCCCAACAGAAGTGCTGGCAGAATCCACTGTTTCATTGTTGAGCCTTCCCCCCTCCCAGTGTGCAGATGCAGGCAACTGCCATATCTGAGTCTCCATCATACTGGCTAGCACTGGTCACACTGCCCTGGTGATTCCCTGAGATATTACCCCACCCAACTTGTGGGTTCATGCAAGCCACTTACAGTGGCTTTTCCATTCAAACAGCCTGTCTTGGCTTATGCTTCAGACTTTCATAAAACCTCTCAAAGGTTCACAAACCCCAAACAAATAGCATCTGACATCTTGCTGAGCAGCCCAAAGTCCGGTACTAGTGGCAGCTGGCCTAAGTTTGCAACTTAGCTTCTCCAAGGCACCTCCAAGCCCAGCATGAGTGAAGACATCTGCAGATCACTTTGTGGCTCATGCCAGATGGCCTTGGGCAGGTCACAGGTGGTGGGTGAACTTGACCTGAGGTGAGGCCCCTCCTAGGAGGCCGAGGGACCGAAAAACTGGGTGGTTGCTTTGGACTGAGCCAGAGCACCACCCCGCTGCCTCCACAAAAGACACACCCAAAGAGCAGAGTGGGCAGGCATCAGAGCCCTGTTAAAGTGAATTCTGCTCTGTGGTATCAGCTCCTGCATAATAGCTCCTCTACTGTAGTCATGGCCAG
>NW_024353905.1:3409690-3456821 GCF_902729225.1 Pteropus medius | reverse complement strand
ATGCCAATTATAATCGAAAAAAGCATTTTTTAAAAGAGCAATATTTCTGAAGATTGTTTGGCAACATGTATAAAATTTGAGATTTGCTTATCTATGACCCACTGAAGAACAAATGTGGACCAGTGTGTAGAGATATATGCATAAGGTTATTCATTACAATACTGTTTGATGGTACAAAATTGAAAACAACCCAAATATCCTAATTAAACTATGGCACATCCATGCATTGAAACACTATGCAATCACTTAAAATGGTGAAATAGACTTTTATTAGTTGACATACAAAGATGCCAATGAAATATTTTTTCAGTGAAAAACGCAGATTATAAATCAGCATATAGAGGGTGTAAATTATGTTTGGGATGTATCTGTGATATTTTGGCCTATATTAATATAATATAAATAATAATATAAATATTGTTTCTAGAAGTTCATCTCTATATTGGGCAGAGTTCTCCAGGGTCCAGCTTTAGCATGGCATGTTAACAGGCACACAGACAAATGACAAATTGAAGTCTGTCCAGAGGGAACCAAGTAGGCTAGGAGGGAGTGGACCCAACTCAGGAAAATAGTTGAAGGAGCTGGAGTCAGAGAGGACAAAAATTACAGGGAAACCGATTTGGGCTTAAATAGAAGCAGCTCTTCAAATACCGTAGCTCTCTTGTGATTGAGTAGGCTGTCTAGCTAGGTATGAGAATTAAGCTTCTCACCACTGGAAGTGTGTAAGGAGAGGATCAGGGAGTCAGATGGCTTTCAAGTCAGTTCTCTTCCAGTTTTTGAGAGTCTCAGACTTGACAAATGCTGTGGATCTGCAATGCCTGCCTGGGGCTGATGTGAAAGGGAAAGGCAGGGGCCCTTGGGAATAAAGCCCAGCAGGATCTGTAGTGAGTTAGAGTAAAGACCACAGTCAACCTGGCTTCCCATCCCCATCCCCTCACACAGGTCTCCCCTTCTCTTGCCTGGCCTCTCTGCCCCTAAAGTCCCTCTCTTCTCCCACAGCATCTGACCTGTGGGAACTGTAGGGCTTCCAGCAAGGAAATCGGAGCTCACTCAACTCTTTCCTCCTTCTGGGTCAGGGAGTTTAAATTGGCTCCATTATTAGGCTGAATAGGTAGAGGGTTACCTAGGTGGTGTGATTAAAAGGGCACTAGACCAACTCATCTCCCTATTTTAAGAGACCTTTCAATATCTGATTTTTCACTATTAATGCTTTGTCCTTTGAATCTTGAATGCTTTCCAAAATTCCTTTGCAAAAATGCCAATAATTCCAGGAAGAGAATCACCTTAAGTTGCCAGGAAAAGGGGAGGGGTAGAGAATGGCGTCTGAATTCTGCAGAGGGCCTCTTCTGAGTGTCTAGCGGAAGTTTTGTATGCTGGGAGGCTGAGCAAGGCAAAAGAAGGGCGGAGACTTTGGGGGAGGAATTTTCTATCTAGGGTCCCAACCTACTCTCTGGTTAAAGCTTAGAACAGCTAGACTCAGTAGTTCCTAGGCCTGGCTGCACATTAGAATACCCAGAGAGCTTTAAAAAATACTGATGCCCAGACTTCATTCAAGCCAGAGGATTCTAATTTAATTGATCTAGGGTGGGGTCCAGACATAGTTATTTTTGCAAATCTTCCCAAGTGATTCTAATGTACAGCTAGGGCTGTGAACCATTAAGCCAAGAGAGCCCCAATCAGATGAAATCCTGCTTGGGGGAGAATTAGTTAGATCAGCCTCCTGGTCAGGGAAGAAATGGACAGGGTGATGAGGAAATGATGATACTACCCCACTGCTCCCTAGCTACCTCAAGGGTATTTAGGGGCAAGAGGGATAATTACTGTGTAGATGATCAAACTTTCTGGTGAGCCTGGAACTTTCCTTATTTTAAAACTGAAAGTTCCACATTCCCGGCAAACTGGAAAGGTTGGTCCTCCTACACAGGGTGACTGCAAGTATTTAAACCTTAAGTCATTTGAGCACTTATTGGGACAACCACTTCTTTCTCTCTCTCTCAGTTTTCTCTTCTGTAAAACAAGGATAGCCTTTAAATGTTTGTTCTGCCTCTCTCACCGGCTGTTATAAAATGGAATGATGTTAATGAAAGGGCTCAGTGATCTGTAAAGCACTGCACACACTACTGGATAGAATGTTATAAATAATAAGCAGTACCTGCCAGGCTGAAAAGGTCACAGGATTCTTGCCAGTTAAATCTGTAATGTTTATTGTGGTGGCGGGCTGGCTCTCATTTACCCTTTTCTTCTCTCCCATGGGTTCCTTTACCCCTTTCTCCAACATTTAAAAAATCCTCAGATATCAGAGTTGAAAGAGATCACTGACACCTTTCAGTCCTATCCCACCTTCAAGAGATGGAGTTCTAGAGAGGTAAAATAATTGATCCACTGTCATAGGGCTCATTAGTGGCAGAGCTGTGACTAAACTCGGCACACTTTGATGTCTAGCCCCTTCATTCCAGAGTTATATAACATTGTCCAGCCACCTCCCTGATTCTCAATAAGCCTATATGTCCTTTGGGGTGCATTATATTTTTAATTTTTTCTATTTTTCAATTAAAGTTGACATGCAATATTATATTAGTTTCAGATGTACAACATAGTAATTACACATTTATATAACTTATGAAGTGATTGTCCCTATAAGTCTAGTACTCACCTGGCACCATACATAGTTATTACAATATTATTGACTATATCCCCTATGCTGTACTTCACATCTCCGTGACTGTTTTTATAATTGGCAATATATACGTTTTAATCCCTTCCCCCTTTTCACACAATAAGAAACATTTTATTTTATTTCTCCCACAAAAACTGAATATGAAAATAAAGGAAGCTCAAGGGACTGTGAGAGGTCCGGGCAAGAGAATCAAATTCAGTCTGGAAAAATGGTGATGATCTGGGAGGACCTCTCAGATGAGGTAAGCTGGTACTAGAAGAAAAGTAATAGTTCTTCAGGGAAATAGAAGAGGAAACCAACCAGGGAAAAGCGTTTTTCGGGTGTGGGAACAGCCTGCCCAATGATCCAGAGGAGTCAGAAAACATGGCTTTTCGGTTTAGTCCAGTTGTTGGTATGACTGGACAGTAGAGTGGTGAATAGCTAGATAGATGATGCTTGTCATATATGCCTTGCTAAGGAGCTTGGACTTTAGCCTGTAGGTGTCAGAACACCACTGAAAAGTTTTAAGCTTGGGTCAGATATTTAACTCTCTAACTCCAGGTCAAACAGAGAGGGATTAACAAAAACAGTGCAAAAATTAGTTATCCTCAACCTCAGAACAAAACTAACACTCATTTTCCTGGCCCAAGCTGCCAAGTAATAGAGCTGATGCTTAACCCTGACTCATCACTGGGATGCCCTGTGCCTGTGTGGAAGTTCAGCCCCACCCTCCCCTGTCTTGCCTGAGTTTAGTCTTAGACGGGTAGACTCTGGGCTCAGGCTGGCAGGCTTTCAGGCCATCCCTTCCAGAGTATGCCTCCCAGGTTGCTCTAGGGCCAGGGAACCAAGTACTCCTCTAATCCTAGGAGATACTGTTCCTTGGCATTACATCCCCCAAGATCTCCTGTTTGGCTCTTGTTCCCATCTGCATAGGGGGAGTTTTCTCTATTTGTCTTTTGGGTTTCATGTAATGACCCCTCCTACTCTCAGGTTCCCATAATACAGGGTTCTTTTTCTTTCTCCCCCACGGAGTTTTTCTGAAGCATGTTCATTAGCTGACAGTCTAATGGAGAAAGCAGACAAAAGTAATTATAGGACAGTGGGAGAGTTGGGTGTCCAAAACACAGTAGGAGAACAGAAAAAGAAGGGAGTTTCTGTCGGGGATAGGGAAGCTTCCCAGAGAAAATGACATTTGGCTTGGGTTGTGAAGGGTGAATAGGAGTTGGTCAGGTGGATAAGGATTACAAACTGAAGGAACAGTAGGCTCGAAGGAACAGAGCTTTGGACTTACCTAGGGGTGATTAGGTGTGGTTCCAACATAGAGGAATTGCATGGTGGGGTAAGGGAGGACATAAAGTGTGGGAAGGAATGTTGAGTTGAGACTGCTCAACTGTCTCCTGAGCCTCTCCACCTGGATGGTTCACGGGTATCTCAGACTCACCATATCCAAAAACTTCATCATCTATTCCTTGTCCCACAAATTGGTCCTCTTCTAGGGCTTCTAATTACTGAGTCCTAGCAATTTTACCTCTTTAAACTCTCTCTGATTTATCCTCTTCTTTCCATTCTTAATATTACCATCCTAGTTCAGAACTAAAGAATGAATATGCCTTTTCTTTTTCTACAATGAAAACGATGTGACAGATCATGTCTCCTTTTTCATATGGACTTCAGGGTGATCAAAACCAAATTCACGGCTCAGCTGTGTGAGCTCTAGTGGCTTCCATATTGATCTAGTCTTTCTCTTTCACCAGCATCAACAGGGTTCCTCAATTTTGACTTTCTGATTCTGACATCTATCATTTTGAATTTAAAAATTTTATTTATTTATTTTATGTCATTACATTTCATGGTGAATTACCTCAGATAATTTGTGGAATGAGTTGAGAGATAGATGGATTGAGAGATGGTTGGCCCACAGGAGATAAAGTAGTTCGATCCTCATTACTTTTGCCTGAACCATTACAAACTGGGTTCCAAACTGGGTTCTATACCCCACACCCTATCTTATTCCTTCCAATCTGTATTCATCTGGCCTGCAACATTGTTCTTTCTAAAAGCTAAGTTGATCAAGTCACTCCTCTGCTTTAAAACCATCAGCAGTTCCTTATTGCCCTGAAGATAACATTCTAGACCTCTAGTGCAAGGTGGAAAGCCATTTGTGAACTTACTGCCTCTCACTATTCATACTTGTTGAGTACCAACTATACTGTATGCCAAAAACTATCCTTGGTACTGGCATTCAATAGTGACCAATAGACACTGTTCCTGCGCTCATGAAACCTTTGGTCTGGTTGGGGAGACAGACATTAATCAACTCAAGACTCAAATAAATGTATACTTACAAACCATGGTAAGTTCTCTGGAAGAAGAGTGGCTAGTTCTCTGAGGATATATGTCAGGGAACCTAAGTTTTAGAAATTAACATTTTATCTAAATGAAGGATTGAGTTGTTGTTAACCAGGTACGTTGTGTGTGTGGTGAGGAAGGTGGGGGCGGGGGTGGACACATGTGCCCCCTGCAGAACAAATAGAATACAAAGATCTTTGTAGAGGATGGATTGCAGGAAGCATGGCACGTTTTAGAAACGGAAAGAAAGTCAGTATGGTAGGGAAGAAAAGCAACAGGGGAGGTTGATTCAGAGACTGGAGAGGTAGGAAGGAGCCACATCATAAAAGGCTTTTAAGGGTTCTGACAAAGATTTTGTTCTTTATCATAAGAGCAAAGAGAAGAAGCCTTTGAAGACTTTTAATCTGAGGAGTGACAGGATCAGATTTGCATGCTGAAAAGATTCCTCTGGCTGCTTTGTGGAGAATAAATTGGAGGAGAGTCAGAAAAGATGTGGGGAGATCAGTTAGAAACTTGCTGCATTTGTCCATTCAACTCAGCTGAGACCAGCGTAGTGACAATGGAGATGGAGAGAAATGGACAGATTTGCGAGCTATTTAGGAGGTCCATTGATAGAACTTGGTAATAGACTGAAATGGGGAGAGAGTTGAGAAAGAAGATGTGAGGACAGGTTTTGGAGAGAAGATAAGAAGGGATTTTAAAAGTGTTGAATTGGAGGCATCTCTGACATGGAGCCTCTTTGCCACATGACCTAGTGCTCTAGCTTCATCTCAGATCTCTAAATTTCTGTGATCCCTCACTTGCTTGACTTTGTAGATTCTGCTTCTTCTGTCTGATGCACCACTTTAGTTACTCCTCCCCACACACACACATCCTCATTTTCCAGGAGGAAGGTGTAATGAGGGGAAAGTCTCTAAGGTGTGAATTTTCTGTGTATGTGTGTGTGTATGTGTGTATGTGTAAATATAGAATAACTTGAGCTAGTGTAATATTTAAAAGTGTGACATCTGGGCTTATCTCCTGTCATCTTCAGGTGCCAATGACTTTCAGCAAGTTATTTACTCTCTCCCAGCTTCAGCTTCCTCATCTCAAAAGTGGAGACAATACTACCTATGATTTGAGGTTGTTGTGAGGATTAAGTGAGATATTAATGCACCTCAAGTACTTAGCAAGCTTTCTGACACATAATAAGCACTCAATAAATATTGACTGTAGTTGTTGTCGAATGCTTGTGTGTGTGTGTATGTGTATGTGTATGTGTATGTGTGCGTGTGTGGGGGTAGTAGACATGGGCAATGAAGACACCAGCCTGACTAGAGAAATCCAGTTGTATTTAAAGGGGGAATAAAGGATGTTTTTTTTTAAGGGGGAGGGCGAAGGGCATTATATTTAGAGAGAAGGGGCAAGGAAAAGAGATATATTTAAGCTGAGACCTAAAGGAAGGAAAGGAGCCAGCTATACAAATAGCCAGGAGAAATTGTTCCAGGAAGAGTGTACCAGGTAGAAGAAACAGCATCTGCAAAGACCCTAAAGTGTGAAAACATGGCACTGAACAGGAATTGCAAGCAGACCAAGTCCAGCCTTGCCTAGGGAGTGGAGGAGCTCAGGTAGGAGCAGAACACCTTGAAGAAACAAATGAGATGATAAATGAGTAAATGCGATGAGGTGAAGGGGTTTTATTATCTCCACTTCCATTCTCCATATAGTCTATGAAGTCAAAGCCTCAGGAATGAGAAGCAGCCACCCTACCTCACCCCACCTCCTGACCAGCAGGCAATCCCATGACCTCTGGAGTGTACTGTGCTGATCCCGCTCCCTAGAAAATGGAAACAACCAGAATGTGAAGCACCAGAGGGCTGGTGTACTTGAAACTCAGGGACACAGACAGCCAGTGGGTGGATCCAGACAGAGGCCTTTGCCCAGGAAGCTAGGATGATCTCATCTCTATGGCAAGCATCATTAATCAGGAGTCCTCGAGCTAGGCAAGTTTCTGGGAGATGAGGAGAGAATGCAAGCCACAGCCCTTAACTTCAGGAACTTTTGTTGGAGATCTGGAACTTATGTAACAGGAGGAACAAGACCTCCTGTTTCCAGAACAGCTGCAGGACGGGAGAAGGCAGCATTTTTCCTGGGTCTCAGAAAAATTCTTCCCTGAGCAATGTTAAGTACTCTGTTCAGGTTTGCTCTCAGCAGAGAAACCCATGAGCCAGCCTCTGTAACTTTATTCCACTCTTTTAAACAACTCAGCTTCTATTTTCACATGATGTCCCCAAAGCAACAGAAATATAGTATTATTCCTTTTTTTTCCCCCTAATTTACTTGATCCTTATTCCTCTTGAGTCTGGAAACCCAGCAGAAACAGCACTGGCCTGGGAATCAGGAGAACTAGGTTTTTCACTGAGCAAGTCCATTTGCTTCTCTTGGCCTTAATTTCCTTACATATAAAATGAGGACATGTAGCCTAGATTATATTAAAAGTGTGATATTCTAGGATTTTGATTTCTGTTTTCATCCTTTTACAAGATATAGGAAAAGTAGGGTTAGGCAGTGATGAAGGACCTGGCTAGCTCTAAGATTCGGTGTTCCTTTGAGTTAAACACAAGCCTCTCTCTCTTCTCCCAAACATTCTGACACTCAAAATAATTGGTTGAATGTCTTTGGACCCAGTCATCTGGCAGCAGCACATTTGAGGCTTTGTCAATCTGAGGAAAGTAGAGACAGCCCTCTCAGCCACTAATCCCCAAACTTTGGAGAAACAGAGGCTGGGGAGTTTGGGAAGAATATGTGTGTAAGATAAGGTAAAGAACAGCTCCTCTTCTTCCCCCAAGACATTACACCTGCCAGCAACACATTCTCTAGAGCCACTGGGAAAGTCCAGGAACACATGATGTGTCTGGTATTGAGGGGCACATAACCTGGTGGAGGGCCCTGCATTTTCCCCACTGAGACACATCTGCATATGGACTCTCATCTGTAAGTTCACACATAGCTGGGCTGAACATAAGCAAAGTGACTTAGAGGGTGAGAAAGAGAGGAAGGGTTCTCAAAATAGAATTAGAAATATTTGAGACCTACATTTTTTAGATAAAAGTTGTTCAAATATTTTATGGTCTGAGACTAGGGGTTAAGGAATAAGAAAAAGTGTTTCAGGAAGAAGAATGTACACATTAGCAACTTGAGAATATACATTAGGCCCACAAACACATGTACATGCAAATGGTCACATAAACAGGCAAGTATGGGAGCATATAAAAACACATATATAGCCAAAGAGAGGTACATCTTGACCCAGGAAGACCCTGGGGAAAGAAAGAGTAGTGTTGGTTTTGTCTCCTAACAGGAGAACTTGAGATAGTATAAGGAGGGACTTGGGCCATTAGAGAATATGGACATAATGCAAATTGATAGGCCTTCAGGGTTGGACATGAGAATGGCGGGTCCCTCTCTTCCTCTGGTCTAGCTGAGCAATCTGTCCTGAGCTCCAAAGATATGCCTGAAAATGTGCTGGGCTCCTTTTGTGTGTAACAAAATTGTGATCTCTTTCTGGGAACAACTACAGCCCAGCCTGGAATGGAGAAAAAGAAAAAAAAGCAGCAGTTGACAAGACAAAGCAGGATGTAGGAGGGAGGTCAGATGAGCACTGTGGAGCTTGGACATTTGGGGAGCTTGAGGGAGGCAGGAGCATAAGGACAGCAGGAGAGATCAAGGGAGATCTTTGTGCAGATGAGAGTGAGCACATTGTACTGTGTACATGTGGTGACAGAGCCTGACTCAAGGGGAAAGGCTGTGCTGAGGGGCTGTGAGAGGAAGAGCAGGCTGCAAAGGTTAAGTGTGTGTGTGTTGGGCAGAGGGGATCACCTGACGACTGGGCACAGGTGAAGGCTGCATTTCTGAAGATCACCACGGTGTCCATGTGGAGAATGGCCACATAGAGGAAGGCCTGGATGTGGCAGCCTAGAGGCAGGGAGACCAGTGAGAATTGGTGAGGGCTGACCTAGGGTATTGGAAGTGGAGATGGGAGGGAGAGAAGCTGTGAAGGATAGGCAGACAGACAGACAGACAGACAGAGAGCAGAGCTTGAAAACTAGATGGCAGGAGTCAGGCAGAGGAGAGTTAAAGATGATGATATGGTACACACAAGGGACAGTGCTAACAGCAAACCCACCAACAGATACAGATCTGCTGGGAAAGAGAGCTTCGGAGGAGAAAGAGTGAGCACCCCTTGAAGAGCCTCACACAGAACCGGGCACCTAGCCGGCCCCTGGTCACTGATGGAGGCGTGGGTGAGGTGGACAGATGGATAGTGTCTTCCAGGTGTATCGAGTTTGATCTGTGGGCCATTCATGGAGGGGCCATATGTTCTCATGGGGCTGTTCTCTTGGCCCCACAGGCAGACTTGCCCCTTGTCACTGGCTGCTGGTTGCTGGAGACAGGACTGCGAGCTAGTGACTCCACTGGGAGACCCTCTCTGCAGCGCTAATTTCATATTCCAAGAGGATACTGGGTCAAATTGAATTGATATTGGTTGGCTCAGAAAAGCTCTTGAAAAGCTTCCAGCCTTATATTAGAGAAAAAGCCAGAGAGAAACTCTTTTCTCTCTCACTGTGGTCCATTAGTATGATTAGTAATAAATATTCCCAGGCACTTGACATTGGCAAGATGCCATATCATCACTGTTTGTTACTACCCACTTGCTATCTGGAGCTGTGTAGTCTGACCACTGAGGTGCAGGGGTGATACGAATCTTAAAATGCATCTCCTTAGGGTTGCCAGGCACAGTCAGGTTGGTGGAAAGAAGGTGAACTTTGGACTCACAAGACCTGGGCCCAAATTCCTGCCCCTTCATCAACAAGTGATGTGACTTTTGGATAAGTCATTTCACTCCTTAGAGCCTCATTTTCCTCATTTCTACCTTTGAAGTTTCTTGTTAAATATTAAATTGGCCTTCCCTCTGCTCAGCACATGATAGGTGCCTTGTTTACGTTATCTTCTTCCTTTTCACCCAAACCCTGGCTTTTGTTTCTAAGAAGTGGGTAGAAGACAGAAGATAGTTTAAAGATTTCCCTACTGCCGCAGTTTGTACTTTCAGCCATATTTTACCAAGAAAACCTCTTCCCCTGGGGGAGACAGCAGTATATTCTGCCTATGCTCTTGTTTGTGTAAAGGGTATGGCTAGCCTAGTGCTTGGGCTACTGACCTGTGCGAAGGAAGAGAGAGAAGAAGCCTCAGAGTGTGTGGACTCAAGCTAATGTTTGTCTTCACCTCTCTGCCTCATTTCTCCTCTAAGAATGGAGCAGAAGAGTAACCTTGGAGGTTTAGTTAATTCCTTTCCCAAACATCAGCCATGAGCAATTGTACTGAGTGAAGCAGAAGAGATCTAATTTAGATGTTAAAGGACTTTTCGACAGCGATGAAAATGAAAAGCAGCCCCCAGAAAGTTCTGAGTGATGAAGAATTTTCAACTACCATCCAATAGATTGGGGGCAGGTGCTTTCTTATTCAAAGTATTCCTGGGATTCAGAACTGCTCCCTACCCAGTATCTCTCAGGTATTGACACTCCTAAACTATTGCGTCCTCTGAAGGAGGAATGCCATTTAAAATGCAGAAGGTTCTTTGTTGCAGTGAGCTTAGATCTTGGGTAGGAGGCGATTACAAGTCCAATCTCATTTCCTGTTGAGCATGGCATAGGCTTTCGCATAAATCAGCCTTATGCAGGTCCTGTTTGCTGTTCCTTGACTTTCACACTCAAACTTGCTGCAGTTCCAGAACAGTCCCAGCTGCCTAAGATTCCTAGGCCTTTTCCACCTATACCTCATACCTGGCCTTAACGCCAGGGTCAAATTTTCTCATTTTGCATTACTCTCTGATTTAGATGCCCCCAGCTTTGTTGGAATCCAACTCCAGAATGTCCCTGCACCACCCTCTCCTCATACTGGTCCTCATATGGCTTTACTGCTTGAAAAATATTTGCCTGTTGTTCCTTGAACTTTCTAAATTCAGCTCTTCTAAATCCATACCTCTTACTTCCCTTACCAAGGGTAGGTTAGTCCTTATTACCATGTTTTCTCTCTACAAACACTAACATAAACCTCATCATATATACACCTAATTGTGGGGATTACTCTGGTCCTACGGAGATTAAGCTAACTCTCAGTTCACATGGGATCATAGTAAGGAGTGAGGTGGGGGAGAAATCAGAAGTTCTTACTGTATAGGCATAAAGTGTTTTACAAAGAGATAGGAAACAAAGGTGTGTTTCCCTGACATCTTGAAGATCAAGAGAGGAAGCACCTCAGATGCCTCTGCTCTGCTCTGCTATGGAGATAAGGGGGGCTAACTGAGATGGGTCCCTCCTAGCCAATGAGTTTCAAGTCTAACCTTCAACCAATATCCAGCTGCTTGACCATAATCACCATAACCATCTTCTTTCCAGTGAAGTGGGAGGGGAGACACTACTTCCATGGTTCTAACCTTCAAAATTTCTTGTTTGTATTATTGCAACAGCTTAACTGAACTCTTTATCTTCTCTTTTACCCCCTGAATTCATTCCCACACTGGCAGCCTGATCTTGGGTAAGCCCTTTCCTCTTTCTGATCCTCAGTTCCCTTGAGCTTAATAGAAGCTGGACTAAACAGTTTCTAATAGTTTATGCTTTCTTCCCATTTCCCACCCTTCTCTTTCCCAGGAGGCCAACCCCTCTTTCCATCAATTTCTTCAGCTTCCCCACCCTCAGGGCCCTTCCCTACTTGGACTCCTGTATGGTGTTCAGCCTTGACATTCCCACAAACAGTGCTCTGGCTCTCTCTGGCTCTCCTCTCTCTCTCTCTCTCTCTCTCTCTCTCTCTCTCTCTCTCTCTCCTCTCTCTGTACTGAGGCGGGGGTGGGGAGATTTTGACATGGGATGTGGGGAATGATACACAGGGGATTTCCACTTTCCAGAATGTATAATGAAAGCTGGAATCTCCAATCAACTTTCCCTTTCCCTTTAGGCACTTAGCCTAATTCCAGGCCCCTGTGGGATCTAGGAGAATATGAATGAGGGAATCAGTGAGTTCTTCAAACTTCTGGGAAAAAAGAGCCACGGCACTGTCAAATAATGTGATTGGCCGCCATAGCTACCCCTGCTGCTGAGGCTTTCTGAGGAGTGCTGTTCTTCCTCAGGTCAAATGCTCAGCTTGAAGAAATGGTTTGGGTAGGGAACTTTGTTTACCTTAGCAAACAACAATGGATCTTGGCAGCCATGAAAGAAACTGAGGAATATTGACTCATGGACACTCTTGAACTGGGAAAGCAGAGGAATAGGAAATAGGACTACTGATTCCTTAGCGCAAATGCAAGGCCAGTCTTTATGTAACCTGCTAGACTCATCTATTGTCCTAAGGAGTCTACTTCCTTTCTCATCCTTTTATTATGTCAAAGTAGTAAAGGACCTTGGAAGCCCAAAAGTCCAGCCCTTTCTTGTTACAGAAGGGAAAACTCAAGCCCAGAGAGGCGGAGCGACTTACCCAAGGCCACACAATTAGTTAAAGGCAAAACTACAACTAGAAGCCAGGTATCCTGACCATCCCTCTCAAATATCCTTTTCACTGCTCTAAGTTGGCTCATCATCCTGAAATATGTGGTGCTCTACCTCACAAAAAATATTCAGAACAACTGCCAGTGGATAGAAAAAAAGGCTATGCACAGCCACTCTCAAACTAAAACTCAGACTTAACCAGATACCTGCTACAGTCTAGAACACTGCTGTCCTGGGATTCTGTGACATTTTTCTGTGATTTTCTACTTTGTAGAAAATAGAAAGTAGAAAGGGTGATGGCACACACATCTCAAGGGAGTGGACTGGGGGTGCCTCTAACTTGGGAGAATCGTGGCCTTATCAGAAAGTGAGTATATCAATGACTGTGTTGAGGAGGAGCTAAAGGATCAAGACATTGATTTGAAGAAAGGGGAGACTGGAATTTGAAGAAAGGAAAGTAGTAGAGGATAGATATGTGGAAAAAGAGTCCAATTCTTATAAAAATGAAGATTGAGCAGGAGGGGGAGGAAATATGATGGGAAAAGGGATATAGAGTCCTACAAAAGAGAACAGATGAAGTGTTGGAACAGCTGAGGCAGCTTATCCAAGACAAGTTTTAGGAGGACATGGGATCTTCAGACCTCTGAGGAGTTGTGAGGGACAGCAGGGGATATTTGTGGCCCCAGGAAGCAGATGCGAGATCCACAGGCAGAAGCCACAGAGAAAAGGAGTTCAGATATACATAGGAAGAACTTTCTAAGAGTCATAGCTGTCTCTAGAGGGAATGGACACTTTTGATAGGTAGCGAGCTCCCCATCAGTGGAAAGTTGCAGTCAGGGGCTGCTTAAGTCTCTGCCAGGGTGCGGCCCAGGGTCTGGCTCTGCTTGGGGGTGGGGCCGCATGGCCGGGATGGCCCGGATGCGAAGGGCTAGGGGCTGTGAAGGAGGTGGGAGAGAGACAGGGTGGGCCTGGGTAGGGGATGGGAGCCCTCTTTGGGGCGTCCAGGCCCAGTCTGACCCCCACGTGGTTGGTGTGGCCGGCCAGGGCAGGGCTCCGCTGGGCGGAGCTAGGCAGGCCGCGGGTTGGGAGGCGGGCTCCAGGGCGGGAGCGGCGCGGAAGCTCGGCCACATAAAGGAGCGGGCGGCGCGACTGGGGTGGCTCTTTCCTGGGTGGGGTTTGTGAAGTCGTGGCCCGTTAGCAGGAAGCCGAGCAGTCGCCCCGACGCTAGCGAGGTGCCAATCCGAGCCCCCAGCCCCCTGAGTCCGAGCCGAGCGTACTGCGTGCTCAGCGCTGCCCGACAGCTCCTTGCCAAACTTCGCCAACTTCGCCGCATTTGCTGCCACCATGCCCAAGACGGTGAGTGCCGGGGTGGGCGCAGCCGATCCCAGGGGTTCTAGATGACCCCTGTAGCCCCCTGATGAAGGCTGGGGGCTTGGTCAACTACTCGCCCGCTCGGGACGCCGCGCCTCCGGCAAGGCCTGGGGTGGGAAGGAGCGGGAGTGGAGTCCTGATATGGCGCGCCCTCGGTTAGGGTGGTGGTGGGGAAAGTGATGTGGTCCTGTGCCAGACTTGTGGACTTGGCATGGCTGGCCTGGTTTTTAGTTTCCAGTTCCCTGTGTCTGGGATGTGACAGTAGGGAAGGCTTCCTTGGGGATCCAAGTTCTTCTCTTGTCCCTGACAGGCCATGGGCAGGGAGAGGGGGGAGAAGAATTTGGTCCAGAACATGTACCCCAGTCCAGGAATTGGCGCCTTTCTGGGGCAAGGCTGGCACTGTGTAGGAGGGCCCTTTGGAACTGTGAAGCAAGGAGGAGGGAGGAAGATGCTAAGGGTGGATCCCGCGCCCTCACTCATCTTTTCCACAGCCTCCCCAGGGAACTCCAGCTGTTTCCCACTAGGAGGGGAGAAAGAGTTGAAGAGGTGACACTTTGAGGCTTCTTGCTTTTACCTAAGAGCGCTAAAATTTAACTAGGTACGAGTCTGAGGGGAGGTCTGCTCTACTTCCTAGGGGAGAAGACTAGTTTCTTCCTCCCTTCCACTCGTTAAATCTCTTCCCATTACTTAATGGCTCTCTATCTCTTTCTGTTCCCTCTAGATTATTCTGCGAGGTGTGGGTTCTCTCCTGTGGGGCCACACCTTTTTAGAGTGGTGGTAGCTTTCAGGATCTGGTCTCCACCCCACTGTCTGAAGCCTCCTGGGAGTGCAGCTTAGGGGGGCCGGATGCCCGGGAGGGAGGGGCTTGAAGGGGTGTGCCTGAATAATGAGTCCTGCTTGCTTTTGTGCAAGTCATGCCAAATGGCTGCTGGAGCCCTTCCCTTGCCCAGGAAGGCCTGATGACCACCCCGGTTTGAGTCACTTAGGCCAAGCAGCTTCTTGGGCTGGCCTAGGCTATGCAGTTCTCTGGGAACCCTCTCCCTGGGACTGCCCAAGCCTTGTAGAGCTGAGATAGTGACTAGTAGCCTTGAGAAGGGCCAAGGGTCTCTGGATGAGAGGAACAAGGATCCAGTTCTTTGGATATGCGCTGAGCTTTGGTTGCACACTGTATTCTAGCCTTATTGCCAAGTCATTCTTGCCTTTCCAAAACCGTGTCCTTCAGAAACACCAAATTTTCAACAAATATTTGCTTCTACCATCTCTCTTTTAAATTGTTAATGGTTTTATGGCATGGGACTTTTCCACACTGCCCCCAAAAAAAAATCACACATGAAGTGAGAAAAAAATAGTTTCGAAAAGAGAGGGAAAAATACCTCACTGTCCCTGCCAACACAAAATCCTTCCGGGACCCTCTCCTTGGGTTTATCTCTCTGTAGTTGACTCCATGACTCCTCGACTCCTCATAAGGTGTGGTTTTGCCTAAATAGGTGGGTGGATCTCTGGGAATAGGCTATCCCATGACCTTTCTTTAGTGGCATTTCTCATTTTCAGTTCTGAGATATCTCACATTTTAACACAACTTGATGGGTCTGGAAATTGACTTAAAGTGGCCTTAACCATGCCATCTCAGTCAAAAGTGGCAAAGAAGATAGCATGGTGATTCTTTTCCTGGGTATGAAGAGAGACTAGAGTATGAGTTGTTTGAGGTCAAACCCTGGTTCACTGCATACCAGCTAGTAGCTTTAATGAAGAGAGAAAATTCCCTGTTCTCTGCTCCTTCTTCACTAGTGTGCTTTAGGCTATTTCTGGAGTATGACAGATAGGGAAGGGTAGTAGAAAAGTCAAATCCGTTCATTCATGTGAACCATGTCTACAGTCTGTTCAAGGTTGGTTTCACTTTTACAACCAATTGTCTCCCTCATTCAGCCTGACTCTGTTAAAACCTGTCCCTTCTGCACCCTCTCCTTGCCACTTCTAAGATTCTACTTCTAGTTGCTAGATTCTTATATCTGCTTTGGTAGCCAGAATGAAAACTTATTAACTGCCATCTATACTTTCTGATGATGATAAGACAGTTGCAAAAAAAAAAAAAAGTCTTTTTTCTTCTTACCCTGTTTAACTGTTTTTAGATCAGAAAGTCTTTGGGACACTCTTGGATTCCCTAAAAATACATTGTTTTGGATTTTCAAGGTGTCCTTGAATTTTTTGTTTGTTAGGGTTGAAAGGTTTCTTAACAACTGTCAATTCCAACTCGTTGTAGAAATGGGGAAACTGAGACCGACAGATAGGGAGGGACTGACCTAGAATAATGCAGCACGTCAATAGCAAAGCTGGGACTTGAATTTAGGTCTTAGTTAGAGGGTTAGTCTTGATAAAAACCTCTTCAGTTTGCTGAGTTTTTAGCCCTAACTCAACAGGTCAGGAGAAGGGTGATCAAGTAGTCATTGATGGGACCATCCATATCAGCAGACATAGAGCCCAGATCTTTGAAATATTTGAAGGCTTCTAGGTCTGTATTCAGCTAAACTTTAACAGGGGTTGTGTGGATTGTTTATTCTCCTGCCATTCCTAGCATTGCTTGAGCCACTCGAGTGGCACTAAAGGGGTACTTGGTGAATAGCAGGCAGAATCTCAGTCTTTTAACCCTTGAACTAGCCCTGCCTGCTGATTTCAGGGTGGGGCAACTGATCAGGAATGGAGGTTATGTGAGAGAAGTGTGACTCTTTGGATCCTGCATCTCTCTACTTCTTTGGTTCTCCAGTTCACCCGGCCCTTTGTGAAAGTGTAGATGATAGAGATAGAGCAGGAACCATCTTGGAAATTTCCTTTAGGTTTCTCCTTGAATAACCCTCTGGGAAAGGGGGCTGTTGGGGCAGGAGGGCCTTCATGGGATCCTTGAAGGCACCAACTAATCTATACTTTCTCATGTTAGGCTTGGAGAGGGGACAGTTACTCTGTGAGTGGGTGACAGAGATAGTATTGACCATTAGTCTGCTAACTCTCCATTATTCTCTAGCTGCCTGTAACAATAGCTTGTGTTAAGGGTATTCTTCTCTCTCTCGTCCTCCTCTCAGGAGACTGCTTTACTGAATGGTGCAGCTGGAAGGGACATTTAGAGGTCATTTGGTCTATCTCCTTGACTCCAAATCTAGTTCTTTTTGAATGAGATGACAGCTACATATATTCTAAACCTTGTTGCAATAGTGTGGCTTGGCAATGGTGTGTCTAGGTTCTTTTGTATCTTTCTGGGAGTCCCCCTCACTGGAATTTCTGGCCTCAAGATCCCCAGAGGGAAGAAGATCTGACTACCAACATTAGTGTTAGACCTTTCATGGCTAAAGTTACTGAAAATTGCCATCATTACTGGTTGGGAACAGTTTGTTTCTGATCTTTCAACGATAGAAATGAGTTTATCATGTACATCTTTCCTAACTCACAATCTTTTCTGCCTGCTATTCCACCCCACTCTTCTGTCCCCATAGGAAAAAAAAATGAGTACAAAGGTGGTCTCCTCTGGGGCAGTCTATTGGTCAAGTGAAGGAAGTGCTTATGTCATGATTGGCTGGCTTTACTGTTCATCTCTCCTCCCATTTCATGCTTGATAGAGCTGAAAAACTTTTCAATTCCAGATTCTGATTTGTGGTACAGGAATGGGCACTTAGAAGATTAGCTCAGGACTCCATTGATTTGGAAGGCGGGTGTTGGGAAGTGGCAAGCAACACTGATTTGAGAATTTTTCTTCTTTTCCTATATAAAAAGAACATCTTCTCTGTCCTCAGTAAACTAACCCAAATGAAGTAGGCCTTTAAGGCAAATGTCTTCTTCAGGCCCTCAGTCTGTCTAGCTTGTCATGAGGGAACTGTACTAGTAATAGGTATACTCTAGGGACTGTTCCAGTACTAATGTTCTTGAGACATCTTTCCTCAAAATTTGAGTGCCTTCTATGTACCATAGAAAGTTGAAGAGTACTTGCTAAAACGTATATTCTTGTCCTCGTAAACCTCTGGGGTGCTGTTTCTTCCTGGGTACTGAGTTCAGGATGGAGAGTTTCTAGCTTGAGAGTTGGTTTATTTCATTAGTAGCTCTGACAAGAACACTAGCATGGGTGTTCTCGCCATTTCTTCTTGAGTTTATGGAGGGGAAAGGACTATGTCTTTCCTTACAAATGAACAAGAAAGAAACCAAATAAGACTATATTATGAAGACTGTGGGTTGATTGAAGAGCTTCATATGAAACAGAAAACTTCATGGGTTTCCCTCCCTTTCTTCTCACTGCCTGCTGGGTAGCATAGACTCCTTGTAGTTTTACTGAAAATGAAAAGTCAAGAAGCTACTAGGTTATATTTCCAATTTCCTTTTAACCCCATGAGTATGATTGTCAGATATATTGGTAGACATTGAGAAGCTGGTGGGCATAAGCCAACCTCCTAAAGTATCTACCACCTGTGAGCTGAGGGCTAACTGTTGTGGGGTGCAGCATCTCAAATGCATATATGCTTAGGATGACCCAGAACTTCCTCAGCCTTAAGCTTTCTTTTAGCTGATTGTTCTGGATGGTCTAGGTTTCTCATAGGAGTGTTTTGAACCACAGAGCAACTAAGCTGGGCTTACACATTTTTTGGTTCAACCTTTAGTTCCCCAGAAAAGGGAAGTGATTTAAGTGAACTGGTAATAAGGCTGGGATTAAAATCCAACTTTCCTGCCCCCAGTATAGGGGAGGTACTTTGAATGTCTGCCTACTAAATGGCACTCGCTGCAGAGTACTCAGTGTTTTCTCTCTCTATGCTAAGGGTGACTCGACCATAGTGTTATTATGGTCATGAGAAGAGCAAGTCCTTCTGAGTGTGTAGAGCTGACCTCACAGGTTACTTTATATGGAGATGGTTTAACCTCCTACTGGGCCTTTGGGACTCTTTGTAGCACTTCCCAGGAAAGTAAGTGCTCTGCTTTTGACTGTGAAAGGTAGTTGAAAGCGGATGTGTATGCTGAAGAGCGGAGTAAGGAGAAGAGACTAGCCACATTTTCCTGCTTGAGACTAGGCTTCACTGTCCTAAGAGTCTTTATGGATTAGAGTTATTTCTTTTCTGTGTTTATAGCTATAGGGCCAGCCAGCTTGTTCAGGATCACAGAAAGTTGTTAATAGTTTTGGTAGAACTTGGCTTTCCCAATTTCATTTTAATGGTCTCTCACTGGACTTGTCTGTCTTTTTCAGGGCTGACTCTTTTCACTCAGGGGACACAATTCTAGAGAATCAGCTCTGCAACAAAATGGCTGCAATGGAGTTCCCCTAAATAGCTTCTGTTGTAGCAGATATCAGTCAGTGGGTGACTCATTTCTTCTGGAACCTCAGAATAACTTTTTTCTTCCTTCCTGCCCCTCACCCCAATTCCCTACTTTCTCTTTGTCATTTAAGATTTTAGCTCTGACCTCTGTATTCTCATCAGTGCTCCAATTTGGCTTGTACCTTTAGTTAAGAGAATATTATGATACTTTCCTTGGTGATAATATTTGCTGCAGTAGCAATTATATGAATACGGACTGCAGTCTCCTGGCCCTAACTCTCACTACTCACCTCCAAGTGTTGTAGGCCAAACCTGGGGCAGGTAGCTGCCAAAAAGTTCTTTTCAAGTTTTCGCAGAAAGGGAGCATAAAGTAGTGAAAAACACAAGACTCTGGAACCAGACTGCTTGTGCTCTGATCCCAGCTCTGTGACTAACTAGATATATACTCATGGGCAAGGTATCTAACTTTTGTGCCTCATTTTCCTCACCTGTAAAGTGAAAATAATTATAGTATCTATCTCATAGGGTTGCTGTGAGGATTAAATGAGGCAATTCATGTAAAGTACTTAGAATTGTGTGTAGCATCTGATAAGTCTATGCAAATGTTAGCTATTATAATTTATTTACAGAACTATAATATTATGTATAGAACTACTATATGCCCAACCCTTTGCTAGGTAGGGTGGATAAGAAAGAAGGCAGGCAGCTGCATTCTCATCATTTCAGTAATTAGTAGGTACTGTTTACTATAAGTGATATAAATAAATGGATGGAGGATACACTTGCTGCCTTTGTCGATCTCCTATTTAATTGGAGATTTAGGGCTAACTCACTTAAAAACAGTGAAAAAATATGTACTTTACGTGGCCTTTTCTAGAGATTTTGAGAAGAAGGGAGTTTACTGGAATGTGAACAGGGCCTTGAAGGATGTGTATACTTGGGGGAAGTGGCCATTCTGGGTGGGAGAGTAAAGTGGTTTTGGTATGTGAGCATGAACCATGTGGCCCAAGCCAGTGCTCTCTTGAAAGTGAGTTTGTCTGAAATGAAAGAAGAACTGAGGTGCTGATTATTTCAAGGGAAGCCACAGAGTACATGTGAGCATACATGTACGTGCATGTACATACAGAGTACATGAAGAATGGGCCCTTTGGGTGACTTTCAAAGCACAGTTCTTTGACTGTGCCTGATGACAGAACCACATTTGATGCTCTCTTTAGTGGATTTCTTGTGGCATAAAGTAAGTGTTGACATAGCTCCTAGGCCAGTAGTATGGTGACCTACAACTGTGCTTGCTTTGTAGTAATGTTTTGCCAGGTAGCTCCTATGATTGGTAACTTTGAAGACTGAAGTTTCTTTCTGTCTCTGGTGACCCTTCTACTTTGTGGGAATTTGATAGATACTTTGTGTGGCTAGGGTATCAATCAGGGCCTAATGAAAGAAAAGTTGAGATGTGGGTATTTGGTCATGCAAAACAAAGTATAATCCTGAGCAGTTCTTTCCTGGGTATATATTTGGGAGGTCACAGGGGCCAGGACCTGGGAGGGGGAATAAGGCATGCCTATCAGACTTGGTCAGCATTTCCTTCTATCTTTAGTTCTGGCCTCCATTACATACCTGGGAAAGATCAAGGCTTGTTTGTCCCCAGTGACCTTACTGTCTTAATCTAATCTGCAGGATGCCCCCATCCTTTTTCAGAAATCTCAGCCTGAAGGTTAGGTGAAGTACAACCAGAGGCTCTTACCTGTTGTAATCTTTAACTGGAGTTGACTAATCTGTGGTATGGAGTTGGAGGGTGGGGGTCAAGGTAACACCCAATTTAGGTGTTAGTAGTTAAGTTGTACAAATCTTTGCTATCTTCAAGAGTTTTAAGTGAGCTAAATTCCTTTCCAAACTTCCTTGCAAATCTTCCTGGGAGATTGACTAACCCATAGCAGTTTCCTTGCTGAGAAGAAAGTCAGTTAACTTCTTTGCTTTTGAATGTTTTCTTTTCTCTAACATGAAAATATCAACAGTATCAGAAATATGTACCCACAGTAGAGCAAATCCCCCTTCCCCAGGTCCCTTACTCCTCTTAGCACCTGGGCCATGGTGGATCTAACATGTGCTTGGTGAGAGCATATGCTCTTTTGCTTCAGGGTTATACTACACCTTTCTGATGGTACTTAGAGAGCTGTTCCAACAGGGCCTGAGGTGGGCATGGGGAAAATCTAGCTTGGTTACCTTTCTTTCTGCCTGGGTATTTTTTTTCCTAAGGTTAGAAGTTTGCCTCCTGGCCTTAGGCCAGTTGCCAGAGGAAACCAATGACTAAAGGCTTCCTCTGTGCGACATCAGCTTCTGGAATCTTTCCTGATGATTCCTTACCAGTCAAGTACGCCTTATTTGGATATTTTTTCTCCCCTCAAATGTCCTTCACCATCTCAACTAGCCCATTTTCTCCTTTAGTTTTCCTTAAGTTTATATGGTAGCAACTGCAAACTTTTCATCTTGTTTAGGGCCTGTTTAAGAGGTGAGATTCTTTGATATGGGTGGGGGAAGAGAAAGGAAGATGGGAGAGCTCTGGAATGACTGTGATTTCTCCACCCTACTTTCTTATCTCTCCTTACCCTCTTGACCCTGCCCTGTCACTCCTTCTAGCTCCTTACCTAGACCTCTGATAGCCTAGGAGTAGTCTTGCATGGCCTGAAAAGGCTTAGAGTGTGGGGTGGGAGGGACGGGTGGGGGTCAGGGAGCTCTAGACATCTGAAACTATTCCTTTGGAGTAGGTAAAACCTTCCAGTTGATATGTTCTTTGTATGTGCCTTTTGTATGCCTAGGTTTTTCACTTTGCTTTTCTGAGTTGGCTGGGTCCAGTGTCCCTCTGCCTCCCATCCCCAGTCCTGAACTGTTTAGACCTAGCATAGAAGAGGCAAGCTTTTGACACTTAGCTTGAGGCACTTGTCTGTTTTTTTTTTTTAATGCTTTTAGTAGAAATGGTATGATGGAAAGAATAGTGTACCAAATAAGGATATCTGGTTTTTAGTCTCTGCGTCTGTGACATAGGGCAAGTCACTTCTATGGGGCTTAGTTTTCTTATCTATAAAATGAAAACTTTGGCTTTTTCTGACTTTCTGATTATTTGTGCTCAGTCTTTAAGAAGATAATAAGGGGTTCTTGGAAAGTGTTTAACATAAAGGAGAGAGGTTACTCATTCCTCTTTAGAATGGCATTGGGAGTGTCGCTCTCTCCCCACCCCTACCCCCAGCTATCAAAGTGTAAGTAGTCTAAGTAGCTCTCTCTATTTCAGTGAGCTCTGATTAGAGGTATATTATCCACCTACCACAGAGCTTACTGTGGGTGTCCTGACTCGAAAGACAATCGTTGACTGAGTGTTTTGGGTGGGGCCTTGGAGTCCAGCCTGCAAACAGTTGATGGCTACTTTGGGTCATTGGTAACTCCAGGAAGAATAGAAGACCCTTGAATTGGTCATTGTGCCAGCAGGGAAGGAGAACACCAAGAAACAAATCAAAATTGAATGCAAAGGAGATTTGACTTCCTCTTGCCCTTTCCTCCAAAACATCTCTCTTTAGGACTATGAAATTTGCTATTGGCTAAGTCTTAAATTGCTAAGCTCCCCCTTCCCCTTCCTCTGTTTGAATCACTAATATCTATGTTGCCCATGAATGGGGAGAGCTGGGTTATGTGGGCTTGGGTGGTGTAAAGGGGAGGGATTTCTAGTGAGGAAGATTGCCACACTCCTGGCTTTAAGCCTTCAACTGATCCTGCATTTTGTGAATATGACTTCTTTTGGTGTTAGATCTGGAGATCAAAGGAAAGGGATTTCTGAATTTTCCATGAGGGCCCGATGGGCTGATGGGATATAAGCAAGTGTACCCTTGCCTAGATCTCTTTTCATCCTTCTTCCTCTTAGTAACACTTTGAACAGAACTTACTTGTGAATCAGGGATCCCAGGCTATAGATCAGCCACTTAGGAGTTGGCCATGAGCTTGATCTTTACCTCGCCTGAGCCTCCTGGAGAGAGAGCAAGATAGAAGTCTTCTTCGTGCCTGTCTTCCTTAGGGAAAAGTTCCTAGGACAGTTTTCAGAGAAGGGTTAGTTGAACAGAGCTGAATAATGATTTTGTGTGGAAGATTCTTCCCCAGCATTGAGCTGGAACAGCCTCTTGGCCATGCAGGAGGTTGCTGCTAGGATCGGCCACCTTGCCGGTAGTCTTTCCTTCCTAGGGGCCTTACATGGGTTGTTAAGGATTTTGGTTGCAGGTTGTAGATTAGAATGGCTTTTGATGAGGGAAAGTAGGCAAGCAGGTGGAGAGGGGAGAAGGGGACAATGAAAGAGCAGTCAAATGAAAGAAAAGTGGTTCTTTATTCATTTTTATATTTCCCCTTTTTATAAAACCTGACATGGTATATGAGAAAGTTTAGCACATAGAAGGAGAACTCTTCTATAAGCCAACCATTTTAACATAATATTATTATTTATGTGTATTCCTTGTCACAGTTCATATATGTACCTTAGTTTTCCATGATACAATCATGGTATATATAAAATACTACTTCTTTATCCCTACTTAACATATCACTAAAAACTTAGGTAAATGATATTTTGTTTTAAAAATGAACATTTGAATGGCTTTATAAAATTCCATTAAATGGCTATGTTATAATTTATCTATTCCCCTTTAAGGGAGCATTTATATTACTCCCAGCATTTGCCAGTATTTATAACACTGCAGTGAATGTGACCAAGAAAAAAATCTGAAACCCTATGTGTACTCTACGCTGTAGCTTTGTGGAATCAAGTTTCCCCAAGTAAACCATATCTCTTATATCTTTTAGCTCTAGTGCATTGTTTTTTCTTTCAGCTTGAAATGTCAGGTGTCTTTTCACCTCCCCCATTCTATGTCACTTCCACTGGAAGTTTTCTTTAATACTTCCAGGTAATATTAGTTGTACCATCTTCTGTATGCCCACTGTACTTTGTAAGAATTATTTTATTTACCATGTGCTATTGCAGTCATTTAGGCTCTCAGGATTTCTCCTTCAGTAAACT
The DNA here is from genome assembly GCF_902729225.1 of Pteropus medius. NCBI lineage: Eukaryota > Metazoa > Chordata > Mammalia > Chiroptera > Pteropodidae > Pteropus > Pteropus medius. The sequence continues at coordinate 3,432,599 of NW_024353905.1, read as the reverse complement.
TGTGAATTTGAAAGTTTCTAACTCTTCTGCCTCAAAAAAGGGTTGTTGTCCAGGTGGAGTTGGTTAAGGATGGGCATGCCTTTGAAGAGTACATAATAAGTGACAGACATGGAAAGGGAGAAGCAGCAATAATGTATGCAAGGGACCCAACAGTGTTGGATGAGCACCTGGTAGGACATACTAGTCACTAGTCATAGAGAAAATACAGCTTGGAGAAGGGAAGGATGCATTAGCACCTAGTGGAGGGAGAGCCCTGAGAGAGTCTTGCTGGCTTAGGCATATCAGTACAAATTTTCTAAACCATTCCCAATATTAGTTTCCTATCTGTGAAATTGAATGAGCACCCTACTTATTAGGGTTATGGTGAAGATTTAGGCACTAATGTATCTGAAAGTGCCGTGTGAGGTTCAGGGAACAGGGGAGGGATGGTAGGCCCAGGATACCCCAGAATTTTTGTTCCAGTTGACCTCTTAAATTTCTGTTTTATATGTGTTTTCCCATCAAGTCTCTGAGCCCAGAATACCAGATGCTATGGTTCCCCTGAGCAAGCATTCCTGTAGGTGCTCCACAGTTTGGTACTTTTAGTAGGAGGTATGCAGGGAAGTCCCATCTCCCCACTCACCTAAGCAGTTGGCTCCAACTGGCCCCAGCACAGCCCTACTCAAGAATGGCCACGAGTGGCTAGGGAGGGAGATGCCACCCTCTCTTCAACTCTTTAACATCAAATGAGTGGTACTAGAGTAGAGGGTTTTCTAATATTCCTGTTGGTGGAAGTATTTATAGAAGCTGCAGTGAAACTAGGCACCTTTCAGTCCTTTGTCCCCAAGCTTGACATGCGCTATTGGAAGGACATGTCTCTGTGTCTGTTACTGACTATATGCTGTTCAAAGGCCTGCCTATCCCACCTGTCTTGAGCAAACAGCTCATGGGGAACCATCAAGCCAAATTTAAGATCATTGGATGGAAATTCTCCTCTATCTAGGGTGCTTTTTGTTTTCTCTACATACTACCCATGGCTTCTTGCTGTTGTCCTGGCCATTTGAAAACACACAATCCACTTGAGATTTTATGTTTTGTAAAGGAAGCAAATTTTTTGAATCTATGGAAGATCTGTTGGTCAACTATAAGACAAACAAGAGAGAGGGCCTTGTTCAAGGTCACTTAGTAAGTCAAGGGCAGAAGCAGATCTTGAAGCCAAGACTCTCAGGTGTGTATTCTTTCCATTGTATCAGCCTAAGCCATTAAGAATATAAGCTTCATGAGAACAAGGATGGTTTCCCACTACCCACTGTATCCATAGTACCTAGCACAGTGCCTGGCATAGAAGTGCTCAACAAATATTTGTTGAATAGGTACATTAATAGCTACTATGGTCAAATTGGAATTGTCTTCCACAGACTCCTTTGGCTAGGTCTACTAGAAAGCCAAACAACAATCCTCACGGCCCATTGAAAATTACATAACGTGGACCCATCTTGGCCCTGGCAGAATGGAGTTGAGTAATGCAAAGGAATGGGAAGAAGATGTCCCCCTTATGTACCTTGGAGAGCCTGTTTACCTGTGAGTGGCCAGCTTATTCACATCCAATTTCCACTCCCTTTTCCCATGTCTTCACACAATACAATAGTGTTCATGCCAAGGGAGAATATTCCAACAAACATTTTAGTGTATTCTAACAGGCGGCCATGCGAGCGTTTCTGTCTGCCTTTGTGAAGCAACGTAGAGTTTGGCCCTGGAGTACATATTTGAAGCATTACCCAATTCAATTTTTTTTGTATGTGTGCTGCTCATTGTGGCATGGCCAGCAAGCACGTCTGAATTGCATAACCTAATCCAGAGAGGTTTGTGCACTCAAGGTTTAGGAATTGAGTTGGCTACTGTACTCAGGGATAGGCAGGCCAGGCACAAATCAGGGGAGGACAGCAGGGAAGTCCTATAGATCATCAGGTTTGGGCACTTAGCAGCTATGTTCTGCAGTTCCTGCTGTTGCCACCACTATCACCTAGGCTGCCTTAAGGCACAGAGCTGCATATCTTTGCAGATTTGGGCATGTTTTATTCAAGGTCGGCTAATTTGGGGAGCAATAGGAGGTACTCTTTCTCCCATCCACTGCTAAGAGAGGGATGTGGCCAGCATTTGGGAGGTATAGGTTTAAGCCAACTAGATAGGGTTGGGTTTCCTAAAATAGTGAGAGCCTCTAAAAATTTTATTTATTTTTTGTTTATTTAACTTATTTTTAAAATTAAAAAATTCAATTACAGTCGATATTCAATATTGTATTAATTTCAGGTGTACAGCATAGTTGGTTAGATATTTATATAAGATACAAAGTGAACCCCCTGATAAATCTAGTACCCACTTGACACCACACATAGTTATTACAATATTATTCACTATATTCCCTATGCTGTATTTTATATTCCTGTGATAGTCATCTTGTCTTTAAAGGAATTTTTTTTGTTTCTTACAGTGCTGTGCTAGACACCATGCAATAGACAGTCCGTACTGTTTGGTAGGGCAGACTTAAATACAGATAGACTTTATTGTGTAATTTTTGATTTGTGTTTTTTTTTTATTATGTAACTAATACATATTTGCTGTAAGAAATGAAACAGCACTGAAAAATATAAAATTCTCTGTCTTCTGCCCCTGACTCAGTTTCCCAGAGAGAATCACCAGTTAACCAGTTTTATGAACTGAGACTCCTTTTTAAATGCATTTGTATACATATAGCTTTAAACACGCATATAACACAAATCCATACAGTTCTGCAACTTTTTTTTATTACTATGTGGCAGCCATCTTTTCATGTCAAATCAGATTTTAATGTCTGTATGAGCTCATTAATAAGCAAGTTATCAAATGAGTGGAACACTTTAAAATCCATACAAATGAAATGGGCCTATAGTCTTTGTCAAATGGAAAATAAAGGGAATGGTGTAGGGGCTTGCCTGCCTGAGAGAGAAGGCTTTCTAGAGAAGGTGGGAATCATGGCCCTTCTGTTGGGATGAAGGATAGGATGATGAAAGCTGCTCTCCTTTCTAAGCTCAGTAGACCCCACATCTAGAGATTGGTCTGATCTCAACTGTGCCTAAATGATCTTAGTGAAGTGTTTGGCAGTAGTGCATAGTGGAGTAATTGGTAGTACGGGTATACCACTTTCCTGTACTTTACATAGCCCCACCTTCTGTGGTTTTGCCAGTTTGGGGTAGTTTGATTCCAAACATTACCTGACTGAGAACTGAGAACCCTGTTTCTCAGAAGATCTCTGGCTGTCGTAGCTGTCTGAGGTTAGACATAAGTGCTGCAAGGCAGGTGTGTGTGTGTGTGTGTGTGTGTGTGTGTGTGTGTGTGTGGGGTTGGTGAAGGGACACATGCCTTTCCAGTCTTCCCCAAAGAAGAGCAGTGAAGCTGGATTAGGTTCCACCCCCAGCCCCATACTTACCAGGGATCTTGTCCAGGTGGCAGGAAAGTAGAATATTGCAAAACAGTCAGCTGTAGTTGAGCCATCCAGTTGAAAAGTTGAGGAGGATAGAGACTTGTGAAATACAAATAAACATACAATATATTTTGAAGAAAAATTCTAGCCCAGTGGCTGCTCCTGGTCTTAAAATCTTGCTAGTTTGAGAATATTGATCTTGTTGAAGGAGCCAGGCCAGGCAAGGAGAAGCAGAATTACCAGAAATGCAGGTTGTTTTCTGCTCACTCATGGCATCCCCCCCATCGCCCCGCCTTTCTCTTGTCTTCTTTGTTCCCAGACTTTAACAGTGGGTGGAGCAGAGCTTCTGCTTGCCCAGCCTGTAATCCTGGAGCCTCTGCCACCAGAAGATGACCTTGAGTGGGCTAGTCCTAGAGGCCACTGCAGGCATTGCCTTCCCCTTTAGACAAACAGGAAGCTTTAGACAAACAGATTCTGAGTTATTGAAGCTTTCTGAATCCTTGTGGGGCAGAGAAAGCAAGGTTCTGAGATCAGACTCCAAAAAGGGAAAGGGAATGGCATTTTGAAGAATTTTTTGGTTTACTTCAGAAGGCTCGGATCCAAAGTATCTCTAGGCATTTATTGTAGGCCATGGTTATAGGAAGGAAGATCTGTGTTTCATTGCCGATTGTGGTTGTGATCTTGAGTAAGTCCCTTAATCTCCCTGATCCTCCTAATTTTTTTTTTATTGGTAAAGTGAGGATGATCATGATAGCCTCAGAATTGGTGGGAAACGTGAATAAGAGAACACTGGAAAGCCTTCAAATGTTAGTTCTGTAGAAAATCAAGCATACAGGATTCAGGTGCCTAGAGAAGCTTAAATTATGTTTTAACAGCCTCTGTTGACAAAGACAGTAGAGTGTGTCAGTGGATGAAAGACTTTTGCCTCACCATTAAGAATGATTATGATTCTTAAAAGAGTAAATAAGACTTAGTTATCAGGAACAGTTCACTTCTATGGAACAGCTCATTTATAGACCATTTGGAATCAATGATGCATTGCCATATAGTCAGCTCTCAACTATCCATAACAAAACTTTCTTCTCCCAGCTACCTGTGGATGGCCTGTTTGTCCTAAGCCATATAAACCCAGGGAATGCAAACTCCCTTGGCTGTTCTGATAGTCCAAACAAGATGTAATTAGGTAGATATTTCCAAAAAATTTCCAAAGTAAAGTGGTTGGATTGCTACAGCTGAATTATTCATAGGTCATATGGATGATTGACCTTACCACAAGGAAAATGGTGAGCTTTGGCCTTCAGGGCAAGGGAAGTGATGGGATTCTACTTCCCAGGTCATTTATACCCTCACTGATCATCCCTCCAGGCTGTGAACTCAGGTAGGGGTGACAAATTCATGAGAGCGGGATTGAGAGGGAGACAACCTTCAGAGTGCAAGTAGAAAAGACCACTAGTCCCTACATGGACTGTTATTCCAGGGAGGGTTTGAATAGTTTTCTCTTCCCATAACTCCACTGGGATTCAACCTTTGTTAGGAAGAGCCAAGACTGAAGAAACCTTGAAAGAGGTAGAGAATTCCCTTGGCAAGTTCCTCTGGGAGGGAGGTATAAATTTAGGAGATGCCTTCCTGCTTTCCAAGTAGTTCCTTGTTTAAAACAAACCTGTCAGATATGAATTGAAGTAATCCCTTCACAGATTGGCTGGCATTGCCCTGCAAATATTTTCCAGTGTTCCTAGCTTTTCTCACCCCATGTCTGGACCAAAAAAAAAAAGGTCCCATACAGATACTGATAGTTCTCTGTTTATGGTATACATCATAATTGTCAAAGCCCTTTTTACCACTATTATGTCATTTGATATTTATTAACTCCAGTTGACAGATTAGGAATTATTATCTCCACTTTTTCATACAGGGAAACTGAGGCTCAAAGAGGTTAAGTGACTCTGCAAAAATTACTTAGCTAGTGAATAAGGGAGACAAAACATGAGTAGGAAACAGAAAAGTTTGGTTTTAGACTCTGTATGAGGTGGGATGTGGACAGGGGACCCATGTGTTGTTTCATAAAGGCCTGGACTTAACCTCTAGTTATGGTTGGGCCAGGTTCTGAGACTAGAAAGGAAGTTTCAGTTTAAAACATTAGACCCTTCCCCTGTTCCAGGGAGTGAGAATTGTTTGAGGACTACTTAGGCCTCGCTAATATAGGGTCTTATTTTTACCTTGATGGGAGCCTGAACATTGTTGCAACTCGTTGAGTGGAGGAGATATTAGAGAATTATGGAAAGAGCACTATTCTGGAGTTAAAGAACTGGAGTTTAGTCTGGGTGCTGCTGCTAGCTTCCCAGGGAAGTTTTGGCCAAGCCCTTGCCCCTTTTTATGGCCATGGTCTGTTTTACAAGGAGTGGTTTGGCTGATCTCTGAGGGCCATTTCTGCTCTGAAAGTCTATGATTGATTCAGAAATGTTACTTTCCCCTAACAATGGAGGCTGGTCTGCTCCATCTTGGGTAGGGAATGGTGGTACACATCTCAAAAATAAATGTTCTCATTTTGTGGAGAACTGGGCCAAATGGTAACTCTATGAGCTCTGAGAGGTTGGAGGTTGTCAGTTATGTCTAGCTTTTGGAGAGGAGACCTTCATAGAGGGGCCTTGGGAATATTCAGGAACATAACTGGGTAGAGGGGTAGGCAGGTGAGGGTGTCAAGAGTCAGTCCAGGCCTGATCTGAGTGGAGAAGAAAGTGGTGCTCTAAAAAGGTAGTTCTTAGGGAACCCACCAGAAACAGGTGATAAGATGATATTATGAGATAGACAGTTTAATGTAGTTCTTGGCCATATAATCTCTGGTCATAAGTAGTTGATAAGCCCTCAGGAATGTGACACAGTCACAGGGAAATGTGTCACTAGAGTAGCCAAAGGCTGTGGAAACAGAGAACAGTTCTCCCTTGTCACCATCCTCTGTGTAGGATGTGAGGCCCTGAAAGTTAGGCCATAGAAATGAGATGTGGCAGATGGATAAATACAGGTCATAATGGCAGATAAGCCTGGTCCTTTTGAAGAAGGAAAAGTCATAATTCTTGCTTGATGTCAAAGCATGTGAAATTGAACTTACTAATGCTGATATATTGTAATCTTTTTTTCCTTGGGGAAACATGGTTGAGAAAAGGGAGAAATGTGAACTTATGACTTTAGTGGTCCTAGGGGCCAGAATAAAGGTTGAGTTTAACTGTTAGAGTTGCCCTTCTTATAGTAGGGGGCTGAGTTTTCCATGGGGCCAGCTAGGCTCCTTGCCTTCTCATCCACTGGGGAAGTCCAGCTTGCCTATGCAGTTGATCTTGGTCAGCTTGTGGAAGCACAGGTAGACTCTGTTTAATTATGATGGCTTAGAGCTTTAGACATGAATATTTTTTAAGAGCTACCCTACAATATTCTAATGTTGGGCCAGGGTTGATAACTACATTCCTAATTGAAGTCTATGTTACATCCAAGAAAACAGTCTGAGAAAGAGGAGGCCTATGTCATGGCAACACAGAATGGTTACCGCTGAGTTGAGCCGAATCTCTGTCCAGGGCTCTTTTTATTTCACCTTTGTAGCTGAAGGTAAAGGTGGCCCTAATAGCTTAATTGGGCATTCTTTAAATTTTATCGTTAGGCCTGGATGAGATATGTGCCCCTCTCCTCCAAGTGCTGGAGGAAAGGATAGAGTTCAAAGTAACTAACTGGACCCAAGAGAGGTAAGTGACTCTCTTCAGAGTACAAATTCACTGTCTGGGCATGAGCAGACCAGTGATGGCGGTGGTGGTAGGGGATAGAACAGGATGGGAAGTGAATAATGCTGTGGGCACCAAGGCATTCAGTTGGTGGGAACATTACAGGGAGTTGATAAGAGCTTATGGACCTGGTGACTTCACTCCTCAGCTCTATATGGAGTGCTGGGCTGAAACCCTGTCTTGTGTCCAAGGCAAGGTGCTTCGGAACTGAAGACTGCTTGTTCTCTGCTTCCTGCTTCTGCTGGATGGTCTTTACATCTGACTAGGCCTCAGCTCTTGCTGTTCCTATATGTTAAGAGTGCACCAAGCTCTATAACAAGTGCTGGAACCACATCATAGTGTGGTCTTTGATTATTTTCCACTGTTTTATATGTGGCAACCCAATGAGAGAATAAAATCCTATGGTATGAAAAGGAACTGTGTTCTAGGTCCTTCCAGAGGCACAAGAAGGTATTTACAATGGAGTACCAGGCAGCACCAGGAGGACATCTTGGTTTCTTTTTATTTCCCCACCAGCCTCCAAAGGAACTTTTATAGGTAGAAAGGTGACTGGGAGTTTTAGGGTGGATATAGCACACACTGCATTCTGTGGGATCCAGTAATTACATCTTTTCACTACTAGATGAAGAGCCCCTTGACATAAGAGCTTGTCGTAATCTCAATATTCTCAGTGTCCAGGACCCTGCCCCACAGTTTGCAGGTATTCAGTAGCTACTGAATTGGTTTGAAGGCATTTCTTCGCCTGTTCCCTCCCTTGAGTCAGACTAGATCCCATAGAAACCCTCTATCTCCTGGGGGAAGAATCTGGAAGCTAATGAGAAACAGGCTGTGTCTGAGCATTGGCCATCCATGGCACTCCTTGTATCTAGAAGCCCACAGTTTTTAGTAGTAATTGACTTTTAGGGTACACATGCTTTCTACGTACATGTTTTTCTTTTTCTTTTTTTTTCTTTTTTTTTCTACAGTAGGGGCAAGTGTGAGGAGCAGGGGCATGGTGTGGGAGGTTAGAAGGTGAGCACTCCTGAATGTTTTTCTTCTTACCACTTCCTTGTAAGAGAAATACTAACTGGACCCTGAGGATCCTAGATCTAGTCCAGAGGTGAAAAAGGCTTGCATGCTGTATGGACTATGGAGGCCTTTAACCTTGGAACTTTGTGATTTGCATTAGTTTCACTTGTAGCTCTCCCTCCCACTGAGTTAGGCATCTCCAACTTGATTTCATTTTATTCTCCAAACCTTTTCTAGAGGGATAAGGAGGTAAACAAGCCACATATGTTCCTTTATTTTTTGCACCCTTAATAGGCCATGTGGGGTGGTCTCCTTTTTGCTTTTTTCTTCTTCAAGCATGCCTCTTTCTCTTCAAGGCCTGAGGTTGGAGCCAACGGCCTAGTGGCTAGGCACTTCTTGTCTCAGCTCTTGGCCTGGGGTCTCCTACTGAGGAGATCAGCTTGGCCCAGGGCCTTTTTGGCATGTGAAGAGCCTTTGGGGAAGATGGTTAATGGTCTAAGCTTATCACCTATTTTTCCCCCAATGTCTTTACTTAGGAAGGGAGTAGGCTACTGTGTATGATTGTGCGGGTTACTTATTTTTGGCTAACCTTCAGATAATACCCTTGCTGCCCATCTTCTAAGGAAAGTAGAATGTGAAGAGAGCAATTATTGCCAGTTTTAGGCATTGCAGATAGTATGTGGAGTTACTAGCCTGCCAATATTTGTTATAGTCTAGCAGTTGTCAATCTTGCCTTCTAGGCCTGTTTTTGTATGTATTGTAAGAATAGGTTTCATATTATTTAAATGAGCTTAATTCATTTTATTTTTCTTGTATAAAATTATTTGGTGGCCACAGCTGGAGCCTCGGTCCTCTGCACAGAAATTCTGGTGTGGGTCTTTATAAGATAATCAGTGATCTACTGATAGGGAAACTTGGTGAACACAGTCCTTTTCCGGAGGTCAAGTGTGAGATAACTAACTATAGGTCTTGGAGATAGCATCAAAGGTAGCCTTGGCAAAGTTGTCCGGGTTGGCAGTACAGTCACTGGCTGAGGCATAGTTTTCATCTTACTGGCTATCATCATCAGCTTCTAGGGCACAAGGGCCTGGTATGAGGCGTACCAGCACAGAGCAAGAGTGGCCAGTCACCTTGCAAGGGATGGTGTCGGACTCGCTGGTCTTATTCCACTAGTAGCCTTGCCACACAGGGATGATGGAGATCTTGGCCAGGATGATGGCCCCACGGATGGCAGTGGCTACCTCCTTGGAACACTTAATACCCAGATTGACATGGCCATTATAGTCCCTGATGATGACAAATGCCTTGAACCAGGTCCTCTGGCCAATGTAGGTCTGTTTTTGCACTGGCATAATCTTCAAAACTTCCTCTTTGAGGGATGCTCCCAGGAAAAAGTCAGTGATCTCAAATTCCTTGATGGGCGGGGAAAATAGATAGATCTCTGCCAGGAGCTTGATATTCATGTCCTTGACCAGGTGGCCCAGCTTGGTGACAGGGATCTGCTCCTTGTCCTTGCCTCTATGAGCTCTGCACCTCCGGGCCCTCTCACAGCACCAGTGCCATCTGCCATTTGGTATTTTCTCAGTGAAGTCACATTTTAAAAAGCAATGTTTAAAAAGAAAAAAAAAGAGGAATATGCAACAAAGATCATATATGGCCCCCAGAAATAGTTTAACCCCTGGTAGTCTATGCTTTATATTCCCAATTTATTATATACCAATTTCTTATAAACTCATGACTCCTTTATAGTCACCTCTTTCCTGAATCAGGTACATACATGTTAGGCCTTTGAACCCTAATTTATGATTGGGCTGCTTGTAGGCAGCCCTTTCCATGTTGGTTACTAACCAACCCATTCTGTTTCCTTCTCATGTACACTTGGAGTCATAGTCATGGGGATTAGAATTAAAATTGTATTCCTCTTGGAGTAGAAAGAACCTAATAGATGATACTTTCCTCTAGCTCATTCTTCCTGTGTAAGACAGCTTTTCATCTCAGATGGCCCCAAATCTGATAAGTACACAGCTGCTATTGATAGTAATTAGGGAGATTTGAAAACAAAAACACAACAGTCCAAAGCTGTTCTAAACAGCGTATTCCAGAGCTGGGGCTAGCTCTTTCTGTTCCTTCCTCCACACTTCATCCCTGGCTTTGCTGAGCCTCCCAAAATCAAACCTGGCTTTTGAAAAGGTGCTTCCTTTATGTTCTTGTGAGACCATGCCTTAGAAGAGGAATTTGGGGTACTTTTGTAGTAAGACACTGAGACTGTTTGGAGTTATGGGGATATCACTATAGTGTAGCTCTAGTGATAGGCCTACCCCTGCAGGGAGGCGTTCCCAGCTCTTTCTGTAGCCCTTATACCTAGTGTTCTGGTGGGGATAGGAGGTTTGTACTATTTTAGCTATTGTGTGTTTATGTGGGTACATGCCTTTTCAGGCACCCATGTCCATTCATGCCAAGTCTTTGAGAATCCTGGAATAGAGAGAGTATGGTGCCAAGGCTGAGTCACTCTCCTGGAAAGGTCAGAGTTATAAGAATTGTTGCACTGGAGCTGCTCCTGAATGCCTTCTCTTCTTTCTTCTGCTATGCCTACCCTTCCCCAAACACACCTAGGATTGTAAATGGCCACCCAACTTCAGGCTATTAACCACTGAGATTCCTGACCAGGGGTTACCAGGGCACAAGGTGGTAAACAGTACTCACCAGGGCTCTTCCTTCTTTTCCCTTTCTCAATGTCCCCAAGTCCTACGTCTCTACCCCCAATAGTGTGGAAGACTTGGAGAATATGCACAAATGTTTCTGACCTTTAAGGAATAAACCATATTTTTAGATAGTGAGTGAGGTTAGCTTAAATGGTTTTAAGGTGACAATTAATGGTGAGCATTCTAAAGAGAGTTGCCTCAGGTTTTCCCATGACTGTTTTGGGTGTGGGTCTGGTCAATGTTGTTCAAGTGGACTTGAGAGAAAGGAGGGTAGTAGCCATAAAATAAATAAAGTAGGCCAGTTATGTAGAATCATTTTCTACCACTATTTATAGCTACATGACCTTGAGTAAGGCATTTAACCTTTCTGAACCTTAGTTTTCCATCTTTAAAATGGGAATACTAATGATACCCACTTCCTTGGGATTTATGAGAGAGAGAAGAGATCATGATTGTGAAAGTACACCATGAAGGGTGCCTAAGATATTGAATGTGCTTGATAAATGTCCCATTTATTTCTTTTATCATATTTGTCTCTCTTTAAGTATTTGAGATCAGAGAATTTTAGGACCCCAGTTAGGTTTTGCCTCTAATCTAGTGCTCCCTGTACTGTACAATCTTTGTATGATTTTTTTTTTAATAGATGAGGAAACCAGTATTTGAAACAGTGATGCCAATGACTAGCCTAGTTTGTGGCCAGCCCCGCAGTGCCTTCCACTGCAGTCTGAGAATCTGTATAGGTATGTCTGTTACTTTGTAAAGAGAAGCTCCAGCCCTGGGGAGCTTAAAAGTCCCAGGATGAGGGAATGGGGAAAAAGAGAAAAGGTATATGAGACCCAGGTTAGACAGGATGGTCATGGGGTGCAAAGAATAGAGGATGTACAGAGGAGAAAATAATTAGAGGAACCTTACTCAAGAGGGCAAAATGATTTGTGAAATCAGTGGGCCCCCGCCGCTTTGCAGAAGGCCCACCCCAAGCCCCTCCCCCTGCTGCTTCCTTGCTGGTATTCTGGTAGCTTTCACATGCTTCCTCTGTGGTGTGTGTGTGAGAGAGAGAGAGAGAGGTAGAGTAAAGGGGAGAGTGGGTGGTGGGGTGGGCAGGGTGGGGGCTCTTAGTCTGGTCACCCTTCCAGTTCTATCTGTAGGTGGACAGGTTTTCCACATGGACAGAAAGTAGGTTGTGGTAGACTCTTTCAAGTTCTGGAGAGTGATTCCCCCAAGGTTTGTGGAAGCTAGGGTAGGGAGTGCTCATTAAGCTAAGCCGGTGCCTCGGTGGGGCTCTGTAAAACAGCCAGCTTCCTACCAATATCTCGTATATTAGACCGCCTTGTCTGATTTGTCTTCAGGGATTTCTGTCTATATCTGTGACATACCTCTCCCCCAAATCTCATGAGCTAGTGCCTAATACTGCGGTGGCAGAAAAGTCTCTAATTTAATTATCTTCTAATAGATTCTAGGAAGAGAGTCAGGGAGCTGGGAAAGGAGACCTTGATTCTTAACTCTGTGCCTTTGAGAGGATTTTTGGCATATTTCCCTATGGCATTTGGAGGGCATATGTTATATTTCTTGCCTCTGTCCTTGTACATGCTCTTTCTCTTCCCCGAACAACACAAGATTCCCTTTCCCTTTGATATCTTTTTCCTGTGACAGGGTTATTTATCCTTCAGGACAGGTCAGCTCTTCTTCTAGAATCCTTCTATCTTCCCACCTTCTCCATTATGGCTTGGATACCCCTTTATGTTTCCTCATTTCCCTCTGATTACCTCTATCACGGCCCTTGCTGTATGGAATGGTAATTCCCCAAATATTTTCTTGTCTCTGTCTCCCAATAAAAAATACTCTCTCTCTCTCTCTTTTTTTTTAAGAAATACTCTCAATATACACTCACTTGCTTTTACACACACAGATGTATAATCAATAGAATCATCTCAAGGCCTGATCCATATTGGGTGTCTGATAACTTGGTGGTATATGAACCAGCATGTGTGTATATTTATATGTGACTGTGTCAGGGATCCAGGTCCTTTCAAAAACAGCTGAGGTTGGTAAGGGGTGGCTTTATTTGTTTTTCTAGGTCTTATTAGAATTATAGGTAAATTTCAAAGGCTTGTTTTGGATTATGGAACAATGTCTATTCCCTGAGCCATTAAAGGAGGTTGCTGGCTAATTTCTGTAGAGATTCTGGTGGACCTCTTTCTGGATGCTGTCTGAAGAAACTAGATCAAAGTTAGGGCAGTGTAGGGGGCTGCTTCTTACTCTACCCAAAGACCTCTGATATGTGTGTGTGTGTGTACAGGGCAGTGGGGTGAGTGATTTCATCCATGTTCACTTCAGCATTAGGGGGCATGAAAATTGTATGTTTGTGGTGGTAGGGGTGCTGAAAATCCTGGTACTATTGACTGGATAGGTTAAACAATTTTTACTGGCCTCAGTAAGTTGGTAGCTGAGCTTGTGGCTTGGAGGGAAAGATGTGGCCTTATCAACTCAAGAAAATGCAAAGCCATTTCTTAGAGAAGTTATAGCAATCTACATAGAGACCGAAACTAATAAGCTGGGTGTGTCATGTCCCTGCTCTCTTACCGCCTCACTCCAGGACTTTCCCAAATCATAGATACACAGAGTTCAAGGGCATTATTTTGGCTCTCTATACCTCTGTTTCCAGGTAGGTGACCATGACATATATGAAGACTGTGAGCTAGTGGCTATAAACAGAGATACTTAGGGCAAGTATAAGGCCACTCTTCAGCCTTCACCACATCTACTGGAGGCAGGTGCTAAGAGTCAGTATTTTCTTAAGGCTTATGTGACAAAACTTTTTCCTTGATGGGGGCAAGAGTTAGATTGGGCTACAAGATTAGTTGTAGGGGAGCAGCAGGCTGGATGGGATTGGGGACAATCCTGTTTCAGAGTGGTTGGGCAAGGTCCTCCTTACAAGCTGTGATAACCCATCAATATCCCTTCCTCTGAGTTTGTTGGGGGACTTGTTCCTATGGTTCTGAAGTCTTTTTCTTTTTCCAAGTGGCCAAAGCCACTCTAGGCTCATTAAACTCTGCAAATCATGCTACTTTAGCAGAAATGCTGATATAGGCATCTAAAACCCATGTGTAGTGAGACTTGAATGATGTTCGGAGCCTTTTTTTAAAATGAGTTTAATGCATTTTTGCATCTCTTTGTTCATTAATCAAGGAAGAACATTGGCATGTTTTCTATTTTCTAAATGTAGTAGAATTTGTCAATTTGTGTTTTTCCAGAAAATTCATTTTTCTGGAAGTGCTTTGGACCGTCACTTTCTGTCTCTAGGCATGGATCCTCCAATCGTGGAAGGTGCTCCTAGTGTTAACTGATCACCTTTCCTGTCCCTGTCTGTGAAACTGGAAGATTTACTGCAGATTATTCAGCCTGATCAGGCAGAGAAGTCTAGCTCCCTCCCCAGTCAACCAAAGCCTCCTCCAGGGAGGGGAAGTGTGGTAAATGACAATATCTTTCCCCAGGCAGCCACGTGTTCTCTGAGAACAGGATGTGGGGAGGGTTGGGCCCCAGTCACAGGTTATGGGGGTGGGCACAGGAAAGTGAGTTGGTGATGTGGCCATGCAGGTTGGTGCCTGCCTCCTTGGCTTTGAGAAACATGAAGAGCCCCTTTATTTTGTAGTGTTCGCTTGCATACACCTACCTACCCACAGCATGTCTGTGTTCTTACCCTAAGAAAGAACTGTAAATACCTGTAAATGAGGCCCAGCTCTTCAGGCTGGAGAAACTCACTGCAAGGAGTGGGTGGGCCCAGGTTGCCACCTGTACCAGCTAATGCCTTGTGACTCCTACAGCCATAGGCCATTTTGGCTAGGGGAGCTGGGCCCCAGCAGAGAATGGGGTGCTTCGGTGCCCTTCCACAGGGCCCCAGTAATTCTCCTCCCCCCAGATGGCTTCCTAGCACACTGAGGTGATTTGCATGTTCAATTTCCTTTCAGGCTCCATCCTCTTCTCCCTGCCCCCACTACTTTTGCTGGGGACCTTTGGAGATGTGCTGTGTAGGGTGGGGAAAAGAGGATGTAGCTAGCTTCCTGTGCAAAGGAGGGTGGGGCACCCGTCTTCCTGCCTGTCTGTCCACCACCCAGACGCCATTTACCCAGTACTTGAAGAACTGCCTGAAGAGTTGAGTTCAGTCATCAGACACAGAAAGGCTCTCTGAGGCATAGGGATGGAGCTTTGCTTTTACTGGTTTCTCTTCACAGTTCTCCACTGTGGGGATTGCCAGGTTCCCTTTTCCTGAAATCACAATGCTGGAAGGGCCTTTAGAGGCTGACTGATCCAACCACCTCAGATTACAGATTTGGAAACTGAGGCCCATAGAGTCCTTTCATTCCCATAAGGAATCAGTAGCAGTGTTACGATGAGTAGAATTCTGATAAGAACAGATACTACACTTGATCTTAGCCAAAAGGCCGAGAAGTGATAACATGAGTAGAATTCTGGAAAGTTAGACCTGGAGCTTTCTCCCTTCCCCCAAGCTGCTAGTCCAGTTGTTTGCAAACTGTATTTGGCCGAGCTACCTGGGGAGCTGCAGCCCCCCTTCAACCAGAAGAGTTCTACTTTTGTGTACTTCATATTTTGAAGTTCCATGTGATTTTCTGTTTGAGAGAATAAAGAGGCAGGAAGCTACTAAAAAAGTAATAAAATTTAAAAACACTGAGAAAGATTTAGTACAGTTAAGGGACACTCGGACCTAAGTTACTGGGACCAGACCCAGAACAAATTTCTGGCCCACTGTTTCCTGGCTGGTTGCTCCCAGTAATTTGTGTGGCTTCCTCTCCCACAAGAATGACTATTCCCATGCTGCCTTGATTTTCCATCCCAAGGAGAGCCAGTCCCTCTTATAGTAGCCTGAGACAGAGCTAGAGGCTACTAGATTTCTTGAATGAAATAAATAATAGGTAAGGCACTCTTGTAACCTTAATAAGAGAAATTTGGAAGGGCAAAGAACATTGTACTGATATTTGGGAAGACTCGGCTTCTAGTCTTGTCTCCTTCACACTTGAAAAAATTGCTGTTTACCTCACTGAGCCTCCATTTCTCCCTTCTATAAAATAGTGCTTGTCTCTGCTTTGCATTTCATACAGAGTTGAATTCAGTGAGAGAATGCATGTGGACAAGTGTCTTTTAAACCATAAAGAACAGCGCACATGAAGCTAGCATTATTATTGTATGAGAGTGAGCCATAGGCCTTGGAAGCATCTGGGTTGGATAATGAGATTGCAGGAGAAAGGAACAAAAATTTATCAAACATCTAATACATTCTCAGAGCGAAATCAAGTCCTTTTGTATAAGTAAAGGAGTTAATGTCCTCACAACAATCCTGTGAGGTAGGCATGATTACTACCATTTTACTTGTAAAGAAACTGAGGCTTCAAGAGGTCTAGGACTTGGAATGCCCCAGCATCTCCCTCCAGAGCCCACACTCTCTGTTAAATATGTTAAGAGTACTTAAAAATGTGCTGTGGTTTCCACTGGGGCTTTCCAAACCATTCTCTGCCCCACTCCGGCCTCTCTTATCTGTTAGGGATGTTGCCTTCATGTCTTATTGCTTTTATGTCTCAGTTCAAAGCTCTTGACCCCTAGCTTTCCTTAGTGGTACACTAGGCACAGTTAGGTGCCCTTTTGGACTTAAGCCGATAGAGGAGTCTTTTGTCTTTCCACAGCCACCGTTTCCTTGACAATAGGGGCTTCTTACTCCCCTGGAGAGCTGGTAGGAAGAACAAGGGATTTGTTGCTAGTCAGATCTGGCTCTTGTTCAAGGTCATACAGCTAGAAGATGGCAGTTCCTTCCCTTTATTGAGACTCAGTTTTCTCATTTGTAAAATGGGCTCAAGGATACTTTACCCCACATGAGTCTCAACGAACTCTTTTTAATGTTTAACAACAAACTCTCTACTGAAGCCATGATTTGTAGTTTACAAATCTCTATGGTGTAAATACTCTCACCATGGTCGATTTCAAGCCACCAACCCTCATCCTTGAAGGAGGAGTTGCAAAGAGATGTGTGTAATCAGCTCTAGTGTGAGCTGGTTCCAGTGTACCATTATTAATCACATCTATCTTAGACTTTTACCCTCATGCCCCGCCTAACCTGCTCACATCTGTATGCAAATTCAGGACCCTCTCACCATGACTCCCCTCTTCCCCAGGTTCCCAGAGCATCCAGGAAAGGATCATTTAAAGTCTGCTCCTTGCTTGAAAGTTCTACTAGGAAAGAGTGAACGTGGAATGTTTAAGGGGCAGAGAACTCAAGAAGGCTTTGATTGGGACCCTAATGAGAACATTTTGTTCAGTATGTTTTGGCTGCTGAGGTGTCTGCACCAGCTGTTTCCTACCGCTTTCTAATTCTTAATTAAATGGCAGAATAGTGGAAGGCTTTGGACAATGGCCTGAGGGTTTGGCCATTCTTGAAAGTACTTAGCTTTCTGATTGGAATTCCAAAGTCTTCTCCCTCTCTTGCTTGCAGAACCTTATTACAATGTCCCTGTAATGAGGATCCCAGGGCTAGAAAACATTTTGAAGGACCAGACCTCTGGTTCAACCTCTCATCATCTCGAGAGCATCTGTACCAGGTGAAGTTTCTTTAAACTTCCCAAAGGATAAGAATCTCCTGGGGCAAAACTACTAGTTCCCAAGTTCCTCCTCTGGAAAGTCTGTTTCATTCAGTAAGTTTGGAGTACTGTTCAGGAATCTGGGTTTTTAAACTAGTGCCCCAAATGATTCTGATTATCAGTTAAGTTTAGGAAATACTGCGTTAGCACTGCACAATAATCTGGTAGGTTGGCATCATAATACTTATCTTACAGGTGGGAAGATAGGGAACTCGTGACTCCTTATCCGTGAAGTTGGATCTTGCACTCAGGTTTTCAGAATACAAAGCTATGTTTCTCTTGCAATGAAGACATTGCTTTGGTGTACAGTAGTGTCTGTGGTGGTAGGAGTGATGATACTAGGTAAGGAGGAACAAGGATAACCCCTGCCCTACTTTAATGATGGAGAAACCAGTTTGCAGGGGGGTTTGGGGCAAGTAGCAGAACTGATTGCATCTCTGATCTTTTGTGGAATTTGTGTTCAACTTTGGAGAGCCATTTTTTTCAGGCCCAGTGGCCCAGATGCCTCCTCAGTTGCACTCTACTTTCTGTGTTTCCCTTTCATCAAGCATCCCTCTAGCCATATGAATACCAGCTCATGAGAGGCTGGTTGGTTCAGTGAGCTGTATTCCATGCCAGAGGTTCCCAAGTCTGACTGGGTCTTAGAATTATCTGAAGTTCTTCCGATGCCTGGGCCCTGCTTCTTATATAATAAATTGAAATCTCTGTGGGTGAGGCCAGGGAATCTGTATTTAAAAAACTTCTCCAGATGATTCTGGTGAGCCAGTTTGTAGATGCAGTTCAATTTTCTGGATACCAGCTGAAAGTTTGGAGGTCCTGGTGGGTTGTGTTGAGGGGATGTATATTGTTGTGTATATTGTTGACACGATTGAAGAAAATGGCAAGGAAGAGCCCAGAATAAGAAGATCGGGCATCCTTTAAAAAGGACAAGGTAATATAGGTGCTCTGTTGTGTTCTGCCTCCCCTCAGGGCTCTGTTTCTTGAGAGAAATTCCCATCCCGTGCAAGAGAGAAAGAATTTTAAAAAATGCAAGGGTATATGTGTGTCTACTTGATGTGCATGGCCTAGAATTCCAATCACATTTTAGACTTTGCCCTCAAAGTGAAAGAGTTCTTTATACTAGGAGGGTTCTGGAAGTCTACTTGGGAAGCTCTTAGCCCTCTGCTGTTAAACAAGTTTTTGTTTTTAATCATTCCCAAGAGGTAGGATATTTGTAATATTATGGCCAAAACAGGAGGGGTTAGTCATCATCACATTCTACTTATGATGTGCCAAGTACTTTCCTGTCTATTATTTGAACTTAAATCTCCCAGTATTCCTGTTGTGAAGTTTATATTATTAGACCCATTTTGTAGATCAGGAAACTGAGTTTCGGAAAGAGGAAGGTCAGACTCCAAAGCCTCTTTCTGCTATACCATGCTTTGCTCCTCAAAGAGATGAGACCATTATTTCTGGGATGAGGGCTCCAATTTTGTGTTTTTCAGTTACTGGATTTAGCTGTTGGCTTACCAGCAAAGTTGGCAGGAAACTGCCCTTAGCCTATCTCTGGGGTTGAAAACAGAGCCTTTTGACTTGGTTTGGAAACCTCCTCCTGCCCCTCATATTTGACTGATAATGGCTTCAGCGATTTTAATGCCCAGGAGAAGAAGACAGGGAAGAAATCCTATGAGCAGTGGATGGAACCCAAGCTGAGGCTTGGATCATCTCCAGTGTGCCTCAGAGCTGTGATGCTGGAGGTTGCTAGGGTATGTTACTGAACAGAGAGAGTAGAGACCTCTGTGGTGCTATGGAAAGAACTGGCATCTTCAGGCAACTATGAATGGTCTGTTTCCAGTCTACAAATACTTCCTGTGAAACTTACAGGCAGGAAGCTGGGTCAAGCAGGAAACTGATGCAAGAGACTGAAGCCCAGCTGGGTGTGGCCCCCAAGAGATTTCTCCCATTTGGGAGACTTACTTTGTTAACGATGGACCCTCTTCTCTTTTATTTCAGCAGCTTCAAATTTTTATGGGAATTGAAGAATCTGTTTTTTTGGCTACAGGGATATAAATCTCTTCCTCAAATTCCCTGCCTGTTTCCTTGCTGTGTTCCCCGACCCTCACCCCAACCTCCAGCTTGGGTCTTAGCGGTGCTTACTACCGGAGACCTTCCTTTCAGTTGCTATCCAAGTTTTGGAGGAAGAAGCTGTCCTAGAAAAAAGGAATCTTCGAGTCCCCTACTATGTTGTTATAAAAGGTTTAATCTCCCTAGAATGGGTAGTAGTGAATGTCTCAGAGCCTGAAAGTTAGCCTGCTCTTTGTTGAAAGCTAGACTTTGAAGCAGTGTCAGCCTAGAGTTTTTCATGGAAGCAAGGTAATCCAACTTCCTCGACATAAGTCTTTCAGATCAACAGTAGTTAGTCTGAAGTGTCTATTGTTTTCTAAGAGCCAGGGTGGTTCTATGGCTTATTAAATAGCCCAGTTGATCAAGAGCCAGGTTTTTGATTCCTGCTTTCACACTGTTTAGCAGCTGTATGACCTTGGACTAGTGCCTCTCCTTCTCTGGACCTCAGTTTCTCCAGGAGTATATCGCAGAGTTTGAACCAAATAATCCCTAAGGTCCCTTTCAAGATCTGAAGGTTTAGGATTCTGGACTGTTTATTCTCTTGGAGAATAAAGATGAGAAGTTCAGAAGGAGCCAGATGAAATTCCTAGGATGAGTGGATTGAAATCTTGAAGTGTAGAAAGGAGGAATGGCCATTTTAAGGAGGTGGTGGGGCAACTCCTGTGCTTAGGAAGGAGAGATGAGCTGGGGTCGGGGGAAAAGAGTGGGTATTGTTTGCTCCTGGGGTATGGTTTGGCTGAGCTGATTTTGAAAGTAAGTTCTAGAATTAGATACAAATGGTGTGGAGCTAGTTTCCTTCCTGACCTTCATATGTTGAGAGGAAGAGCAGGACTCTACTTTGGCCTGAGATTGAGCAGAAAGCATGCAAATTAAGGCTGGGTTAATGGGGAAGCTGCAGCTTACTAAGGTAATCTCATTGTTTCAGACCTGTTTCTCATTTGGCCTCTGCCCTGAGCTCTCCTCCCACAGTTGTGTTCTTATTGCTAGGAAGGATTAGTTATGTTTGGAATTAGTTTCCTAAATATATGGTAACTGGAGGAGTAACACTCGGTCTCCAAAACATTCTTGTCTCCCCATTGAAATGCTTCTTGGAGAGCTTTTGGAGGGAAGGACTGGGTCAAAGCAAGTTAAAGGGGACCCTTATCTCCCATGCCCTTTGCAGCAGTTCGAATGGTTCAAGAATTAACTGCTGACCCATTAAGGTATGTGTGTGTGTGTTGAGTTGGGTGTGGTTCTCTTTTCTAGAAACTACTGGGGAGAGGCACAGGCATAGGAAAGGTTTACCCCAGACAGGTCTTTGTAGCTATAAGTGTTTAGAAATGGGTAGGAAGAGGTTAGCACGGATAACTATTGTACCAGGTACCACTTCCAAGTCAAAAAGGAAGAGGCTGAGTTGCTGGGAAGTGAATGATTTGGTGGAGGAGGAGGAGAAGGGGGAGATGCCTCCTAGGCTAGAGATTCAAAGCAACCCTTGTTTGCCCCCTTATGGAAAACAGCTGCTTGAGGCAGTGCTGTCATCTCAAGAGGCAAGACAGACCAGGCCCTGCCCTGCCCTTGTCCCATTTTTGGTAGCAGGAAATGGTGGTTGCTGGAGCCCAAATATTTGGGAGTGGCAATTTGGGTGACACTGTGGTGACTGTTCTCTGTTCAGGAAAGAGACGGAAGTTTTGAGGTTGCCCTGGTAGGGCACATCCAACCTTTGGCTCTCCTCTCCTACTTACCTTTGCCTTCTCCATACCAGCAGCTCCACTGAAAGCCCACAGCTGGTGGGCCCTCAGGGAGAACAGGGAGGTGGAAGGTGGGGGATGAGGTCATTGAGCTCAGACTCAACTGAGCTGACTCATAAACTCTGCCCTGATGAGGGTGCCTTCCCAAGCAGCGCTTCTCAGATGTGCCCAAGCTTCCTATGTCAGAGTGTTTGGGCCTTGTTCAAAATAGTTGCCAAGGCAGTGTCTGAAGACAGCAGTGAAGTCAGCATGACCAGAGAGATGAGTGGAGTCATTGAAGGAGCTCCAGGAATGTCCAGAAGACCTGTCTTCACTACTCACTGGCTGAGTAAATATAACTTCAGTGATGTTAAGTGAGACTGTGGGTGATGGGGCTTGGCACATAGTTGGTATTCAATAAGTGTTCATTTCCATCCTTCTGTCATCTACCTCTGTGTATTTCAGTTTCCTCATCCATGAAGTGGTGCCTGTATTGCCAATTCCCTCTGGCTTATAAGTCTATGCATCAGGCACATTACTTGTGATTATTCAATATATGCCATATATATATATATATATATACCATAGATCACCGCCACCTCTCTGCTTTCTCCTCTTTTCCCCCCCAAACTCCTCTCTGGGAAAGAGCCATCTTGTAGTTCAGTAACATGGGACAAGTGAGGGGAGACGTTGACACTGTGGCCTGGCTACTACTCACCTGGGTGCTCCCAGCTTTAAGGAAAGAGAGAGTCCATTATTTGAAGCTGTCCAGGCCAAAAATACTCCAGCTGCTGCAGCTAAGGCAGAGGTAGCATCTGGCCTGGTTATTTTTGTTTCTCAGGCCAGCCAACTGAGGACATAGGAGAGATTCCAGTTTGTTGAGGACTTTGGATGGCAGATCACTGAGATCCACTTGTTAGTGTCCAATGAAGGACTTGGTGTGGGAAGTGTCTGTGTTCAATTGTTCAATAAATAACAGTGGATTTATTGTTCTTGGGCTGGGGGTGGAGAGGCTAGTGTGTTTGAGAGGGCGACACCCTTCATCACCATACCCAGACATATTTTTTTTTCCTCAAACTCTTAATGTTCTCCTGGGACAGTTTTAAACATCAGGCTGTACCTAAATTATCAGAGACAAGCTTAGTCAGGGATTTAGTTCTCTGCTAGGGACCACATCTTCTCATTAAGACTACAGAGTCCAAGCCCTAAAAGAGGGCAGTGGGTGCCTACTAGGGTAAGCATCCAGTAGGTCCTGTGTGGTAGTGAGTTTGGGCCTTGAGCTCATCTTACACATTTGGGTCCCAGATTAGTCTAAGGGAGAACAAGAGATCTTCTTTGATCAAGACTTCTGCCCTATCTATCACCTTCAGGCCTCAGTTATGTTACTACTCTTACTCCCTACTACCTCCAACACAGAAAACTAGAGAGTGTGGACACATGACCCTGTTCTCATGACTCACATTTTCTTCTGAGTTAAGTGGTGGCAAGAATAGAAGTCCCTTTGTGTTTCTTTGTGTTTCTTTCTTTTCCTTCCTTCCTTCCTTCC
>NW_024353905.1:3394217-3397629 GCF_902729225.1 Pteropus medius | reverse complement strand
GGGGAGATAGTGATTTATTCACAGGAAAGGATGTCAGCAACATTGTGTCCTTGTTCCTTGTTTCTATCTCCAAGTAAATTCTTTCACTTCACCCTCCCATCTCCACATCTTCCCCCTAAAAAACGAAAAGATAAAAAAGACCGCCTGGTGCCAGCATGACTTCATTAGGATGTGTCTCAGCTTCATTGCCTCCATTCTCCATGGTAGGGTTGAGCCACCAGCCAGAACCATTAACATGCTAATGTCAGAGACTGGAAAACAGATTCTGTTTGTCCCACTGGCTGGCTTCCCTTTTCTTCCCACTGCTCAGCCAAGAGGCCCAGAACATCAGGGGGCCCCTCAGCTACTACCGAGGTACTCACCCTGTTCCCACCCTCATTTCCACTCTTAGCTTGTATGAGTAGTAACAGAAATCATGACTGGACTCAAATTGAGGCTGGAAAGAAGCATCTCAGCCCTCAGCACAGCACAGCTTTTGAGTGTATAGATAATACCATCCTTGCTCTATCTCCTCAAACATTGTTTCTTGGGGTACTGTAAATGGGACTCAGTCTGCCGAAGGATGTGGGCATTATTTCTAGTTGCTAAAGAAAGAAGAGCAACCCAGGAGGACAAGATGCAGGAATTAAACCAATCACCTCTACCTTCAATCTTTAATCCATCCTGGGAATGGGAAGCTGCATGGCATAATAGAGGGAGGGAAGTGGCAGAAAGCACTGGATTTGAATAGGTTTGGAGTCAAACAGAGCTGACTCTGCTACTCACTAACTAAACCTTCACTTCTCTGAACCTTAATTTCACTATTTGCAAAATGGACCTAATTGTGTTTATATCATATGGGTATCGTGAAAATTAAAGGAGATAATGGATATCAAGTTTTGGGGTGTGGCAGTGCTCATATGTAATAGATCCATTCCCTACCTCAGCACAAGTACTTTGTGCAGAGAGATGCTGACATTACTTCTTGACCACTGCCCAAGTGTGTGTGTATGGTGTTTTTTTTTGTTGTTGTTTTTTGTTTTTTGTTTTCTGTTTTTGTTTTTGGGGTTTTTTTTGCCAGATCTTGGATACTTTTTGTCCTTTAAGGTCAGGTGCCAAGTTGCCTCCATTTTTGTGTCCTCTGTGTCTGGCATAGGGTAGGCATTCAATTAGTGGTTGTTTTGTGTTTTCTCTTCCAGGTGGTGAAAACTATTGGCCTGCGGGAAGTTTGGTTCTTTGGTTTGCAATACCAGGACACTAAGGGTTTCTCCACTTGGCTGAAACTCAATAAGAAGGTAACCGCTTACCCCACTCTCAGGTTTGGAATTTGTTCCTCTGCCAGGTCTTGCTCAGGGGGGTAACATGTGTTAGCTGGCAAATCCAGCGTATCTATGGCTGTGTTTTTCACTGGGTGGTCTGTTGGTCACTGGATCAGAATAAGAGTAGAGGACTCAGCCAAGGCAAAGCTCTTGCTCTGTCTCTACTTTGACCTCTCACAGTAAGAATGGCCAAGGTCCAAGGAGGAAGGGACCTTTTCCTTCCCACTAGCATTTTCTTGAACTTTGAATTGTTTTAGACCGTAGCCTTTAGCAGTTCTTTAGGGGGAGATTGGTATCTTTTTTTCCCTCCTAAACTCAAGGGGTTTGGGAGATTTGTTAAAAAAAGAGAGTTGCAGACTTTTGAACTGGAATCTCAGAGGTCTTATAACCTTATTTTGTCTCTTCTCCAACCTGTCAACTGATGCCTGAACCACATACAGATCTTCTTTCTTGATTTTCTATCTCAATTGATCTCCAAATGGGATGAACTGAGTATAGGTCCATTCAAGCTCTCCACCTCCAAGTAGCATCTCTGCAGGAACATGGAAATCCTTCATCTCAATATCCTGAAACTGGCTGACTTTGTCCTTAGAGGTCTCTATACTGTCCTGAGACTTGTTTTCTTGATTGTGTCTAGGGCATGGGTGCCTCACCTTCTGATGGCAGAGTCTTGTTTTCCCAAAGAGTAGAGACTTTTGCTGAACAAATGTGGAAGTGTTAGGAACCAATTTCAGGCTTTCAAAGACAATCTAGTTCTCTTACCTACCCAATTTCCAGGCTTCAGTCATTGTGGAGTTGGAGGAGCCTTAAAAGAGCTTTCTTTAACCTCCCCTTAGAATTTGTGGGCAGTTGTATATATTATCAGATGATGGTGGCTTGGGGGCTTATGATCATCTTTATTTTAGGAAGAACTCCCCAACAGAAAGCAATTATAGACATGGGATTGGGTCCCCAATGAAAGTAATGTCTCTTTTCTGAATTACCAGGAGAGTTGCCACCTATTTTGGGAGGATTAACCAAATTGATGACCTTTCAGTGTCTTCTCCCCACCCTACTTCCACACCTCAAAGTCTGTTTTTCGAGAGCTCATAACTCCTTGCTGCTTCCAGGTGACTGCGCAGGATGTGCGGAAGGAAAGCCCTCTGCTCTTCAAGTTTCGGGCCAAGTTCTACCCTGAGGATGTATCCGAGGAATTGATCCAGGACATCACACAACGCCTGTTCTTCCTTCAAGTGAAGGAGGGCATTCTCAATGATGATATTTACTGCCCACCTGAAACTGCCGTGCTGCTGGCCTCCTATGCTGTCCAGTCCAAGTATGGCGACTTCAATAAGGAAGTCCACAAGTCTGGCTACTTGGCTGGAGATAAGTTGCTTCCACAGAGGTGAGGTGGTGCCTGGCTCTCTGCTCTGGCCAGAGGTGACTGTGGCCCAAGGCTGACCAATTTCTATTACACAGGGACTGCTAGATCTGTTCCTCTCCACTAGGGTCTTTCTGAAGACCATGATGTTATACAAGTCAGAAAAACACATTTGCTTATAACATCATACCCCATTGTTGTTTCTCGGCCTCTCAAAATATAAAAGCTTTTATCTCCCTCTGTTTGCCTGACTATAGAACTTCATTACCCTGGAAAGAGGTTCTTATATGGAGAACAAGAGATGGATTGATTTTCCCTCCTCCCTGGTTCCAATTTTCTCAATTCTTTTCACTTATTTAGACCTTTTATATCACAAGTTCACAGAGGAGAGAAATATGTAAGCCAGAGACATGGGGACCTCAAATGGTCTTTTAATATTGATAACCAGTGTATAGAAATTTTTGCTTTTGTAAACTTCAAAGTCAAATGCTCTCAAACACTAATTATTTTTATTTTAGCATCACAACAATGCATGAAATAAATAAGGCAGACACTATATTTCCTGACTACGGAAATAGAGGGGCAGAGGTGTTCACTCTGACTTTCTCCTATATCCCACAGCTCATTTGAGGCACAACCAGGTCTGGAACCCTTGTCTCTTGACTTTTTAACATGGAATTTTTTTCCCTACTGCATCCAATGGCAATTTTTATAGGTTTTTGAAGTGGAAGGAAAACACTACTTCATTCTGGGA
>NW_024353905.1:3384369-3392008 GCF_902729225.1 Pteropus medius | reverse complement strand
CTGAATCTTGGAGCTCATTATTTACTTTCTCCTCCATTTTACAATCTTGGGTGGAAGAGTCCCAGTTAAATAGGGCTGATGTGGAAGAGTCCTAGGTAAACAGGGCTCTGTGAGAGATTGTTATAAGGTCTGTGCCACAACAAAAAAATATAATAAAACATACCTCAGAGATTTGGACAAGGAGTAATGTGTTGGTTGTGGTATAAGGAGGTCTTTTTTGTACCCTCACTGCTGGCAGCTGACCTGACGGCACATGACACCGACTGAGCTGACAATGAATCTAACTCCTTGGAGGAGAAGTGGGTTGATAGGGGTTGGGCAAGGCACCAACCCTCTATGTACTTCTTGTTTTGCCCTTGTCCTAATGTTCTTGGTCTCCATTTCTATAGACTGACTCCCAAGATAGGCTTCCCTTGGAGTGAAATCAGGAACATCTCTTTCAATGACAAGAAATTTGTCATCAAGCCTATTGACAAAAAAGCCCCGGTAAGTGATTCTTCCCACTGGCAAGGCCTGGATAATGCTAGGAGTAATCATGTCATTGTATTTTTCTCTTTTCCTGGTGCACGTGCATGTGTGTGTTTATGTACAGGAGGCACAAAAGGAGATTGGTGATGGAAAGGGATGTCGATGCCAAGAAATGGCTAGGAGGCACCCTGCTACCTATGTCCTAGGAGAAGCATGGATGAGAGTCATAGACAGTCTAAGTGCTGCCTATTAGTGACTGTCTTCTGCTCTGGGGTAGAAACAGAGAGTGCATCTTATCTTTTAAAGCCTCTAGGCTCCAGAAAGTGGAAACTGTTCATATACTTGGTTTATATTTAATTACGGAAAGAGGACATAGCCAGGAGAAATCCAGGTCCAAAGATGATCCTCCAAATTTTGTGCTTTGGTATAACTTCTCTGCTGTCTTCTAAAGAACAACTCAAGAAGAAGAATATGCTTTAGGTCCAGTCATTCCTCTAACATGCTTGGCAAGTACTTGTCACACTTCACCCACTCATTTGCCTGTGGCTGACAAGACTGGACAGCTGGTGAGTGGTAATAGTATAGGAAATTGAGATGAAGTCTCTTCTTTTGGTGTATCCCATGTTCAACAAGGGCCAGTGGCCATGTTGAGCCAGACCCTTCTCATGAGGCCTCCCTGAACCATTCTTCTCCATTCTTGCCCTGAGGTCTCTGAACTTCCCCTACTAAGCACTTTATATATGTTGTCTCCTTAAAACCTCAACAATATTGTCAGGTAGGTAGTAGCATACCCATTTTATAATGGATGAAATGAGTTCAGAGAGATGTAGTGATTTGCCCAAGATCACATAGCTAAAAATGGTAGAGCCGAGATTTATATGTAGGTCACTTGACCTAGAGCTCGTTCTCCTTCCACTGTACCCCAAGCTATAGGAGATGATAGCAATTTGGGTTCAGTGGCAGAAGACCTAGTGGTTAGCCCATTAGCCAGTGACCTTGGTCCACTGGTATTTATAGTAATAAACATAAATTCACTGGATTTTCATGTGTATGTGTGTGTGCATGTGTTTTACTGCTGCCGTGTTCAACTATAACCAGAAAAAGGTAAGTAACAAAGCCAGCTAAGATCAATGGCTTATTTAAAAAACAATAACCATTAGGACATTTGATGTTCAGGAGATTTATATATTCATGTATGTGTTTACAACCTGCCTTATTCCAAAAGGAT
This sequence comes from Pteropus medius, assembly GCF_902729225.1. NCBI lineage: Eukaryota > Metazoa > Chordata > Mammalia > Chiroptera > Pteropodidae > Pteropus > Pteropus medius. The sequence goes on along the minus strand of NW_024353905.1, from coordinate 3,390,312 downwards.
TTAAGGGGCTGGGTCTAGGATATGCTTTTAGAAGATTATAGAAACAGTCTATCCACCCATATTGCACAAGGGTATTATTTAGGGATTTTGGGGCCTTGAAAAGAGGCCCCTAAGACCTAGAAGGATCCTTAGGTACCAGATAAAATGAAGTCCTATCTTCGTACTGGATTAAGGGTATTTCAGGATGCAAAGGTTGAAAGAAATTGTGGTTTGGTGGAAAGAGCACTGGTTTCAGAGTCAAGAAGCATGGGTTCTTGTCCTGGGTCTGCCACTAACTTGCTGTTTGACCCTGGCCAAGTCACTTCACCACCTGGATAATTAATCTTTTTATCTGTAATAGAAAACTAGGTTAAATAATCTTTCTAGTGCTTTTTTGGACTTAACTTTTCATAATGCGGTAGCTAGCCTTCATCTGTCCCTCCAAACTTTTTCTGATTGCTGGTTTCCCACCAGGACTTTGTCTTCTATGCTCCTCGGCTGCGGATTAACAAGCGGATCTTGGCCCTGTGCATGGGAAACCATGAGCTATACATGCGCCGTCGCAAGCCTGATACCATTGAGGTGCAGCAGATGAAGGCACAGGCTCGGGAGGAAAAGCATCAGAAGCAAATGGAGCGGTAGGTGCTGTGGAGCTGCAGTGGGGACCAGGGCCAGAGCAAGGAAACTTTTCAAAGGTAGCAAGCTAGCTAAAAGCGGGACATGAAGCCATTTTGGGTCTAAGAGGTGGGGAGAGGGTTGGGAGTGGGAGAGAGAGCTGTACAGCAATAACTCCCACTCCAGGAAACAGGCATCAGAAGCTTAGGATTTCAGAGGCTCTTAAAAGGGAGGGAATTTTATAGTTCCCATTGTCTATGACCCTCATGCCATTGTTTTTCTAGGCAAACTCTGAGTTGCTCCAGGCTATCTGACCAGTACAGTGGCAATAGCAGAAGGCTCCATGCACTTTTAAACCTGGACTCTGGGGTTTTTTTTGGTGGAATTGGGCAGAGCCACCAGAATTTTCGCTACAAAGCCCCTATGCACTGGAGGCCCTTGTTACTCAAAGTGCAACAGGGCTCAGCAGCATTAGCATCAACTTGGGACTTGTTATAAAAGGCAGGATCCAAGACCCTATTCCAGACCTATTGATTCAGAATCTGCATATTTAGGTTGTAGGTAATCACTTCTCCAAAGAAGATATGCAAATGGCCAACAGGCACATGAAAACATCTTTAGTCATTAGGGAAATGCAAAGCTCTAGTCATTAGGGAAATGCAAATCAAAATCACAATGAGATACCACTTCATACTCATTAATATGGATATAATAAATAAAAACAGAAAATAGCTGTTGGCAGAATGTGGAGAAATTGGAACTCATGTATATTGCTAGGGGAAATGTAAAATGGTTCAGCTGCTGTGAAAGATTGGTGGTTATTCAATAAGTTAAGCATAGAAAACAGGTGTTCAAACAAGTACATGTGTACTTGTGTTCATAGCAATGTGGAAACAGCCCAAATGTCCATTAATGGTTGAATGGATAAATAATGAATCCATGCAATGGAGTATTATTCAGCCATAAAAAGATATGAAGTACTGATACAATGTGGATGAACCTCTAAAACATGCTAAGTGAAAGAAACTAGACACAAAAGATCACTTAATATATGATTCCATTTATATGAAATATTCAGAATAGTTAAATCTATAGTGACAGAATATAATTAGTGGTTATAAGGGGCTTGGAGAAGGGAGATGGGGAGAAACTGCTTAATGAATATGGAATTTTACTTTGGAATAATGAAAATATTTTGGAACTAGATAGAGATGGTAGTTACACAGCTTTGTGAATGTCCTAAATGCCACTGAACTGTTTGCTTTAAAATGGTTAATTTTATATTATGTGAATTTCATCTCAATAAATTTTTTAAAAAACAAAATCACATTTATTCAGAAAAATTTTTTACAAGATTGGGGCCAGTTTACAGAGCCGAATCTGGTAGGAATCTGCCCTCAAGGACCTCACAGTCTAGTAGAAGAAAGAGGAAAAGCAGTATATACCTAACTATTCAAGGTACAATGTGGTGTCATTCATTCACTCAATAAATGTTTACTGAACAGTGAGAAAAAAAGAATGTTCTCATGAAGCTGTTATTTTGTAGGAAGAGACAGACAGAAAAAAATAATTATATATATGTGACATGACAGTAGTGACCTTAAATAGACAGCCAGATATTTCTCCAGCAAAATGGGTTTATTTGGGAACAGCAAAGAATTGCAATTCAAGACATGCAATCTAATGGCAAAGAACAAGCAAGTCCAGAGAAATAAAGAGGAGGAACACTCTTTTATGGACTTGAGAGGTGCTGTTGTAAACAGAGTCCATTGGGAGAAACTGAAAGTTTGAAATATAATGAGTTTTCATTGGCTGAATTATGGCAGTCTCCCATTGGCTGAGCTGTTACTGGGCAAAGAGGAATCTTCTTGCTGCGGTAGTAAAGTAGTATCACTTCCTGTTGGAGATGCTAGGTATGTCTCTTTCTGTTGGGGTCAGTAGTATGCGTTGAGTGATATATATGTGAGAGTTCTCTCTTCTGGCCTCCTGACTCCATTTTGAATGAGGTTTCTGTTTATTAATTTTCATAGCAAGAAGTTCTTTGGAGAAAAATAACAGGGAGGAGGGATGGGGAAAAGGATGGCCCAGGTGTTCTGAGGACTCAGAGAGAGAAAAAACATATAGATAAGGGAGAAAAGAAGGTCTCCTAGAATTGGTGCTGGGGCAAGAAAATGAAAATACTTATTCTAGATTTGCAACAAATTCAAGGGAAAAAGAACCTAGAGTTGGGCTTCAGAGGCTTGGCAGAGTTAAGCCTAAGGACTGATGCCCTAGCCATAGAGATCATCAGACTTGAAGCACAGTATCCCAGCACAGAGCCAAAACTTGTTTCCTTATAACTCCATTAGGTTGTGAAGGCAAGACTTATCAGGTCATTTTAGAGACTGGGCTACTGAGAAAGGGTGCAAAGAAGTGACATAGATGAGGTTATCTACTGATTAGCCACTGTTTAGTGGCAGAGCTGCAAATCCAGGTTGGATCTCTTGACTCTGGGACAAACTGACAGGGCCTTGAACATACCAGCCTATGTGGGACTATAACATGAGGGCAAGGATGTGGGGATAAAGAACAGTGGTCCCAACACACAAGCCCTGGGTGTGTTAGATGGATGGGGGCTGAGAGTCCAGGGTCGGGCCTTTGTTATCTTGTTTCATCCCTTTTTTCTTCTTTTCCTAGTGCTTTGCTGGAAAATGAGAAGAAGAAGCGTGAGTTGGCAGAAAAGGAGAAGGAGAAGATTGAACGAGAGAAGGAGGAACTGATGGAGAAGCTGAAGCAGATTGAGGAACAGACTAAGAAGGCTCAGCAAGGTGAGCCTTAGAGTAACTTTGGAGACTGAATATAGCCTGACTCTGAGCTGGAGACCCTTCTGCCTGAGCTGCAGACTCTATCTGCATAATCCAGATGTGACTACAGGATAGATGAAGGATGGGGCAAGAGGAAGAGTGCCCAGAGCTTTCTGCCAATTGTGCCCTAGGGTGAAACTTTTCCAGGAAAGAAGCTAGGTATCTTTTTTATCTCTGTGTTATTCATCTTTTCTCCACCTTCTCATCCCAGAACTGGAAGAACAGACCCGTAGGGCTCTGGAACTTGAACAGGAGCGGAAGCGGGCCCAGAGTGAGGCTGAAAAACTGGCCAAAGAGCGTCAAGAAGCTGAAGAGGCCAAGGAGGCTCTGCTGCAAGCCTCCCGGGACCAGAAGAAGACCCAGGAACAACTGGTAAAGCTACAAAATGGAATAGAATTGTGAGATCTGAGTTTTCTCTCCTTTCTGCCTACCTATTCACAGCTACTTCTGCCTGCAGGGCTGGCTCTTTCCAGGAAGGTACTACTCTACAGGCCTCCAGCAGATAGTTCATTCAGAAGCAAGCTGAGAAGTCACTGGTGTGGCCCAGAAATCTTTGCAAACAGTTTTACCTAACCCTTACTTTAATTCTGTTTTATTAGCCTTTGGGAATCTGAGCTGATAACCTGACAAAGGAAAGGGAAGGAAGAAAGAAGTGAAGGGATTCACATTCGATTGACTACCTACTGTGTACTATAAGCTATGCTAGCAACTTTTCCCTTTCCCTTATTTTCTTACTCCTCTTCCATATAACCTTATGGGATTAACTCATATGCCGTAATATGCCCAGATAAGGAAGTTAGGTCTCAGAAAGGTTTAAGAGACTTGCCAAAGATCACACAGTTGTGGCTGAGTAAAGATGAGAACCCATTTCTGCCTTTGAAGGATTTGCTCCCTAAAATTATATGTAAAACTACGTGCCTGTGCATTTTTCTGTATGTGTGTGGGGGTGAGCATCCACACTTTAATTATAAGTTACAAGGGTTCTGTGACTCAGAAATTAAGAATCTATGGCCCAAAGCCCTTTACATATGCTCTTTCCTGTATTGTTTGCAGTGGGAGTGCAGGGTACTAAGATCTACTACTCAGGGGAAAGCTTCCTCTGGGTGATTTGCCCAAGGTGTGAAGGTGTGCATAAGCTTTTTTCCTTTGTTCAGATCACCTGTGAAAGTTGAGTGTCTTTCTTATACTTGTCTTGGGAAGAGTCTTAGTGGAGCCCTGAGCATTCTAGTATAACAGGGAAGGGTCTGCCACTTCAGGCAGTGATACAGTGATCTCTAAAGCCCTAAGTATGCACTGTTCAGTGGGAAGTACTGAGGACGGAGGGAAAGAAGGTGGAGAGGTGAGGAAAAGACAGAGATGGTGTGCTGTTTGTCTTCAGGAGATCTATAGTTTAGGTAGGGAGCTCTGACTTATAAGGAAATGGTTTGGAGTTAATAGAGTACTATAGTAGATCTGAGAATATGAGTGTCCTTTGGGCTTCCTGGAGGAGATATGGTATAAAGAGCCTCCAAGACGACAAGAAAGTGGATCAGCAGGTTCCTATTGGTTCTCTGGGGGAACTAGAGTTGAAGACACTTGGGCCCTGAAGACCAGAAGGCCCAGCTTTCACAAGCTTCAAATTTATCTATAGGCATTGGAAATGGCGGAGTTGACAGCTCGGATCTCCCAGTTAGAGATGGCTCGACAGAAGAAAGAGAGTGAGGCTGTAGAATGGCAGCAGAAGGTAAGACACAGTGCCCAGAGCAAAACATCATGGGAAGGGGTACCACATGGATAAGTTCCAGTTCCTTAGATTCCTTAAGGTTGGGTTCCTTCCCCCTTCCATCCTCCCTTGACAGTGGGCATCATGGGAGAAGGAACTCAAAGCTTTCTCAAATAACTTCCCAGAATTCTCTAACATTCTAGAAAAAATGGTACAGTTGTTCCTGTTATGTAGCTGAGGAAACTAAGGATCAGGCAGACGAAGTGACTTGGCCTACCTGGTGCTTGCCTCCTGCAGGACTGTTCTAGGCACATGTAGGATGCTGCAAGTTAGCCTCATCTGACTATTGATCCTTCTCTCCCTCTGTTACTATACAGGCTCAGATGGTACAAGAAGACTTGGAGAAAACTCGTGCCGAGCTGAAGACTGCCATGAGTACTCCTCATGTGGCAGAACCTGCCGAAAATGAGCAGGATGAGCAGGATGAGAATGGGGCAGAGGCCAGTGCTGACCTGCAGGCTGACGCCATGGCCAAGGACCGAAGTGAAGAGGAACGTACCACTGAAGCGGAGAAGAATGAGCGTGTGCAGAAGCACCTGAAGGTATCTAGGCAGGGCCAAAGGTTCAAGGAGACCATGTGGTTGACTTAGTAGCCCATGGTCTTCTCTATCATCATGAGAGGATAAGTGGGGGATCCTGTCTCAGTGCTACATGGGAGCCTGAGCCTTTCTCAAGTGATCACTTTAACAATAGATATCCCTTACTTATTAATCAGACCTTGAGCCACCTCTTCCTTTTTTTTTT
>NW_024353905.1:3349373-3384358 GCF_902729225.1 Pteropus medius | reverse complement strand
TTCTCCCATCCTCCACCCATACTCCTTTTACCTTTTATGTTTAGGAAGCACTTAGCTGACAATTCCTACCTGAATGTTTGGTACATTGTGCTACTCTCAGGGAATACTCGTCATCAGTTGATCCCCTAAGTCTGTGTTTTTTGTTTTGTTCTTACTCCACTGCAGTTCTAATAGGACTGGGAAAAGCTCTGAAAAATTTGTGGTTGTATGTGTGTAGAAAGGGGGAGAGGGGAGAGAGAAGGAGAGGAGGAAAAAACCTGGTTAAATAAGGGGACGTAAAATGAGAGGAAGCCATTAATCCCTCATCTCCTTGCACCCTCACAGGCCCTCACTTCTGAGCTGGCCAATGCCCGTGATGAGTCCAAGAAGACTGCCAATGACATGATCCATGCTGAGAACATGCGACTGGGCCGAGACAAATACAAGACCCTGCGCCAGATCCGGCAGGGCAATACCAAGCAGCGCATTGATGAGTTTGAGTCCATGTAATGGGCACCCAGCCTCTAGGGACCCCTCTTCCCTTCTTCCTTGCCCCTGTACTCCTGTATTCTTGCCTAACTTACACTGTGCTAGAGCCACTAACTAGAGCAGCCCCTGGAGTCATGCCAAGTGTTCAATGTAGCCATGGGACCAAACCTAACCCCTCAGCCCTCACTCACTTCTCTGGGCAGAGAAATGGCTCACTTTGGTGCCAATGGGACCGTCTTCCCTCTCTGTCCCATTCAATCTAGTTTGCTAGAAGAGACCACTTCCCCAGCTCAGACACACTTCTCACTCGATTAGAGAAACATCCCCACATTTACTGTTGTTCTGCAGAAGTCAAGTATAGAGTAGGTTGAAAACCAGCCCCCACCACTGCCTTACTCTCAGGGTCCTGTGATTTGAAGAACTAGAGCATCACAGGGTTTAAGGAAGAAGGCAGGGCCCTGGCTATATGCTCTAAGATGTCAACCGACCTAGGATTAGGCCTCCCAGTGCCCATTCCTTCTAGAGTTATTTAGGCTTTGTAATGATTGGAGGCTGAAAAGATGTTCAATTATTCTCTCTACCTCCCAGATTGGGCCTGTTATAAACTCAGTCCCAATAAGCCTTGTCCCTGACTTCAGGGACTTAGTTTCTCCCCAAGTTGAGATGGGGGAGACAGTGCCTTCAAGAGGCTTCACTAACATCCTAGAAGGCTATTCACCCTTCTATTCAGGCAAGACTGGGTATAAGATCCTTCCCTCAATGCTTTATGGGAACCTAGACCTGTTTCAAGTGAGCTCTATGGGCAGAAGTCTCCCTTATTATTCTGGGTTCCTCCTCCCTTCTTGGGATTTACCCCTCCCCATTACAATCCCCAAATCCCCTCCTGTTGTAACAGTAGAGATTGTCACCCAGAAACTCAGCCCTATCTAAGACTCTTGCCAAAGGGAGGAAATGTTCACACCTGGCTTCAGTATTTTCCCTGCCAGGGGTCCTAGGCCACTTTTCTCATCAGAGCCACTTGAAACACAGCTCCAGCTTCAAGGCCATCCATGCCTTGGTGTGGTGAGCCCTGGAGCTTGATGTCAATTGGCTGAAGTAGTGAATAGATAGAAGCTGAGTGTGGTGAGAGAAGCCCATGACCTGGATCCCACAGTTTACTTGACTCCCTCGTGTACCTAATAATCCCTTCCCATTGCCCCCATCCAAGGTGGTGACTGGGCCCTGCCTCTGTTTGACAAACCTCTAACCCAGGTCTTGTCACCAGCTGTGCTGTCCCTTGGAGCTGTAAATCAGAGAACTGTTGGAGGCTCTGGCCTGGTCTCTTCTACAGCCCCACCCTTGCTGTCAACCCAGGAGCAGCCTCTTCCTCCTCTGTTGCATGTGTGTGCTTTTTTTTTCTTTTTACCAGTATTATATATTCTAGTGGCATCTAACTCAATATTGATTTCCGCATTTCCTGCTAATGCACCCTTAGAACATATTAGTCTTGGAGCAGAATCATTTTGACCTCATTCCCTTACCACCCCCACACCTGGGAAGTATATACTATATGATAAGAGAATATTTTGCCAGAACATTAATGTAAGAAGCTTTCAGTGTTAGTGATGTCACCTGTCACTATAGGTCATACAATCCATTCTTAAAGTACTTGGTATTTGGTTTTATTCCTTTATTACCTTCTCCCCAGAGTTCAGTCCCTAGGGGGCTATACTGTCCCTGCAGTACCCCTAGCCCAGAGACCATGGCTTCTATCCCCCTCTCCTCTCCTTTACCCGCCTCCTGACCTTGGGGAGTTTTATGTGCATTGCTGTGAATTACATTGATATTCTTGGTGATATTCCCTATATTGGCTAAATTCAAACCTGGAATTGTGGGGCAATCTAGCTCCCTTAAGAGCAGTAACCCACCCCCAGGAGGCTGGGGAGAAAAGTTAGATTTTGTATTCATTTTTTTTGTGTGTGTTTTTTGGGTTTTTAAAATTTGTGGGGTTTTTTTTGTTTGTTTTGTTTTTGTTTTTGTTTTTGTTTTTGGAGGGGTTTATGCTCAACCCATGTTCTATTTCAGTACCAATAAAATTTAGGAAGACTTCACTGCGATTTGATCTTTCTTTGAGGTATGCATGGATGGCTGTAAGATACTTCACTGTAATTTTCACCCTATACACCACCTTCCCATTCCTGGTCTTGCTTCATCCTCACTTTATAGAGAAGGGAATGAACTCAAAAAAGTAGAATAACTGCCCAAGGCACAGGAATGTTTGATTTAATAGCCTATGCCCCTTTCCATGGCTCCAGGCCAACTTTTCTACTGTTGGCAGGCTCTGTATTAACCATGTGATGCTCCTGGGCTTGAATGGCATTGGGGCCTTGGGGATACTTGTGAGTAGTGGTTTCTGTCTCTGGACTCCTGTGGTGGTCATGCGCTATTCTGCCTACTTTTCAGGAAGACCTCCAGGCTTGTCCACCTCCTATTACACTCATTTATTGCCATGCTAATGAAGATCAGATAAATTACCTTAATCGCTGTTGCAAAGGTGGTGGAGAAAAAAACTGTAAAGAGAGGGCGGAGAGTTTATACACATATAAAAGCTGCAGGGCAGTATTTATGGTTATAAAACATGTCAATTTTGAAGCCTAGATATGGTTATCTCAATTTTACAAATGAGGAAACTGAGATTTAGATAAGCCTTCCAGTCTGTTTTGAACCTGGCACACTCTCCCACCAGCTCCTTTCTTGGTGAGCAAATACTTGCAAAGAAAAGTAAGTTACATATTCTGTGAACTTTAAATTCTTACAACAACCCTTTGAGGCAGTGGCTCCCCAGCTTGTCTGCACATTACAATCTTAAAGATTCCAAAGCCCAGATCACATCCTCAGATCAAATTATAATCTCTAGTAGTGGGACACAGACTTCAGTACAGTATTTGATGATTACAATGTGCAGACAAATTTGGGATCCATTATTCTGAAGACATACGATTTTATCTCATTTTACAGATGGAGATACTGAGGCCCATAAGATGAATTAATTTGTCCAAGGTCACAGATATTAGAAATAGTAGAACCAGGACATGAATACAGGCAATCTAGTTCATGAGCCTATGCTCTTAAACTATAGTATACTTTCTCCCTGTTCCCACCAGGGCATGGGGAGGACAGGCAGGTACTGGGAAGAGGATATACTTGTCCAGCTTCAATTCTAAGGTAGCAAATAGAATTCTAGGGCTCTAGGACATTAATGTAGGAAAAGGGCTTAGAAATTTCTGCCAATGATAGTCTCAACTGTTGTTGCCTAGGGGAATGAAGGAGCTCTAGGTCGCCTCCAACCTCAACCAGAGGATGTCTTCTTTTGTATGCTTTGTATATTAGGCTGTGTATGTGTAATTAATTTTTTTAAAGGGGAAGATAGGTGGACTTTCTGCTTCCAGGAACATGGTGTAGATAATGGCTCCTCAACGATGTCCATGTTCTAATTCATGGAACCTATGAATATATTACTTTGTGTTAAAAGGAACCTGGGGATATGATTAAATTAAGGATTTTAAGATAGATGATACTGCATTATGCAGGTGAATCCAATGTAATCATGAGGGTCCTTAAAAGATGGAAGAAGATCAGAGTCAGAGTTGAATGTGCTATGCTGGTAGCTTTGAAGATGGAGGAAGAGGTCACAAGCCAAGGATTTCAGGTGGCCATTATAAACTAGGAAAGGCAAAGAAACAGAATCTACAGAAGGAACACAGCACTTTCAACACTTTTGTTTAAGACCCAATGAAACCCATTTTGTACCTCTATCTGACTTCTAGAATTGTAAGGTAATACATCTGTGTTATTTTAAGCCACAATTAACATTGTTATCAACTCAAAATTCTCCATTTTTGAAATGACAATGTTGCAGATATGGAGAACATATCAGGTTACCAGCAGTTAAGGAAAGGGGTGGGGTGTGAGTAGTACAGTTATAAGAGAGCAACATGTGGGATCCTTGCTTTGATTCTATATCTTGACTATATCAAAATCAGTATCTTGGTTGTGATATTGTAGTATAGTTCACAAGATGTTACCATTGGGGGAAACTGAGTAAAGGGTACATGAGATTTCTTTGTATTATTTCTTATAAGTTCATGTGTATCTACAGTGATCTCAATATTTAAAAAAATAAGAAAGGGGGTATTCTCCTGGATGTATACCAAAGATATAGTAATACTATTGGGAATAGCTCCAATCCAGAAACCACTGAAATATCCATCAACTAGAAAATGGTTAAAACTACAGTATATTTATAGAATGGTATATTGCTCAGCAATAGAAATAAACTAACCACGGATGCATACCACAATGATACAGATGAATCTCATAGGCATTATATTGTACCAAAAAAAGGCAGATACAAAAGAGAATATATTGTATAATTCCAGATATATAAAGTTCTAAAGCAGGCATGGTTGTCTGAAGCTGGGATGGGAGGAATTGACTGGAAAGGGCCACAAGAAAACCTGGGGTCATAGAAATATTCTTGGTTTGAGGGATGGTTACAGGGTATAAACATGGAAATTTATTAAGTTGTATGTAAATTACAACTCAATTAAAAAGGGGAAGAAAGGGTGGCTTCCTCGCTGCAAAAGTTTGAAAATACCTAGAACAATGGTTCTCAAATTTTAGTGTATATCTGAATCACTTTGCGGTCTTCTTAAACAGATTATTGGTCTCCACTTCCATAGTCTCTGATTCAGTAGGCCTGAAGTGGAGCCTGAGAATTTGTATTTCTAACAAATTCCCAGTAGGTGGGGATGGTGATGCTGCTGTTCCAGAGACCACACTTGGAAAGCCACTGCTTTAGAGTCTAAAGTAGACCAATACTTTCCTGGTACAGATAGAGTCTTAGAGAGAGAAAGGATTTGTGTTTGTCTAAAGTCATACAAGCAGTTGGACATATGGACCTAGAACTTCCTTCCTGGTTCTTCCATGAGCCCTCGAGGCCTTGGTCAGGTGTTCTCTGCCGTTCAAGAGTAGTGCTTCATTGCCTCCTTTCTTATATTAATTATGAGGCTTGGGCAAGAAGGGCCCAGAGAGATTCCTGGATCCAATCCTTTCTCCCAGTTTCATAGAGTGAGAAACCAAGACCCAAGAATCAAAGGCACTTGTCTATAGTCACAGTGGCAGGACTGGGCCTTGGAACTATTTCCTGCCTCTGCCCCAGACCTGTACAGTCTACCATGGGACATCCTTAGTGTCTCAACTGGTTTGCTTCCAATACTCTTCCTAAAGAAAGCTCCACCCTCACCATTTACATATCTGTGCACAGGTGGTAGTTCTTGACGCTTTTAGTTAAAATCCTAAGGAAACAGACCACATTACTTCTAGATCCTTTTCTAGAGATAAAACAAAGGGCTCCAAGCCTGTTTCTCTCTGAGAACATCCATTTCCTTCTTTAACCTAAAGAACATTCATAGCTCCTCACGATTTGACTTATCTTTCACTATTCATCATCTTCTATCTTCCCCCAGCACTTTACATTCCAAGCATAGTAGACCCCCACCAACCCCTCAACATCTCAGACTTGCTCATACCTACGTGCCTTTGTAATAATTATAATTAACATTTACTAAGCACTTACTCTATGCCAGACACTGCTCAGTATGCTTTACAGTTATTACCTCATGTTATCTTCACAATATCTCTGAGGCAAAAGGAATTACAGATGAGGAAACCAAGAAACAGAGGGGATAAATAACTTGCCTGAGGTCACACAGCTTGGAGTGACAGAAGTGAGATTTGAATGTTTCTTAGCACCTCGAACTCAGAAAGTCTAATAAGCAAATATATTCTTTCTATTCTCACTCCATTCTGCCCATCCTCTTATGTCTCCCTCTCACATTGTGGCACTCATTTTCCCAAAATAAGAACCTAAATATTTTTCCTTGGCAATTTCCTCTCCTCGACCTGTCCTTGTTCCCAATCATCCTGCCTTCTGTTCTGCTTCATAAATAGCTTCTTAATGCCACTATACTTATTCCTCTTCTACTGCTGGGACCATTAACCTGTCCTCCTTACTAGATTGCTAGTCAGTCTACCCTCTGCTGCCAGTCACCTGCTAGAAACCCCTACCCCCTTTTCATCTTCTTTGCTCAGCTTTTCCTACCAGGTTGGTCCCGGTCCTTTTTTCTGTTCTTATTTCTGTCCTCATTCTACTATCAGAATCCTTAACTATCCCACTGTCTGGAATGGTCTTCCTGGAGAACTTCCAATGGCTGGCTCCTCATCATTCAGGTCCCAACTCACAGAGGCTTTTCCTTATCACCCTATCTAAAGTAGTCCCTACCTGTAATAACCAACACTTATGGCTAGATACTGTTCTTAGCATTTTATGTATTAAATCATCCTCACTATACCTCTAGGAGGTAAATACGGTTACTATCCCATATTATACATGAGGAAGGAAACTAAGGCACAGAGAAATTAAGCAACTTTTAAGTTGTACATCTAATAAGTAGCTGAGCCATGATTTGAACCCATTACCTATTTTATTTATCTTGTTTTAATCTTTTTACAACATTTTTTACTAACTAAAATGATCTCATGTATTTCTTAATGATTAGTTTGTTACCTGTCTTGTCCAACTAGAATATGAGCTTCACAAAGGCAGAGACTTTTATTCACAGCTATATCCTCTGACATTGTCTGGCACATAATAGGTACTCAATGTTTGTTTGTTTGTTTTCTCTTTTATTTGTTTATTCTTTTTTAAGTTTTATTTTTCGATTAGAGTTTCAATATATGTTGAATAACTATATAGCTCCTCCCTGGGAATGTGTGGCTTTCCCTACTTGGGATGATCTCCTCTTTTCTTTCTAAATTCTAGAAGGGAGAAAAAATTCTTACCCAACCCTATTAGGTTCCTGGATGGTTCTAAAAATTAAACTGACAGACAGAATAACAGGAGAAAAGCATACCAATTTATTAATTTTTTATATGTACATGGGAGCCTTCACAAGAGAGTGAAGACTCAAAGAAGCGACCAGAAAAAGAAGCTTTTATATCTTTTAGACAAAGAAACAGTAAATTTGTGAAGAACTGACAAGACAAAGGCTAGGGGTAGCAAATGGTGAAGACGTAATCAGGAAGGTGAGGGGTAGTTTAACAATGTTTGTTTATTCAGATTTCTGGGCCCCAAATTCCCCATCTCTAGTTTTAAGAATGCCTTCTTTCCTCCTGGTACATGAAGGGTAACTTTTACTTGGCAGTTTTATGACTTCTTTCAAGGAAGATGGGGAGAAGGGGAGGTCAGAGTGATCTTTCTGCATTTGCCACTTAAAAAATTCCTTCAGTTTAAGGTATCTAATATGCCAAGGTACCATATTTTGGGGCAGCATGTCCTGAACCTCATCAATTCCAACATCTAATCTTCAAGGACCAGCTTCACTCTCACTTTCCCTCAGAAGCCTCCTGCCTGCCATCCCCTCCTCACCCATGTACCATACTGGCTGTTCCTTCACTGACTCTTAGTGACCTTTGTTCATATGTGCATCTGTTTTGTGTCTTCCCAACCTGATTGTACAATTTCTCCAGACAGGGTCCATGCCTTTCCTATTTTGGAATCTTCCACTGCCAGACTAAGCTCAGTACACAGGTGCTACATAAATACTTGCTGTATGAATTAGCAACTCAATTTTATTAAATGCATTACTTGGCTCTTCAGAGCATGAAAAATTAGAGATTCATGCTCTGTAAATGTAAGTGCTCTGGTAACATTTACTATCAAAAGACATTATTATTCTAACCTTTTATTTTCTGTTTCCCAGCCAGTACACCCGTCCATAGCAGAAAGTCTCCTAATCTCAGGATAACATAATATTTCTTCAGCCCTTGGTTTGGATATTGCCAGAGGCATTTTGGAAGTGTCACTTCCACCTACTCTTTTCCCATATTCCTTGACATCTCCAGGGAAACTTGTAGCTTAACCTGAGCACCTAGCCTTGCCTCTCTCCATTAGCTGAAGTTTCTACCTTGCCCGCTTTGTTCCTGGGATATCTTTGATGGGTTTTAGATCTATGTAAATAGAAAAACCTGGCAGAAGAACAGTTGAACTGCCACTTAACTTGCGGTTCTTAGGCAAATGAAAAAATGTTCAGTGCAAGTCTGTATTCCTGAGGAGGAGAGAAGGTAGGGAACTTGTTACCAGTGGCAGAATTTAATCTTTCCCAGATAGAAATAGGCTTGTGATAATTTATCTAAAATTTAGATAGCTCCCTAAAGTTTTCATTTATTCATATGCAGTCAAATTATCATCTGTTCTTTATTTTAATAGAGCTTAACTACTATTCAACATCCTTTGGGTTGAAAATACAATGCCAAATATATTACATATCTATATATTATAAGCCCAACAATAAAATTATACATTGATTTACACAGTTGCCTTTGAAATCAGTTAAGAGGGTAAAGTAGAAGAAATACGCTTTTATACTATCTTCTAGTACATAATTAACTTTACAAGTGCTTTTTGTTTCTATGTGTGGATTCCAATGACTGTCTGGAGTCATTTTCTTTCAGCATGAAGAAATTTTTTAGTATTTCTTTTTTTGAAATAATATATATATTTTTTATTTTTATAGTTAGAATGTAGTTGACATATACTCCACTCAACACAATACTCTCTATATCGATCATAAAATATCTTTTTCCATCTCTTTAATGTCAGTCTATGTGTGTGTTTTAAACTGTGTCTCTTGTAGGTAGCATATGTAAGGGTCCTGTTTTCTCATCCATTCAGCCCACTATTTTTTGGTTGGGGCATTTAATTCTTTTTCAGTTGAAGTAATTGTTGATAGATATTTAGTTATTGCCATTCTTCATTCATTTTTCCTAGCTTCATTGAAGTATAATAGACAATTAGTTGCTCATATTTACACTGTATGATTCAATGAGTGTTTTTTCAATTATAGTTGGCATAAAACAATATATTAGTTTCAGTTGTACAGCATAGTGATTAGAAACTTATATAACTCAGAGTGATGTCAGAAACATGGCGGAATCAGAGATGTCCCCAGATCTCTCCCCTTGAAACGACAATAAGCTGAACATTTAAAACTCAAAAACAAAACAAACAAACAAACAAACAAAAAACACCTGAACTGTACACCAGCACTTCTGAGTGTGAAATCTACACATAAGAGCTACTACAGGTAAGAAAACTGAGTATCGGGCATTGGACTGGGAGAAATAAAGAAGCTGCCTCTCACAGTTGCCAGAGCTGCCTGTAGAGAAGGTGGTGGGGCGTGGGGGAGGCGGGGGAGAAGATGCAGCAAGTTCCCTGAACAGCCCTTCCTGGGAGTGCTGTGAGCTCCATGTGGTTGGTGGCAGTACCCAGTCGTCAGGGCAGACAACAGAGAAATGGGGACGGCAGAAAAGCAGGGACAGCAGAGAAACAACAGTTGACTATCACCAGCCAGGGTTGCAAAATCAAGGCTGAGCCACAGACTTCAACCCCCAACCCAGAGGGCCCCTCCCCCTATGCTCTCCAAGATGGAATGCAGGTGGAGCCCCAGAGGAAACTTAGCAAATACTACTGAAACTGTTGCTAATACTGACAGGAACTGAGATTGAGGGTAGCAAGCATGATTAAACATTTAGAAGGAAAAAAAAAGACATTATTAAGACTTTATATAAAGCAGAGATCCAAGAAGCTTAGGCACCACCTACTAGAAAACAAAAGAAAAACACCTTCTTTGCAACAGGCTATGGACCATTATATAATAAATCTCCTTTCTGGAAAAAAAAATCAGAATATACTTCCATTAATGCCCAGGCAGAGAAATAGTCCATTAAACACAATGAACAATGAAGATGACAAGGCATCTCAGAAATAAAGAGAAAAATCTCCAAAAAATAAACTTACAGACATAGAAATATGTGACTTAAGTGACAGAGAATTCAGGATGGTACTTCTGAATAAACTCAATGAGATACAAAATGAATCATATCAACAATTTTGGGAATTGAAAAAAAAAACAACTAGATGAGCAGAATGAGTTCTTTAGCAGTGAGATTGAAACCCTCAAAAAGAACCGAATAGAAATTCTGGAGATAAAGAACATACTGCAAAACTTGAAAAAATGAAATAGCAAGCTTGGGGAATAAAGTCGACCAAATGGAGGAAAGTATCGATGATATTGAAGACAGAAATCTAGCAATAAATCAGAAGGAAGAAGTGAGAAAGCTAACAATGAAAAAGAATGAAAGAGGAATATAAGAACTAGCCGATAACATTAGAAGAGGAAACATAAGAATACTGATAATTCTTGAAGGGAAGGAAAAGGAGCAGAGATTAGAAAGCATTTTCAGACAAAGAGTTGACGAGAATTTCCCAGATCAAAGAAATGAGCTGGAGTTGAAATTCAGGAAGTCAATAGAACACCCAATTATCTCAACCAAAAAGGCCTTCATCAAGACAAATTGTATTAAAATTGTCGAAAATCAATGACAAAGAGATTTCTCAGGGCAAGCAGGGTAAAAAGATGGTAACATGTAAAGGAAGAACCATTAGATTAATGTCAGACTTCTCAGCACAAACCTTACAAGCCAGAAAGGAGTGGAATCAAATATTAAAACTATTAAATGAAAGGAACTACCAGTCAAGAATAATGTATCCAGCTCAGTTCTCCTTTAGATACAAAGGAGAAATAAAGACCTTTACAGACATACAAAAATTGAGGGAATTCTCCACTACAAGGCCTGCACTACAGGAAATACTGAAAGGGGTCAACTCACCTAAAACAAAATGAAAGAAAAAATACATAATTAGGAGTGAGGTAACTAGCAGGCTGATAGAAGCAGAGGAGTGCAACTCTTACTAGGAATAGGGCATTTAATCTTAAAAATAAGAAGAGATTTGCTATAGCAAGATAGTAATGAATGTTTAGAATACATAGGGATAAATTGAGGCCACAATGACTGAAACGGGGAGGAGTCAAAGATCTAACTTCACAAAGGGGAATGGAGATAAGGCACACACAGAAGAAAAGGAATGACTGTATATATTTGTAATGGTAACCACTCAACAAAGATTCAGAACTGAGTTATATAACAAAACAAAAACAAAAACAAAAACAAACAAGAAAAACCAGAAGGAAAACCCCCAAAAGCCAACCAAATAAAGAAAACATAAACACAAAGACAAGGAAGCAATGGAAACACCGAGCTAACAGAAAGCAAACGATAAAATTGCTATAAGAAGACCTCATATTTCAATAATAACCCTAAATGTAAATGGACTGAACTCACCAGCAAAAAAGCACAGAGTTGCGGATTGGATAAAAAAACAAAACCCAACCATATGCTGCCTCCAAGAGACACATCTCAGTTCCAGAAACAAATATAGACTCAAAGTGAAAGGGTGGAAAATGATATTTCATGTAAATGGCACTCAGAGAAAAGCGGAAGCAGTGATACTAATACCAGACAAAATAGACTGAAAATGAAAAAAGTAAAGAAAGATACTAAGGGACACTTCATTATGATAAATGGAATCATGCACCAAGAAGATATAACGCTTTTAATATCTATACTCCCAATTAGGGTTCCCAAAAATATATAAAGCAATTACTAACAGAACTAAAGGGAGAAACAGCAAAACACTATCATAGTAGGGGACTTAAATACCCCACCGCCAGATATGGACTCATCATCCAAACAGAAAATCAATAAGGAAATAACATCCTTAAATGACACATTAGACCAACTAGACATAATTGACATTGACAGAGCCTTTCATCCCAAAACAGCTGCTTATATATTCTTCTCTAGTGCACATGGAACATTCTCAAGGATTGATCACATACTGGGACACAGAGATAGCCTCGACAAATATAAGAGAGTTGAAATCATACCAACCATATGCTCTGATCATAATACTTTGAAACTAGAGATCAATGTAAAAAAGAAAGCGGAAAGAACCACAAATACATGGAGATTAAACAATATAGTACTGAAGAATAACTGGGTCATAGAAGAAATAAAAAGAGAGGTTAAAAATACATAGAAATGAATGACAATGAGAGTACAACATATCAAAACTTTTGAGACACAGCAAAAGTGGTCATAAGAAAGTTCTTATTATTACAGGCCTACCTCCCAAACCAAGAATGAACCCAAATAAACAACGCAACGCTTCATCTTAAAAAAAAAAAAAAAAAACTAGAAAAGGAAGAACAAATGAAGCCTAAAGTCAGCAGAAGAAAAGAAATAATCAAAATTAGAGCAGAAATAAATGAAAGTAAAAACAATAAAACAATAGAAAAAAATAAATGCAACAAAGAGCTGGTTCTTTGAGAATGTTAATAAAATTGGCAAACCTCTGGCTAGACTCACTAAAGAAAAAAGAGAAAGGACACGAGTAAACAAAATCAGGGACAGGAATGAGAGGAAATTATGACAGACACTGCAGAAATACTAAGGTTCATACAAGAATACTATGAAAAAGTATATAACACCAAATTTAATAACCTAGAAAACTGGACCAGTTCTTAGAAAAGTACAACCTTCCTAGATTGAATCAAGAGGAACTGGAAAATCTAAATAGTCTGATCAGCAGTATGGTAATTGAACCAATCATTAAAAACCTGCCAAAAAGTAAAAGTCCAGGACCAGATGGCTTCATCAGTGAATTCTACCAAACATTCAAAGATTTAATACCTATTCTCAACCTCTTTCAAAAAATTGAAGAGGAGGCAATATTTCCCAACTCATTTTATGAGGGCAATATCACCTTGATACCAAAACCTTTTTTGTATTAAAGTTAATACAAAAAAAGAAAACTACAGACCAATATCTCTCATGAACACAGATGCAAAAATTCTAAATATGATACTAGCGAACAGAATACAGCAACATATTAAAAAGATTATACACCACGATTAAGTGGGCTTTATCCCAGAAGCACAAAGATTGTTCAACACACGCAAATCGATTAATTAAAAAATAATTGAATAATTAAATAACCAAATAATTAATAATTAATTAAAATAATTAAAAATTAAACAATTAATTAAAATTAAAAAATAAGACTTCCATGATCACATCAATAGATGTAGAACAAGCCTTCCACAAGATACAGCACCCATTTTTGATCAAAACAATTAACAAAATCTGTATAGAAGGAAAATATCTTTATATAATACGGGCCATATATGACAAGCACTCAGCCAACATTATACTTAATGGTGAAAAATTAAAAACCTCTAAGATTAGGAATAAGGCAAGGCTGTCCACTGTCACCACCGTTATTCAATATAACATTGGAGGTCCCAGCGAGTGCAATCAGGCAAGAGAAAGATATAAAAGGCATCCAAACAGGAAACAAAGTAGTCAAACTGTCAGTATTTGCAGATGATGTCATTCTCTACATAGAAAACCCTAACGACTCCACAAGAACATTACTAGAAACAATCAGCAAATACAATAAAGTTTCTGGATACAAAATCAATGTTCAAAAATCCATAGTGTTTCTTTACGCTAATAACGAAGCGTCAGAAAAAGAAGTGGAAAAAATAATTCCTTTTGCAATTGAAACAAAAAGAATAAAATACCTAGGAGTAAATCTAACGAAACATGTGAAGGACCTATATAATAAAAACTGTAAGACTATTTTTAAAAAAAATCAAAGAAGATACAAAGAAATGGAAAGATATTCTGTGTTCTTGGATTGGAAGAATTAATATAGTTAAAATCACCTTATTATTTAAAGTATTATACAGATTTAATGCAATCCCCATCAAAATCCCATTGGCATTTTTTTAAAGAAATAGAACAAAAAAAATCATCAGATTTCTATGGAAGCACAAAAGATGCCAAATTGGCAAAGCCATTCTGAGTGAAACAAAACAAAACAAAACAAAACACGAGACTGGAGGCATCACTCTGCCTAACTTCAAATTATACTTGAAAAAACGCGACAGTAATCAAAATGGCATGGTATTGGCAGCAAAACAGACTCACGGACCAGTGGAATAGAACCGAGAGTCTAGATGTTTATATGGGCAAATAATTTTCAACAAAAATCCCTAAAACATACAGTGGGGAAAGAAGAGCCTCTTCAATAAATGGTGCTGGGAAAACTGGAAACCCAGCTGCAAAGGAATGAAACTAGATTGTTGTTTATCACCACACACCAAAATTAAGTCAAAATGGATTAAGGACTTGAATATAAGACTTGAAACAATAAAACGCATAGAAGAAAACATAGGAATTAAACTCAAGGACCTTGGACTTAAAGAGGATTCTACGAATTTGACCTCAAAGGCAAGGGAAGTAAAAGATAAAATATATGAATGAGACTACATCAAACTAAATAGCTTCTGCTCAGCAAAAGAAACTGTCAACAAGGTAAAGAGACAACCATCTGAATAGGAAAATATATTTTCAAGCAACGCCTCCGATAAGGGCCTAACATCCAAAATATACAAAACTACTACAATCAACAATGACAACAACAATAAAAAAACAAACAATCTAATCAAAAGATGGGAAGAGGACCCGAACAGACACTTCTTCCTAGAGGAAATACAAATGGTCAGCAAATATATGAAAAGATGCTCAACATCGCTAGCTATTAGGGAAATGGAAATCAAAACCACGATGAGATACCATCTCACACCTGTTAGAGTAGCTGTAACTAACAGGACAAGTAATAACAAATGTTGGAGAGGATGTGGAGAAAAATGTACCCTCATACACTGCTGATGGGACTGCAAATTGGTACGGCCACTATGGAAAACTGTATGGAGGTTCCTCAAAAATCTAAGAATTGATCTGTCATATGATCCAGCAGTCCCTCTACTGGGTATTTACTCCAAAGACTTGAAAACATGTACCGGAAAAGATATTTGCACACTGATGTTCATTGCAGCATTATTCACGGTGGCCAGGACATAGAAGGAACCGAAGTGTCCTATGATAGATGATTGGCTAAAGAAGCGGTGGTACATATATACAATGGAATATTATTCAGCCATAAGAAGAGATGAAATACTGTTATTTGTGACAACATGGATGAACCTCGAGATAATCATGCTAAGCGAAATAAGCCAGACAGAAAAAGTTGAAAATCACATGATATCACTTATATGTGGGATATAAATTTAAAAGCAACAAATGAACAGGACAAACAAACAGACTCATGGATGTGACGAGAGACTAGTGTTTACCAAAGGGTAGGAGAGAGGGAGAAGGGAGGAGGTAGTTGGAAAAATAAAGTCAAAATAATTTGTTCAATTAAAAATAAATTTAACAAAATCAAAAATAAAATAAAATAAAATAAATTTACTGGTATAATGAAAAAAAATAGGCATCTGCCACTGCCAATTGCCACTGCAGTAGCCTCTGGCCTACTCGGCCTCTGGTGACCAGGCAAACTCACCTCTTCACTCCTTCCTACCTCCAATTGTTTCAGGGTGATTTGGTTATTTCTTTCCCTAGTTGTAGGACTTCTCTTCATCTAGACCTCCTGATGATTCTGATTGCTGTTTGTTCCATGTTTCTATCTCAACTTTGATGTGGTCGCAAGAGGGGACGAAGGAAGCTTCTATCATCCACACCATTTTGCCCAGTTCTTGTTCATTCATTTTTGATACATTTTTTTTCTTGAAGAAATCCCTCCAGTATTTCATTTAATACTGGTTTGGTGGTGATGAACTCCTTTAGCTTTTTCTTGTCTGGGAAGTTCTTTATCTCTCCTTTGATTTTAAACAATAGCTTTGATGGATAGAATAATCTTGGTTTTAATTCTTGCTTTTCAACACTTTTGATATTTTGTGCCAATCCCTTCCAGCAAAGTTTCTGTGGAGAAATCAGCTGAGAGTCTTATGGGAGTGACTTGTATGTAACTAATTCTTTTCTCTCACTGCTTTTAAGTTTCTCTTTGTCTTTAAACTTTAGCATTTTAATTTTCATGTGTCTTGCTGTGGGCCTCTTTGGATTCATCATGTTTGGACTCTCTGTGCTTCCTGGGGTTGTATGTCTATTTCCTTCATAAGGTTAGAAAAAATTTCTATCATTATTTCTTCAAATAGGTTTTCAGTTTCTTGCTCTCTCCTCCGCCTGATATTCCTATGATGCAAATGTTGTTACACTTAATCGTATCAGATGTCCCTTAAACTAGTCTCATTTTTAGGATTATTTTTTCTTGTTGCTGTTTTGATCGAGTGTCCTCCACTACTCCATCCTCTAAGTCACTGATTTGCTACTCTGCTTCATCCAATCTGTTGATTCCCTCTAACATACTCTTCATCTCAGATATTGTATTCTTCATTTCTGACTGGTTCCCTATTATGTTTTCTATCTCTTTGTTGTAGTTCTCACTGAGTTCTTCCCCTAAGTTTATTGAGTATCCTTATAACTAGTGTTTTGAACTCTGTGTCTGGTAGATTGCTAGTTTCCATTTTGTTGAGTTCTTTTTCTGGAGCTTTGTTCTGTTCTTTCATGTAGGACAAGTTTCTTTGTCTCCCCATTTTGGCTGCCTCCCTGTGTTTGTTTCTATGTATTAGGTAGGGCTTCTAAGTCTTCTGGTCTTAGTAGACTGGCTTTATATAGTAGGTGTCCTGTGGGGCTGCTGCTGCTGCCATAGCCTTTGTCCCACTCAACCACTCATGACCAGGCAACCTTCCATCTTCTCCCTCTCCTACCTTCTACCATTACAGGTTGATTTCTTATTTCTCTCCCTCCCTGTAGTGCTTCTATTCATCTAGACCCCAGGTGACTCTACTCGCTGTGTGCGCAGTTTCCATCACAACTTTGATTTGGTTGCAAGAGGGATGAACAAAACCTCTGTCATCTACAACATTTTTTTTCTCATCTATGAAACATGTTTTTTCTTTCCTCTCCAATTACCGTATTTTTGCTAAGGATAGCCAAATAAAACTCATTCATTTGAGAAGTCATTTCACTAAATTGGCCTGATCATTTGCATAAGCTCTGCAATAATATTAATTAGCAAGATAAGCATTTTTAATTCTGGTTTACTGGAATTTTACATGGAATCTTCGGATTGAACTTGCAAAGACTCACAAGACAAAAAAGCCAAAGTAAGGACTTGCCCTCAGTGGATGTCTGCAATATCTATAGATTTTGGGTGAGTTCCTCTCTTCTTGAGATCTTCAAGATATCTTGATGTTCCTGCCAAGAAGTGACACTCTTCTCACGTGGGAAGGCTGCTGGGAACCATGAGAGCAAGGTACTAGGCCAATTTTTCCAAAGGCTTTTATTAGCTTCCATAAGTCAATCTTAATTCCTTAAATTTTTCTGCTCATATCCTAGTCTCTGCATTTCTCTCAAATAAGACATTTCAGTCAAAGGCTTGGTAATAAAAAAATTAGTTTACAATCATGTCCTGTTATAAAGAGAACAGATTCTTATTGAACTTATACAAATAATCACATTGCCATGAAAGTAAGAATACTTACTCATAAAAAGTGTTTGGATTCCGGAGAGGTAGGTAGGGAGGAAAGGAAACACTCCAATTCTTCATGATTATTACCAAAACTTAGTTCTTAATATTATGGAAATTCAATTTTCTTAAGTAGCCTATGGCCCAATTAAGATGATATAAAACATAGAAAATTATTCTGATAAAACACAGAATCTTTGTTTTCTTCAGGCAGAAACCTTTTCCATAATATCAGTAGCAGTCCATTAGCCCCAGAAACTCTCTCTTATTTAGCAGAGAGAGAAAACACAACTTTGATATTATAGTATTAGCTTGCTTTTGACATTTAAATTTATTTCCCA
Source organism: Pteropus medius (assembly GCF_902729225.1). NCBI lineage: Eukaryota > Metazoa > Chordata > Mammalia > Chiroptera > Pteropodidae > Pteropus > Pteropus medius. Next base: position 3,366,109 of record NW_024353905.1, on the reverse strand, counting down.
TCTTATTTAGCTTAACCATATGTTAACTTTCCTTTTTTAAGATTTCTCTTCACAGACCTTCTGCAACTTTCTTCATCCCATCAGTTTGCCTCTTCTTCCTCACTTAGAACTAACCAACTTTAGGACAAACTACTTTCCTATAATCTCCTTTAAAATAAATCTCTATATCTTATATCTTCTGTTACTAAACACATATATATCTCTTTCAGTCGTAATAGGAATTCTTAACTCTCAGAGACCTCAATTTCTAATGACAGAAAGTAAGCAATTAACATCCTTTAGATTGGCAAATTAATGAATATATTTTTGTAATCTCTGGAAGAATTTCATTTGCCCCTGGCAGTTCTACAGAGGCTAGGAAAAGGCAGGGGCAGGGTATGGCTTGCTGTAAATCTGAAAGAGAGTCAGAAGTTAGCATGGCATCATCAATATAATGGTACAATTGAATGGTGGAGGGTTTAGCCCAGCCAGTCAAATCCTTAGCCACAAAACCGTGGCAAATAATGGGGCTATGGAGACACCCCATTGCTGGACTATTGGCAAATCACCTTCATTTGGCCAAGTCATGGAGCAACATACCATGAGATAATTCAGCAGTGACATGTTTTCTGCATATTGGATAATCCCATGTATATGTTGGCACAAGGAAGGGCGGGTGGTGACAGAGGCTATCTGGGTCGATTCATTCCCAGTCAGTATTATGCCATCTGCACAGATATCCCAGAGGTAAATTAGCTACCCTGCAATGGACTCTGATCCTTTCTGGTAGAACTTGGTGGCCAGCTTTACCAACTCCACCGATGTATATGGCTATAAGGAGGTGTGTAGATATTTAAGGGGAGAAGGCAGGTTCCTTGGATTTTGCCCCTCAAGGCGTTCTTGTTGAGTCTTTAGTTTCTGAACAACTACCAGGCAGGCCTGAGACACACATGTGGCTTTCTCTGGGAGTGACATCTCTATTTCTTCATGTAACTCAGACGCACTTTCTGCTGTGGGATCCCATTTACTTGGGTTCCATTCAGACTGTGCAATCACTGCTCGTATGAGAGCTCTCGTTAGCTTTCACCTCCAAACTTTTGCAAAGCAGCAGGATAGGTCTTTCAGCTGTTCACTAATCTGTTCTAACAGTCGTCTCGAAACATTTTTGCTATTGGCCTGTGTGACTCGCTGGTCTCTTTCTAGCCTTACTTCCTCTTCCACTTTCTTCGCCCTTTCCTCAGCCTGCAATTGTTTAGCAGTTGCCTCATGTTGCACCTGAAAAAGGGGCCAGCCCACTGCAGCTGTTATGGCCGGCAGCTCCTTCTTTTTTAAAGAACAAAATTCCCCTACTTTCAGTAAAACCTGCAAGAGGCCCATAGGCATGTTGGGGGCATCCCCCCATTCCCTTGGTGGGCCCCAAGAATCTAAAAGTCTTGCCACCTCAAACAACATGGATCCAGAGGCCCACTCTGGGATTTCCCCGGCAGACCCCTGCCAGACAGACATGTTCTCCCCCTCACCCAAGGCTGACTCAACCAGGGTACTTTCAGGGATAACCTGCTGGCAACACCAATTGTAACACAGGAGCCCCAGGCCTGGAACTTGCAGCTGGGTTTGGATGTTCTGTCAAAACCAGCAGGACCATAAAGGGAAGAAATGCCATTTATTACTCATGAAATAGGTAAGCTTCAGCAGCGGCTAGTTGGAGCTGCAGGAAGAAAAGCTGCTGCTGACCAAGAATAAGCAGAGTTTTTTTTTTATGCAAACAAACAGAGGGAGGGGTTATCTCATTAGGGGAGCCGCCGTCTTCTCAAACAGATGGGAGCAAGATGTGCTTCTTGGTTACAGGAGCAGATAAAGTCCATGGGAACAGCAGGAAACATCCTTAGGAGTAGGCACTGCTGAAAGCTCTTTATGTACTGCTTTCCTTGGCTGCTGGTCAGGCAGCTATCAGTCTTCTGAGCATGTGGAAGGGCTATGTTCTGAGTTAACCCTACAGTCCCTTCCCGACATTTTACACAGAATGAACATGCAATGAGCATCCTCATCTATGCTCGCTATGCTTTTTCTACTACTTAGAGCACTTTAATTCTGACCACTATCTATCCAAATCCGAATTACCTGCTAAGGTCTAACTTGGATCCTTTCCCGACATGATTGCTCAGCCAAAGTGAGTTTTTGCCTCTTCTGTACTCTCATAGTACTTAGTTCACATTCCCTAACAAGGCAAAAATTGCTAAATATATGTTTCTCAGCCTCCCTTATAATTAGGTTGGATTTATGTGGCTTGTTATAACAAATACGGTGTGTGTGGAAGTACAATATATCACTTCCAGGCTATGCAACATAGCCTTTTCTATACTATTACATTCACCTATAGCCCATACTCTTTCACTCATTCAACAAAAATTAAAAACCTACTCAGTGCCTGTGTTGCATTATAACATCTTGAACTTATTATAACTTATCAGTCTCCCCTATTTTACTAGCATTGTTTTCCTTTTAAATTTAGGTATTACCTCCAAGGGATCCCTATTAACATGCATATGAGCCCTGACATTGTTAACACAATCTAACATTACCTATCAATGTATTAGATGAGCTTCTATGTTGGAGGTTTATTTTAGAAATAGAATTTTGGGTGTTATGAATACATAAATGGTGTATAAAGCCACAGGAATGGATGAGATAACCTAGAAAAAAAATGCCAGCACCCAGCTCCAAATAATTCCATTTAAAGATTAAAGTATGAAAAGCCAGAAAATGAGACTGAAATAAGAAGCAGGTTTCAGGTAAAGATGGAATATTGAACACATGCATCTATTTTTTCCTCCCTGCCCAAATCCCACTGGTTTTATAGTTACACACACACACACACACACACACACAGATATGTTGTCCTTTGGCATATATTTATCATTCTTTGAAAATCCCTTGGTTTTTTTGCTAGAACAAAAGATGTTCTAGGTTCATCTGGTATATGTTCCCTGTTCCAGCATTGAATCAATATTACAGATATGTTGTGACCGTGTGTGTGTGACAATATCATATAATGTGTGTCCAAATGACGATGGTAACATGTGTGAGATAGGTCTGCCCATTGAGAATACCTAGAAGCTTTGATATCTCAGTGGAATAGAATGGTCTAGAACCCTGATCATGGCTTTTATGTACTGTTCTCTACTAAATGAAACCAAAGCTCCTTGGGAAATGATTGATTCCAATGCTGGAAACTTTGGGAGGTGATGGATATGTCTATGACCTTGATGCTGGTCATGGTTTCATGGGTGTGTACTTATTCTCAAACTCACTGAGTTGTATACATTAAATATGTACAACTTTTTACATGTTAATCATATAACAATAAAATGGTCTTTAAAAACCCCCAAAGAATTGCAGCTATTAAATGTAAAAGGAAAGATTTATTTGGAAAAATGAAAACTTGGTCATCATCTTAGTAATAATTATTTTAGTAATAATTCTTTCAAGAAAGCATTAATGAATAATAATATCGGTGGGTGAATATGTTATAAGAAAATGGATATTTACATAGTCTCGAGTTATCTTCCCATAAGATACTTATTAATTATAATGGAAAACACACTAACATAACAGTGGAAAAATCTGGCAGACACCACCTTAACTAAGTGTTGAAATCTTTTTTTTTAGGCGAGACAACCCTCAGTTGACCTCACACAATTCTGGGACCTTGTAAGGACCTTGTTAGCTAACCCCTTGTGCTTTTTTTTTTTTTTTTTTTTTTTTTTTTTACTTTTTACACCTACAGCACCTGGTCTTCCTAGACGGTCTCTCATCCAAGTACTAACCAGGTCCGACTCTGCTTAGCTTCCAAGATCAGATAGGATCAGGTTTTTTCAGGGTAGCGCGGCCATAGACAAGTGTTCAAATTTAACATCATGATTAATGAAAAATGTTTTGCCTCCTTATATTATATACTGAGAAGGACACAGCATCAGATCTGTAATATTCCTGCCAAAATGCAATCAATCTAATTAGGAGGAAACAAAAGGCAAACATAGATTGAGTTATAATCTACAGAATTCCTGGCCTATACATTTCAAAATATTAAGGTAACAAAGGATAAAGATAGAGGAACTATTCCAGATCAAAAGACACCAAAGAGACAGGACAATTAAATTTAATGCAGGTCAATGGATTGTATCTTGCACCTGAAAAAAATCTTTTTTTTTTTCCTTTGCTGTAAAAGATATTTGGGATAATTGATAAAATTTAAATAAGGTTTAAATAAGATTATGGTGGGGGTCATCAAACATTTTATTATAATACCAGATACTAAATATTTTAGGTTTTGAGGGCCATATAGTTTCTGTTAGAACTACCCAACTCTGTAATTATAGTGCAAAAGCAGCCATAGATAAGACATAAATAAATGGTCTGGGCTGTTTTTCAATAAAGTTTACTTACAAAAACAGGCATTTGGCCCACAGGCATTAGATAATAGTATTCTATCATGTAAATTTCTTGGTTATACTTTGGTTATGTGAGAATGTTCTTTGTTCTAGAAAAAAAACATAAATTACATAAAAATATATTTGTATATGGATATACTCTCATATGATGGGGAGAGAGAGACAGAGGGAGGGAGAAAGGGAGAGAAAGAATGAGAATGAGAATGCAAACATGGTAAAGTGTTAATCTTTTGGGAAACTGGGTGAAGGTTATATGGAAGTTCTTTGTATTTTGTATTTTCAAGTTTCTTATAGTTATGAATTTCCCCAAATAATCAGTGACAAATAGTGCATTTTCCTGAAAATTACAGAATACCTTACATACAGCAGCTTAAAGGAGACTTTTTTTTTCCACTTAAGGAATCTAAAGGGAGATGGTTGCTGCTCAATGATACCATTAGGGATCCAGGTCCTTTCTGTCTTTCTGCTGCACCATCCTTCACATGTTACATTGTTGCCTTATGGTCATAAGAGGCCATCATGTTTTTAGTTCCAGAAAAGAAGCAAAGGGTCAAGAGTGAGACCAGCTAAGTCTATCTCCTTTAATTAGCACAGAAAATAACTTCACAGGATACCTCTCTCTTCCAGATGATATCTATTTAGATCTTATTGGTTAGAGCTGTATCACAGGGTCAAGTTACCAACAAAATAGAGTGAAAAATATTTAAAGTTACTTACCAGATTAAAATATTTTCACCTCTCCTCAAATCATTTTTTGCCCCCTTGAGGCAATATCACAGTCTTTGAAAATGAATGCTTTAAAGGTAGCTGAATTTTAGTTTATCATTCCATTGCTTTTATTTTTACTTTATTATGCATAAAATTTAAATATGTTAAATTTTATCACAATGTATATGTCCTTCAATGTGCTTTCTTTCACTGCTATGTTATATTTTTTCTCCAGTACAATATTCATGACTAGTGGTGCTATCATCCTAAGTCATGATTTTATAGGAAATGCCTCTACTATTTCATCATTACATATGAAGTCTGCTGTAGAATTTTAGTAGATATAATTTATATGATTAATAAAGGTTTTTCTTGTCCCTATTTTGCTAAGAATTTTGATCATGAATGGGTATAAAATTTGATAGAATGCTTTTATCAATTTAAATGAATGCACACACACACACAACACACAAGACACCTTTAATCTACTAATGTGAATTACTTTAAACGATAAGTTAACAACTTAAATCATCATACATTTATGGGAAACATTCTAAATTTGTTACTATTTATTAACAATCTATTTATTAAGAAACATATTAAAAACTTTGATTTGTTAATATTTGGTTTTGGAACCTAATATCCAGTTCATAGCTTAAACTGACCTGTAAATTTTCTTTCTCATTATGTCTTTGCCTGATTTTTCCAGAATTATACTATTAGCATCATGAGATAAATTAGGATTCATTCATATTATCTCACTTTTCTTGAAAAGTATGTATATGACAGAATATGTTCTTTGACAGTTTGGTAGAATTCATTTGCAAAAATATTATGTGTGTATGTTAAACTTTTAACAACTGATTCAATTTCTTTGATGGCCATAGTTACATTTATATTTTCTATTTATTATTGAGTTATTTTTGTAAATTATTTTTTTCTAGGAAAATGTGCTTCAAATTTATTGGCATAAATTGCTCATGCAAGTCTGATTTTTGAATCTCTACTATATCTGTGGTTATCCCCCTTTCAATTTATAATAACATTTATTTGTGGTTTCTCATTTATCTTGGTTAGTCTTGCTAGAAGTTTGTGTATTTTATCAGTGGATTCAAAGAACCAACTTTTGGCTTTTTTGATCCTCTCCATTATGTTTAATTTTATTTTTTATAATCTTTAATATGTTCTTTCTTCTAGTTTTATATTATTTAATACGTTTATTTTTACAAACTATGTCTAAACTTTAATTTTTGACAGTCATTTAGCATAATGATATTTTATTATATTTTAAGTACTCTCAAATTTATATGAGAATATTAAAACACAGATGTACTTTTAAAATTCTAGATGACAACCTCTGTATTCCAAAGATTTTTAAAATAAACTTTTAGTTTTAAAATAGTTTTAGATTTATAAAAAAGCTACAAAGATAGTACAGAGAGTTTCTGTATAACCAATAGCTAGTTTCCCTTATTATTCATATTTTATTAATTGGTACATACTATCAATGGTACATACTATCAACATGACTTATCACAGTTTATATTAAGCTTAACCACTTGGTAGAAGCAATGCTTTTCAGGTTTTTTTCATTGTAAATTAACAAATGTTATTAACATTTGTCACAATTAATGAACCAACATTGATATATTATCATGTACTGAAGTCCATACTTTATTTAGATTTTATTAATTTATAACTAATGTCATTTTTTCTATTCCAAGATACCACCAAGTATACCATAATATATTTAGTCATTATGTCTTTTTAGATTACTCCTGATTGTGGCAGTTTTTCAGAAATTTCTGTTTTTTGATGACCTGAACAGTTATGAGGGATGATCAGGTGTTTTGTAGAATGTCCTTCAATTAAAATTCATCTTAAGTTTTTCTCATAATTAGACTAGCATTATAGGTTTGAGGGAGGATTTGGAGGAGGAAGACCAAAGAGGCGAAGTGTCATTCTCATATCTTGTCAATGGTACATACTATCAACATGACTTATCACAGTTTATATTAAGCTTAACCACTTGGTAGAAGCAGTGCTTTTCAGGTTTTTTCATTGTAAATTTACTCTCTCTACAGCCCTTTCCATATTATAATCCTTGGAAGGAAATCACTATGTACCGCATCTCTTAAGGATTGGGGAGTTATCCTCAACCTCCTGGAGGATGGAGTATCTGTGTAAATTATTTGGAATTCTTTTGTATAAGGGATTTGTCTGTCTTCCCCATTTATTTGTTTATTTATTTATTCATTCATTCATTCATTCATTCATTCATCTATCTATCTATCTATTTATTTATTCATTTAATCATCTACTTATATCAATATATACTCATAAATGCTTATTTTAAATTTGGGCTATGACTCAACACTATTTTGTTGTTGAAATTATTTCAGCTTTCACCATGGAGCTCTTTCAATTGACCTTATGTATTGTGTCTTTTTCACATGGCCTATCATGTAGGGAACTTTTCCTTGAGCACTTCATTACTTTCTGACAATACATACTCCAGGTTCATCATGTATATTTCCTTCTCCAGTCCTAGAATAAGCTATTTCTTCAAGGAAACTTGCTCCCTTTTATTAGAGGGTGGTTTGGAAACCAAGATCTGGGTATTTGATGTGCTATTTGCTCCTGAGATGTTGTTGCTCCTAGTCCCTCTCAGCTGACAGTGAAAGAGATATATATGTTTACTAAGACTTATATATACACACATCCATCTATATGCATCCATCTGTGTATATAAATATACACATATATTAAGCTAAACATAAGATAATACTGACTTCTCTGACTTTCATTCATTACCACATGGATCATTCTAACCTTTTCTTGCTCATCTGTAATCTCCCACTCCAACTGTGAGAAACCCGACTTTCACCATCTGCCAAACATTTACTAAATTTTTCAGTTCCAGTATACATGTCATGAGAATCATTAACCCATACCCCTGTAAGATACAACTTTATCAACTAGAGCACGCTGCTTATGTGCAATTCCTTTTTACTTCAGTCTTACAAACTGCACTCATTTAAAAATGTCTTAGGTCAGTAAATTTTCTCCCACCACATTCAGTAAGATTGTTTCATTCCATTGTAATATTGTTTTGTCATATTCTGCATTTCATCTCTGTATCTCCTGATCTCCTAAGTGTTATTTAACATTTTATATAAATTAAGATTTATTCTTTCTACAGTAGAAATATATAGTTTTTGACAAAGTGTCATGTTACCACAGGTAAGTATTATACAGCATAGTTTTACTACTCTAAAAAGTCCCATGTGCTTCACTTATTTATCTAGCTACCATCTTCTGAACCCCTGGCAACTACATATCTATTTACCAGCGCTATAGTTTTACTTTTTCCAGAATGTCATATAATTGGAGCCAGATATTATGTAACCAATGAAGACTTTCTTTCTTTTAGGAATATGCATAAAACATTTATTCATATCTTTGTATAGTTTGGTAGTTCGTTCAATTTTATTACTCAATAGTGTACCATTGCACAGATGTACCACAGTTGTTTATACATTTATCTAAAGAACATTTTGATTACATTTAGTTTTGGGCGATTATGAATAAAGCTACTATAAACATTTGTGTACAGGGTTTTGTGTGAACATAAGATTTGAAATATGATGTATAAATACGTAGGAGCTCAGTTGCTGAATTGTATGGTAAATTCTGTTCAACTTTCTAAGAATTTGATGAATTGTTTTCTAAAGTAGCTGTACCATTTTACATTTTCTTCAGAAGCGAATGAGAGTTCCTATTGTCCTACATCTTCTCCAGCAATTGATATTATCAGGTTTTTGGATTTTGGACTTGGTGAGTAGTGGTATCTCTCTCTCTCTCTCTCTTTTTTTTTTCCATGAAAAGCAACCTTTATAAATCAATGGAAAAATCACAACTGTTCCATGACCTTTAAAATTTTTCGTCATGATATTAAAAACTCTGTCTCTTATAAACACATAGGAAAATATAGTAAAACAAATACTTATTTAGTGCTATTTCATTGCTTTAATTTGCATTTACCTAATGACAAATGTTGATCATCTTTTCATATGTCATATGTATATATTAGACATCTTTATTCTTTGGTGAGGTGTCTGTTCATATATTTTGCTCATTTTTTAATTAAATTGTTTTCTATTTTTAATTTAAAAAAATTGAAGCAAAATTTACACAAATTAATCTTTTAAAAGTATTAAATTTCGTGGCATTTGCTACATTCACAATGTGCAAGCATGAAACATTTAGTTATAAAACATTTTCATCACCCCACATTAAAACTATTAGGTACCCATTAAGCAGCCACTTCCTTTTGCTTCTTCCCCCCAGCCTCTTGCAATCACCAATCTTTTTCTATCTCTACTGATTTACCTACTCTATATATTTCATATAGATAAAATCACATACTATGTGACCTTTTGTGTCAGGCTTGCTTCTTTCACTTAGCATAATGTTTTCAAAGTTTATTCATGTTATAGCATATATCAGTACTTCACTACTTTTTATGAATGAGTAACATTTCATTATATAAATATACCACATTTTGTTTATCCATTTCTTTATCAATGGACAATTGGATGTTTTCTTCTTTGTATCACAAGGTACAGAAAGTGGGAACTGCTTACTTCTTAGTGTCTGAGTCCTCAAACTGGAACAGTTTCAGTTTCGCTATTCTGATATACAGTCACGAAGCCCAGATTCAAGGAGAAGGGACATAGATCTCACCTCTCAATGGAAGGAGCCATGTTTTGAAACTGCCACAAGGACCCTGACCTCATAGAATTTATATTCTAGTGAAAGAGACAGACAATAAACAAGTAATTATTTAATCATAAATGCTATAAGGAATGTGATTGAGAGTATCTTTGGGGAAGGGTTGGGACCTCCTTGGGATGGTGATCCATGGAAGACCTCTCTAAGGACATGACTTTTGAGTTGAGACTTAAGTGACCAAATGAAGCCAGCCATGTGAGGATAAGTATACTCTCACATTTTAGGTCATGAGATTGAATGAGAACTAAGTTTCAAACTCAGGCTTTTGATTCTAGAACCTGTGTTTGTATTCACTAGGTTATTACATTCATTAGGGCCTATCATTTCCTTCCAACATTTCTTTGCAGTTGTGTTGCAGAGGGAATGCAGATATTGGGTTGAGCTTTGGATTAAATGGTCTTCATGGTCCCTGCCTGCTCTGAGATTCTGTGAACTTTTAAACTTTTACATTTACCCAAATAATAATAGAAATAGTAGTGATAGTAATACATAATAGTTTTCGGTGCTTATTATATGCAAGATCATTTGAAATGCTTTCTATTACATTTATTAATTCATCCACATGTTACAGAAACCCCCAAAATAGGTAGTTTTATTAGCCTTATTTTATGAAAACAAGGCACATAAAGTTAATTTACTTGTCTATAGTCACTCAATTAGTAAGTGAAAGAGCTAGGATTTAATCACAGACAGTCTGGTTCCAGAGTTCATATCCTGTTAACTATCCCATACTCTATCTCATACATCCATAAATATAGACCTTTACTCTTTTCCATCTTTCACAGTGACCTATTCTTATATGTGCACCAATGAATGCATATCCACCTAGAGCCATGTCATCATGTGAACCTTCATATACATGTGTTTTGTTGTGATATAGAAGACTTGGGTATGACTTGGTTAGATTAACTTTAAATTGACTATCCTCTCAGCCTGAGCTGAGATGGGGCGTTAATTTGGAGAGATGGTGCAGGGTTAGAGTCATTTGTTTCTGCTCTAACCCAATAGATTCCATTTGCCTTTAGGGTGAAGTTCTAAGATCCCATATCTTTGTGGGATCTCTTGACAAAGACAAAGACAGGAGACTTGAAGTTGGTCTTGGTTTTTCCAGGCCAGGTTAAACCACTTCTCAGTTTTAATCCATGATTCCCAGCTTGATTTTGCCAATCATTTTGTCAAAAAGCCTGGTTCCTACATGGACAGACTTTCCCTGAGAGTAATGTGGATTTGTTTACAGGCATTCTGTGATTATGTTTATTATGTAATAAAGTTTAAAGAACATACTAAGAGACTCTAAAATTGTTATGAGTAAATTTTATTACTATGGCTTTACAAAACAAACAAAAATAATGATTCCATTACTAGTTGAAGATTGTAATAACATTGATTGAGCATACATTTTGCTTCTATGGAGACCAAATACCTGGATATTAATAAAATCACACTGGTGTTCTGAGAAAGGCTTTGTATTAAAATAACTAATGCATGAACAAAATCTAATTCCATGACTAATTAAGAGCCATAGTAATTTTCTTGAAAATAACTTCCTTGTTAAAGCAGAAAAACACAACAGGTGAGAATAATTTTATACCTAGGAAATATGTGGGGATAATTTAACCATATTAGTGAGAACCCTGTTGATGTATTCAGTGGAAATCAGTTACTAAATAGCAAGCTGGAAGGTCACCAATTGACAATTTGTGTAAGGTATGGCTGTTGGAAAATGGTGTAATATGCTCATAGGTGTTGGAGATTAGGTTAGTGTGACTCATAGATAATTGTGATTATAATTCTTCAGCACACCTAACCTATTTTATTGGTGGCTTCAGAATTTCCATTATAAAAGAGACTAAAAAGCAACGATCTAGTCAAAAGGGTCATGGGCAGAGGACTTATCTTGAGGCTGCATTTGCATAAGCAAGTACACTCACTTTCATTTTTTAAAATTTTAAATTAATTATTAAAATTTTAATTGAAATATATTTGACATATAGCATTGTATAAATTTAAGATCTACAACATGCTAATTTGATATATTTATATATTGTAACATAATTCCATTGTAGCATTAGTTAGCACTTCTATCATGTCACATAATTACCATTTCTTTGTAGTGGTTAGAACAATTAAGATCTAGTCTCTTGGCAAGTTTGATGATAATAATACAATATTGTGGTTTGTAGTCACTATATTGTACATTAGATCTCTGAGACTTATTTATTATTTATTGAAAGTTTGTACTTTTTCAACAATATCTTTCCTATTCTCCTCACCCCTTCTCCTGGTAACCACCATTTTACTCTCTTCTTTTACCAGTTTGGCTTTTTAGATTTCACATATTAGTGGTATTGCACAGTATTTGCACTTTTTTATCTGACTTATCTAACTTAGCATAATACCAGTTTGACTTAGATTTTGTGTTTCGTTCTAGCGATGAGAAAAGGCAGATGAAAATTGGAGGTGAATGGGTGTGCAGCCTTCTGGCGATGTGGCTCCTATCCCAGAACGTACCTCTCTACCTTGAAGTGCTTGCTGAATCCCATGCAGAGTTCATTTGGAACACTTAGGATTTGGTCATCCACTCCTTCCAGCTCAGGCTCCTTAACCGGAAAAGAGGTTTCCTTAATATATGACAAAGAGTTAATGTACAAAGAAAATGATGTTCAGGATGCACAAGATATATTACTAGGTGGAAAAATGAAAGTTGCAGAAAAGTTCATGATATAATGGACCTCAATAAATGAGTTGAGAGGGATGGGGAGGAAGGGGAAGAGAGAGAGCTTGAGGACATGAATCAGAAGATCTGAAGATGGTAGCCAGGAAAGAACCTAAGTGAGACCAAGAGACACAGAAAATTCCCCTTAGAGGTATATTCTCCAGATTTCCCAGAGGCCAAAAGAGTAGGAAAACTGTTGTCATCTAACTATTGTAGCTACAGATTTTCTTCCTTTCCTCTTAGACTTTGGAGTTTCCTGTAGCAATTTATAGATTTAAGAGGACCTGCTGGCTTGAGTGCCTGCATTTCTGATTTCTGTTAGGAAGCACTGACATTCTAATTTTCATCTCCATCCCACGCTGTATAGTGTAGTGATTTAAGAAAATGAGATTTTATTTTATCATAAGATTATTGTAGAAAGAGATCCAGAAGATTTACAAGAGTAGGCAGAATAGAAAATAAAGTTAAAAAAAATAAAATCCTGTATACCTATAACCAAGATTCAACTATCACCAACCCACATCTGATCCAGCCCCACCACTTCCACTCATTTCTCTCTTTCAATATTTTTTGAAATAAATCTCACTTTTCTTTTAATCTGTAAATATTTAAATTGTTTAAAATATTTCAGTGTGTATCTCTAAAATATAAGGAATCTTTTCAAAAACAACCATAATGCTATTATCACCCCGAAAAATGAAAACAAATTTTTTATGTAATCAATTTTCCAATGTTCAAATTTCTAACTTTTACATAAATGTTAAGAATTTTTAAAATTTATTTTTTAAATCAGATTTATTTTCTAAAGCATATAGTTCAGTGGTTTTTAGTATGGTAACAGAATTGTGGAACCATCACCACTGTCTAATTTGAGAACATTTTCATCACTTCAAAAAGAAACCCATAGACATTAAACAGTTACTCCCAATCTTGCACCCTTTCCCCCACAGCCTCTGAAAACCACTAATCTACTTTCTGTCACTATAGATTTGTCTATCTTGGATATTTCATAAAAATAAAACTATACAATGTGATTTTTTTTTGTGCGTTTGGCTTCTTTCACTTAGCATAATATTGTCAAGTTTCATCCATGCTATAGTATGTATCGGTACTTAATTTTTTTATTAATTAATAATATTTTATTGCATGAATATATCACATTTTATTTATTCATTAATCAGTTGAACATTAGATTTTCTTCCCTTCCATTAGGCTATTATGAATAATACTGGTATGAACACTCTTGTACAAGTTCTTGTACAAATAAATGTTTTCAATTATCTTGGGTATATGACTAAGTAGAATTTCTGGGTTATATAATACTCTATGTTTTATTTATTGAGAAAGTGCTAAACTGTTGTCAACAATGTAAGTGGGTTTCAAATTCTCAACATCTTCACCGTCACTTGTTATTTTCTGTTTTTTTTTCTCCCATTATAGCCATTCAGATGGATGTGAAGTGATATCTAATTGTGGTTTTGATTCATTAATTCTTCTTTAAATGTTTGGTAGAATTTACCAGTGAAAACATCTGGCCTTGAGCTATTTTTATGGGAAGACTTTTTATTAATAATTTACAAGCTAATTTTAGAAGCTAATTTTACACATCTTTTCATGTGCTTACTGGCCATTTGTATGTCTCATTTGGGGAGGTGTCTATTCATAGCCTTTGCTCATTTTTTAATTGGATCATTGTGTTTTATTGTCCAGTTATGAGTTTTTAAGTATATTCTAGATACAAGGGGTACCTTGATCTGATATCTGATTTGCAAATATTTTCTCCCATTCAGCAGTTTTTTTTTTTCTTTTCAATTTTTTGGTGTCCTTTGAAGAACAAAAGTTTTTAAGTTTGATGAAGTTCAAGTTATCTATTTTTAATTTTGTCAATTGTGCTTTTTATGTTATATCTGAGAAAACATTGCCTAAGCTAAGGTCATCAATATTTACCTTTAAGTTTTCTTCTAAGAGTTTTGTAGCTTTAGCTCTTACATTTAAGTCTTTGGTCCTCTTTGAGTTAGTTTTTGTATATTTTGTGAGATAGGGGTCTAACATCATTCTTTTGCATGTAGATGTTCAGTTTTACCAGCACTCTTTGTTGAAAAGACACTTTCCCACATTGCATTGTCTTAACACTTTTGTTGAACATCAGTTGATTATAAATGTTTGTTTCTGGACTCTTAATCTCATTCAACTGATAAATATGTTTATTTTAATGTCAACGTCACACAATCTTACTGTAGTTTTGTAATAAGTTTTGAAATCTGGAAGTGTGATTTCTCCAACTTTACTCTTTTTCAAGATTGTTTTGGCTACTCTGGTTCCTTTGTATATCCTTATAAATTTTAGAATTAATAAGCTTGTCAACTTCTGCAAAGAAGTCTTCTGGGATTTGATAGGAATTGAATCGAATCTGTAGATCAATTTGGGGAGTACTGTCATTTTAATATTACATCTTCTGATCTATGAACATGAATATTTTTCTATTTATGTAGTCTTTAATATTTTTCAATAATGTTTTGTAGTTTTTAGTGTACAAGTTTGCCCTTCTTAAAGTTTTTTCCTAAGATTTTTATGTTATTGTAAATGGAATTGTTTTCCTAATTTAATTTTTTATTATTCATTGCTATGGTATATAAAAATACAATTGAATTTTGTATATTGATCTTTTATCCTGCAATCTTGTTGAACTCGTGCTCCTTCTCTTCTCTAAACCTCACTGTAAAATGGAGAAAATACCTACTTAAGAGGATTGTTATAAAGATTAGTGCACAGAAAGTACCTGAGACGCTGTAAATGCTATGTTAATATTATTTTTGTAAGTAATTATTATTATTGTAATATTGGCTTTTATTGCCTGAGGTTCAATGGAGATTGACTTCACCTATTTGAGAATTCACTGATTGGTAGGTGGATTTCTCTTGTAAGTGGTGGAAGAATTAAGGGTCTTAGTTTCGTTACATCTGTAGAAGAGCCTCTTTTCTCCTAGGTATCTGGGAAGCAGAACTGAGGTTAGATCTGCTTTATCTAACCTTGGGAACTATTTCCATCTTCAACTCTCAAAGTAATCTTCTAAGCTTGGGAACATGGCTAACTCAAGCCCAATCTTTCCTTGGAATTCTCTACCATGTGAGGGAGGAAGTAGAGACATAAAAGAGAAAAAGGAGAGTTGGAGGGAGTAAGAGAGAGTGAGAGAATAAGAAATAAACAAACATTTTTTGGCAAGGCAGTCATAGGCATCAAGAGATGACCAAGGATAAAAAAGAAAGTAGTTTGTATTGACATAGTTATTGAATACCCAATTACTAAATGAAGAACTACAACCAAAATATTGAGTGACTCTAAGAAAGTAAGACATTAATGTTTCAAACAATACAAAGCTGGATAAATGTTAAAAAGAATAAATAGTAGTTCTGCCTCATCAACTGTTTTGCCACTTAAGACTACAGAGTTGGCACAAATGAAGAAATGGAGATATTTGTTGTCAGTAAAATAGTTGACTCTTCTAAAACCATAAAAATGCTTTTAAAAATGTTTCTTTAAAAGTCTTGAAAAGCAGACATGATGGTATCAGTTTATCAGGCCAAAAATGTAAATCAAGATGGGGCACAACTCTAAAGCTGCTTTTGACCTGATGGTACATGCCGAACCTTGAGTGCTGACTTTCACAGCTCCTGGTATGAGAAACTGGGGATGGAAGATACAATCTGGGAACTATAAAAGATGAAGAGTCTAACAGGAATCCCTCTAATCATATTATACTCCTGTTATACTGAGGGTGAACCAGAAATGAATCTGACTTATACCCCACTCTTAGGAAACTAAAGGAGACTTTGTATGGAGAGAGGAGGTGTTCATAATAAATTGTAACCAAAGCTCACTTTCACATAGATTTGTAAACCAAATTTACATTACCTAAGAAAGACAAAAAAGTGCAAGCTTGGAAGTTATTTTATAGTGGTCATAGAATAATTGAGTCCCCAGCACCTGACAGTAGCAAATACAAATATTCTTTGAAAGAATAGCATTTTGATCAAACCTAAAAAAAAATTGCAAAAACAAATTTTAAGAATAATGAGAAGCTTTCTATC
>NW_024353905.1:3326176-3349306 GCF_902729225.1 Pteropus medius | reverse complement strand
ATGACCAAGTAAACACATAAAGTTACCAGGCACGCTGATGTTTTTTAATTTTGAATCAGACTTGCATTTTGGGGATAAACCATACATAGTCAAGATATATTATCATTTTTATGTATTGCTGGATTCAATTTGCTATTATTTCTTCAGGAAATTTTTGTGTCTGTGTTCACAAAATATATGTTTGTAGCTACTGCTGTTTCCTTTTCCTCTTCCTCTTCCTCATTCTCCTTGTCCTCTTTCTTTTGTAACATCTTTGTCTGGTTTCGGTACCAGGGCAATGTTGACTTCATAAAATGATTTGGGAAGCATTTCTTCCTCTTCTATAATATGGAAGTGATAGGGTAGAATTAGTATTAACCTTTCCTTAAATGTTTAGTAGAATTCACCTGTGAAGAAATCTAGGACTGAAGCTTTCTTCGTTAAAAGGTTTTTAGCTACTAATTCAATTTCTTTAATAGATATAGACTTATGCAGGTTATGTATTTCTTCCTGAGTAAACTTGGTAGTTTGTGTCTCTCAAAAAATTTGTCCATTTCTTTTAAGGGCAAAAAGTTGTTCATAATATTGTTTTCTATTTTTAAAAATTATTTTTATTGAGGCAACATTGGTTATTAACATTATTTGTTTCAGGTGTACAATATTATAATTCAATATCTGTATACACTATAGTGTGCTCACAACCAAAAGTCTTGTTTCTATCCTTCGCCATAAAATATACACACTTTACCCATTTTCTCCTCCCCCCCACACCCTTCCCCTCTGGTAACTACCAATCTATTGCCTGTATCAATGAGTGTGTTTTTATTTTGTTTGTTCCTTTGTTTATTTTTTTTATATTCTGCATATGAATGAAATCATCCAGGTTTTGTCCCTTTCCATCTCACTTATTTCATTTAGCATAATACCCTCAAGCTCCATCCATATTGACAAAAACAGCAATATTTCATCTTTTTTTATGTCTGAGTAGTATTTCATTGTATGTTTTTGGGATTTGTAGTGCTGCCCTCTCTTTCATTCCTAATATTGGTAATTTATGTCTTCTCTTTCTTTTTCTTGAATCTTACTATAAGTTTACCAAAGATATTGATGTATTTATTTTCAATAATTTTATCTATTTTTTGTTTTTAATTTTATTGATTTTTGCCTTTATATTTACGATTTTTTTTTTGCTTTCACTTGTTTTGAATTTACAGTTGACCTTTGAACAACACAGGGTTTATTAGTGCTGACCCCAGCACAGTCAAATATCCTCATATAACTACTGATTACCAACAGTGGGTTGAAAATACAGTTGACCCTTGCTTTTTCCCCTTGTTTATCCTTTTAAGTTAGAAACTTATGTTATTGATTTGAGTTCTTTTTTTTTTTCTAATAATGCCAGTTAGAGCTAAAAATTCCCCTCTGAGCACAATTTCTGCAACATTTCACAAGTTTTGATATGTTGTGTTTTTATTTTGTCTCAGTTGAAAATACTTCGAATTTATGTTTTTATTTTCTCTTTCATTCAAGACTTATTTCAAAGTAGTAAACAGTTTCCAAATATTTCAAAATGTTTCCAAATATTTGGGGATTTTTCTGATATTTTTCTCTTATAATTTAAAAATTAATCCTGTTGTCAGATAGCATACTTTCGATAATTAAAAATTTTTATACTTACTAAACTTGTTTATGGCCTGAAATATGGCCCATTTTGGAAAATGTTCTCTGTGCACTTGAAGAGAATATATGTTTGTTGTTGTGTGGATTGTTCTATAAACGTGAATTAAATAAATTCTGGTTGATAGTGGTATTCAAGTCTTCTATATCCTTAAGGATATTCTATCTGTTTGTACTACTAATTTTGAACAGAGAGGTGTTGAAAATAACAAATGTAATTGTATATTTGCCTATTTCTCCTTTTTGGTTCATTAGGTTTTAGTTTATATGTTTCATAGCTCTAGTTCTGTTATAGCAGCCTCAACAGACTAAGTCAACTTACTTGTGTCTTAATCTTTAAGTGAGTTCCTCGTGGAAAGAATATAATTAGGTCTTACTTTTTCTTCATTTTTTAAAAATTTTAATTAGTTTCAAGTGTACAGTTGAGAAGGCAAATTTACAAACCCACTATTAGGCATAGCTCAAGTGATCATGGGTCTTAGTGGCTCATACACCCTTCCTTACGAAGTCTATGCTTGCCTTAGTGTGTACCTATGCAGACATATTTATGTGTGAGAAGATGAACTCCCTAACCTGCCCTACCCCCAGTGTCAGTTATTCCAGTTGTGAATAACAGTGAGGTACTAGGGTTGAGTATCAGCGGCTGATATCCTAACATCACTGTTCCATTAGCTGCTGCCTGTAGTTCCCAATAGGAACACATAGAGCCCTTTCCATTCATGCCTCTCTGCCCAAAGGGACCCAAGAGATGAAAGGCCAGGATAGTAGAAAAATATCATTAGAAAGGCAGCTCAGTATTATTTTTTTAGTATTATCAGGAATGCACAAGTGTCTTTTTATTAAAAAATACAAAATAAATTATCCATAGGCATGGACAATGACAGCAGTAAACCATTATATGTTGTCAACTGAAACCAGTGACTGATGGCTATAGTGATTTTCTTAAACACCAGCCAGCCTTTTCGTTAGTCATTTCCTTCAACTGACTTATCTGAAGTTATAGATGAGGAGCACTGCCTTTATTTTTCTTTTATAGTTCTCATTAATAACAATAAATCACTATTCTAAGAATTAGAATACGCCACCTCCCATATCACCTCCCAGTCCACTGATTTCACCCATTCCAGGTTTTTCTCCTCTTTAGGAATTTCAACTTCTGCTATAGTTAACAGAGAGGCCATTCCAGCAGTATCTAATAAAGAAGTTCTTACAACCTTAGTTGGATCAATGATTCTTTTTTCAACCATACTCACAAAGTCTCCAAGAATAGCATCATAACCAACTTCTGAGGAACTTTGCATAACTTTCTCAACTATTAACAATCACTCAACACCTGCATTCTAAGCAGTGGTCATTGAAGGAACTTTGAGTGTTTTAAAAAAGTAATTTCTATACAATTTTTTGATCCTCATTAGCTGAAGTTAATGAGTCCAAGGCTGGAATGCATCAAAGCAGGGTACAACTCCCTTCCAGAACAATGCCTTCTTCAATAGTGTAGCATCGAAGGCATGTGTTACTCTGTCTTTATTTTCATTCACTTCAACATCACTTGTCTCACCAACCTTTAGCACAGCTACTCCATTTGAGAGTTTTTCCAGATATTCATTTAGTTTTTCCTTTTCATATTCACTGGTTGTGATATATAACTGCTCAATGATTTTCTTGAATACATTTTTTTTTTCAATTTGAACCTTGTCACCTCTTCCTTTCAAGAATTGTTGGTCACAATGACCTCCAACTTTTCAAAGTCATGAGGCTGAATATCTTCAAAATTTAGAGTTAATCTTTTTCCAAACACTGCACCACCAGTAGCAATAGCCATGTCTTTAAGCTAGTTCTTTCTATTGTGACCAAAACCTGGAGCTTTGACTACTACAGCCTGAAGACCAAATTTTAACCTATTCAAAATGAATGTACTTAGAGCTTGTCCATCAGCATCTTCAGCAATTATGACCAAAGGCTTACAGTGGGCATTGGCAATTTCAAAAGCTGGTACATGGACTGGACCCTAGAAATTTTCTTTTCACTCAATAGAACATAGGCATCTTGAAATTCACATTTCTAACCTTTCAATGTATTAAATAAAGTGTGGAGAAATATAACTTCAATCAAACTTCATACTTTAAATAATTTCTAACTCATCATTCAGTGTTTTTCCATCCTTTCTTGTGATGATGCCCTTTCTTCCAACCTTTTTCATTGCATCAGAAATGATGTTGCTAATTTATTTGTCTCCATTTGCA
Organism: Pteropus medius; assembly: GCF_902729225.1. Classification (NCBI taxonomy): domain Eukaryota; kingdom Metazoa; phylum Chordata; class Mammalia; order Chiroptera; family Pteropodidae; genus Pteropus; species Pteropus medius. Next base: position 3,345,407 of record NW_024353905.1, on the reverse strand, counting down.
GAAATTGTAGCACCATAAGCAACTTCTTCAGGGATTCTCACGGAATTAGACTGCTTCTTAACTTCAGCAATTACAGCATCAACAGCTAACGATACACCTTTCCTGATTTCCACTGGATTAGGATCTTTGCTAAACTTCTTAAAGCCTTCCTTGGCAATAGAGTAAGCCAGTATAGTAGCAGTTGTGGTGCAATCCCAAGCTTCTTCATTTGTATTACTGGCAACATCTTGAACAAGTTTAATGCCAATATTTTTTTTTTATCTTTCTGTTAAGTCAATAGACTTTGCAATGGTCACACCATCTTTTCCTACTTTGAGACTTCCTCAACTCTGTTAAATAATCACTGTTCCTCTCATGGGCCCCATAATAATGGCTACAGCATTGGCTAAAAGGTCTGCACCTTGAAGTGTTAAGACTCTGGCCTCTGCAAAATTTTATATCTTTGGCATAAGCCTGAGTGAAACAAGGATCCAGTACCCTGACACTGGCTTAATCTGGTGAAGGAATTCATGTAATCACAGTATTTCTGTAAGGCAGTGGTAAGGAGAGCAAGTGGTGAGGCAGGCCTATCAGTGGCAAGTATAGGGGAAGCTCAGTATTATTGACTATATTCCCTATGTTGTACTTTACATCCCCATGACTATTTTGTAACTACCAATTTGTACTTCTTAATCTCTTCCCCTTTTTCACCCACATCTCATCCCCTTTCCTATCTGGCAATCATCAAACTGTTCTCTGTATCTATAAGTCTGTCTCTGTTTTGTTCATTTATTCTATTCTTCAGATTCCACATACAAGTAAAATCATATAACATTTGTCTTTCTCTGTCTGACTTACTCCACTCAGCACAATACTCTTTAGGTCCATTCATGTTGTTGCAGATGGAAAGATTTTATTCATTTTTTATGTCTGAGTAATATTCCATTGTATATATGTACCATATCTTCTTGATCCATTTATCCATTGATGAAAACCCAGGTTGCTGTCATATTTTGATTATTGTAAATAATATTGTAATGAACATATGGATGCACATGACCCTTTGAAGTAGAGTTGGCTTTCTTTGAATAAATACCAAGAAGTGAGATTACTGGGTCCTTCTGTCCTTCTTTTTCTGTTGTTATAGCCTTTGTTTTAAAGTCTGTTTTGTTTGCTATAGTATTGCTACCTCAGTTTTTTTATTCCATTTTCATGAAATATATTTTTTTATCCCTTTACTTTCAGTCAGTGTGTGTCTTTTGTTCTGAAGTCTCTTGAATGTAGCATGTGTAAGTATCTTATTTTCTTACCCATTTAGTCACCCTATCTTCTGATTGGAACATTTACTCCATCTACATCTAACATAATTGTTGATAGATATGTAGTTATTGCCACTTTATTATTTATATTTTTGACCTCGTATTCCTCTTGTTCTTAAAGAAGTCTCTCTAACATTACCTGTAATACTGGTTTGGTGTTGATGAACTCATTTAGCTTTTTCTTGTCTGAGAAGCTCTTCATCTATTCTTCAAGTCTAAATGATAGCTTTGATGGGTAGAGTAATCTTGGTTGTAGGTCCTGGCTTTTCATTACTTTGAATATTTCATGCCAATCCCTTCTGGCCTGCAAAGTTTCTGTTGAGAAATCAATTGTCAGTCTTTTGGGCACTCCCATGAAGGTAACTAGGTGCCTTTCTTTTGCTGCTTTTAAGATTCTCTCTTTGTCTTTAACCTTTGGCATTTTAATTATGATTTGTCTTGATGCGGGCCTCTTTGGGTTAATCTTGTTTGGAACTCTCTGTGCTTCCTGGGCTTACATACAAGTCTATTTCCTTCACCATGTTAGGAAAGTTTTTCATTATTATATCTTCAAATAGGTTTTTAATTTCTTGCTCTCTCTCTCCTCCTTCTATTACCCCTATGATGTGAAAGTTGGTATAATTGATGTTGTCCCAGAAGCCCCTTAAACTACCCTCATTTTTTTGGATTCTCTTTCTTTGTTGCTGTTCTGACTGGGTGTTTCCTGATACCCTATCTTCTAAATTGCTGATTCAGTCCTCTACTGCATCTGATCTACTATTGATTCCCTCTAATGTATTCTTCATTTCAGGTATTGCATTCTTCATTTCTGTTTTTTAATGTTTTCTGTCTCTGTTTTTATGTTTCTTATCTCTTTATTGACATTCTAATTGAGATCATTGGGCATCTTTTTAATCAGTGCATCTGGTAGATGGCTTATCTCAAGCTTATTTAGTTATTTTTATGGAACTTTGTTCTGTTGTTTTATTTGGGACATGTTTCTTTGTCTCCTCATTTTGACTACCTTCTTGTTGGTGGGGAAGGTCTCAATAAAGGAACAATACCCTCTGCCAGCACTCTGTCTGAGAGAAAGCTGCCCCTCCAGCCCTCACCCTGAAGCCAGATACTTCAGTTCTTTCATATATGTTCCTGTTGCCTTTCAAGCTGCTTACCTAGTGCTGGAACTCAGAACAAGTGAGTTCGTCTGTAAATAAGTCTTACTCAGCCACAATCTTAGCTGGTTTTCACAGCCAGAATTTGTGGGGACTTCTCTTCCTGACACTGGAACCCTGGGCTGGGTATTCTGGTATGGGGTTGGAACTCTTTGCTTCTCCAGGGGGACCTCTACAGCCAAGATATCCCTCCTAACTTTTAACTGCCACATGCAATTGCTGGACCAGTCCATTCCATGTCTCCATCCCTCCTACCAGTCTGAAGGTGGCTTCATCTGTATGTCTTTAGTTGTAGGACTTCTGTTTAGCCAGACTTCAGGCAATTATCAATGATGATTGTTCTGTAATTTAGTTGTAATTTGTATTTGGTCATGAGAGGAGGCAAGCAGAGTTCACCTACTCTGCCATCTTGACCAGAAATCCTGGACTGTTTCTTTCTTAGTCAGATAGAGAAAGACAAATGCCATATGATATCACTTATATGTGAAATCTAAAGAACAAAAAAATGAACAAACAAAACAGAAACAGACTAATAGCTACAGAAAACATTTTTTATGGTTGCCAGATAGAAGGAAGGTTTGGGGGCTGAGTGAAAAAGTGAAGGGATTAAGAAATACAAATTAGTAGTTACAAAATAGTCATGAGGATGTAAAGTACAGCATATTGTCAATTGTATTGTAATAACTATGTGTAGTACCAGGTGGGTGCTAGACTAATTGAAGAGATCACTTCATAAATTATGTCAATGTCTAACCATTATGCTGTTCACCTAAAAGTAATATTAAATAATATTGAATGTCAACTGTAATTTAAAAAAAATAAATAAAATTAAAAATAAAAACTGTATTATAAACAGTATGCTAATAATTTTTTATAACAACTAAAATAGACATTTTTATAATAACATAACATGCAATAATAGGTGAAGGAGACATAGGTAAGTTAGATCAATAACATTAAATAAATTAAAATGGTTGTCAAACTCCCCTCCTCCACAAAATATCCTAGTTCCAGACTGAAGTAAGTTCTATCAACATTTTAAGGGTCAGTTGATTCCTATTGTATACATTTTTTTTCCAGAAAATTAAAAAAGACTTATAAAGATTCCCAGGTCTCTTATAAGGCTTGAACGATCTTGAATCTATAAGAAAGGGGAAAAATGAGAAAAGAGAGTTACAGGCTCATTTCACTTGTAAACATATGAGCAAAAATCCTAGACAACATATTAGTTAACCAAGTCCAATGGCATCTTAAAAAGTACATCATGATCAAGTAGGATTTAACCATGGAGTACACAGATAGTTTCACATCTAAAAATCTAAAAATGTATTACACCATATTAATAGAGAAAATATATGCCATAATCACAATAGATGCAGAAAAAAGCATTTGAGATGGTTCAGCACCTATTTATAATAAAAAAAGTCCTTAGTAAACCAGGAATAGAAAGAAACTTCCTTAACTTGATAAAGGCTATACACTAAAAGCCACTTAATAGATAAACTTTAGTAGACATATTCTCTTGAAGAGAATAAATAAGATAAGAAGGTTCACTATTACTCAGAATGTTTAACATGCCACTAGGAATCCTGGCTAATAGTAGAAGGAAAAGCAATAAGAAGTAAAAGAATTGGAAAGGAATAAATAAAATGTCATCTTTGTAATAAATATAATCATTTTATTAGAAAAACTATCAAAATCAGCAGACATGCTATTAGAACTAATAAAATAATTCAGTAAATTTTCCAGCTACAAAATCAACCTAAAAAAAAAAACAATAACATTTCTCTATGCCTGCAATAACTAACCCAACATGTAATAAAAATACTACTTACAATACTGACAAAACTATGCAACATCTAAGACTTAACTTAAAAACCTCTGTTTTAAAATCTATAACACTCTAATAAAGGACAGTAGAAGGCAATTAAAAATAAACATCTATAACCTCCCAATTCATCCCAAATTATCCTCAAATTAATCTACAAATCAATAAAATGACTGTGAAAATTCCAGTTACATTTTGTGAGAAACTCAACAGATGTACTCTAAAATTTATGTGGAGAATAAAGTTTCATTAATAAGTAAATCAAACTAAAAAACAAAATAGTTAAGGACATGAAGCTCATCTTACTAAATACAACAATGTACTACAAAGGCATAGAATATAAATAGTGTAGTATTGGCTCAAGAGCATAGAGATAGACCAATAGATAGAAGAGAACACTCAGGAATAGATTTATGTATAAATGGAAACCCAATATACAATAAAGTTTGTAATACAAAGTAATGCATGGAGAATGAATTATTTTGTAGATAATGTTAGAAAAACTGGCTCACTGTATTAAGAAAAATATAACTGAATCCCTAGCTAACATTACATACAAGGATGGACATTAAGTGGATTAAATGTCTAAATATTAAATATTAAACCTGTAAAGTTAATAATGACCTATAAAATTAATAAAATAGTAGGAGAATATCTTTGTGACCTAAGGAAGATCTTCCTAAATAAAATCACAAAAACATAAACCAAAAGACAAACAAGTTGATAAACTTGATAATATGAAATTAAGTGTTTCATGATCAGAGATTATAGACTCCTTGAGGTCAGGGTCTTTGTTTATCTTGTTCACTACTGTATACCTAACATTTAACATACTTCTTGGTACATAGCAGGTATTCAAAAATATATGCTGAATTAATGAACAAATCAATTTCTCCAAGATGATTATATTGTGAGTTCTATGGACTCTGGGAAGATCCTTTGGGTTGATGATGGAGCTGGTGGTTATCAGAATTCCAAGAAGTTTTCAAAAGTGGGGGCGACATATACCTAAGCTTGGAAGGCTTCAAGAGTATCAATCACCAGAACTAAATCACCAGTGAATTAGAACTTGTCATCAGACCTGAAAGCAGAAGTTTCAGGAAGGGCCCTGAGGTCTGGAAGGTTTTAAGTAGATCTTTTTGAGTTGGTCCTAGAAAAGGACTATTCTTGTAAAGTGGGAAATAAAGTAGAGCTTTCCATGTGCACTAGACTAACTTGGAATTCAGAGGAAAAGTGCCAGGAAGGTTATCTATACCTCTTGATGGAGAAGGAGATAAGCAAATTGGGCAAAAGTAGGTTGAGGGCTCAGAAAGTTTTTATTAAAATATGTAACTTTAGAACCCTACATTTAGGAAACTTGACTGTTTTTTCCTGTTCATGATTTCTGTACTGATTTCCTCTCTTTTATTTAGGATTTATTAATTAATATCCCTTTTGATAGAAGTTAGTCTCAGCTGAATACCCAGTGGAAGAAGGTATGTACCACATACAAGGGACCATCCAGGGTTGGGGAAATTAATCCCAGCCCAAAACTGTTGGCTCAGAACATTTAAGGGAGATGCCTGGCTATCTGTAATTTAAAGAACTCTCATTCCAAGTGATTGCAAAGATTAGAACATTTTTGGAAATGCTGCCTGAAAGAAGACATTTTGAGAGGGAAAATGTAAATAGGTTGTTTGCCCCATGATTGATGCTCCTTACTGTGCAGTTCCCCACCTGTCTCTACCAGAACTATACATTCACTCTCTGGCCTGACTGATGCCCTGTTCTCAGCCTGGATGCCTGGAGAAAAAGAAACCATTTGTCTTCCTGGTAGATGACATTTCTCAATGCCCATCTCCTTCAACATCAAGCATCACAAAAGACCTGACTGTGGAGAGCATATTCATAACACTCAAGACTTAAAAAATGCCAGTGCACCACAAGATCTTTGATATCAAAGGCCAAACACCTTTTCTTCCCCTCCTCAATCCCACCCCATTCAACCTCCGTTATACAGATGAGGAAGATAAGCTGAGAGGGGAAGTGACTTGACCAAAGTCGCATACAAAATTACTTGCATCTAGTGGTCAGAACAGCTATTTGTGATGCCAGTTTTTATTTTGACCACTGATCATTGGGATGGCAAATCAGGCAGCTCTGAGTATCAATTTCATCTCTGTACTTAGTATGTGATCTTGGAGAGGTCATTTCATCTCTCAGAACCTCCATTTCCTCTTCTGTATAATAAGACCAATAATAATCCTATGAACTCATCAGAATATTGTAGGTACTCAAAAAACATTATTATTTATTCCTCTTATCCCTTTTCCCTTCCCTAAAAGGCATAAAATGTTGAAGTTCAATGTTTCTAGATGTACCCAAAGGAGAAAAACAAAAACTAGCTCGATTTCTGAAGGTAAGGGGAAAACATATTTTTCTGAAATCTAGGAAATTTTTATTAAATAAGAAGCTGAGAGGATAAGCAATTTGTTTCAAAGTCACCTAGCATGCTCATGGCCTTTCAACAGTACTAGAAACTAATTTTTTTGCTACTTCCTCCTGCCAGGACTAAAGGCCATTGAAAGCCCGTACCTTCCCATTCCCTCTCACACCAGAGTCCTAAAAGTGTGTGAATCTCCTTTACCTTCAAGGAAAATTTCAGCCTCGCTGAAGTCTGTGCAGTTTGTTTGGAGCTAGAGCGCTGAGTGTGATGCTCCCCCATTCCCTGGGTGGGTTCAATAAAACTTCAAATCTGAAATCACCACCAAAGTTTAACCCATCTTCCCAACATAGGGACCTAGGGAATGGAATGAAGGGATGTGAAGAGTGTTGGGACAGGGCAAGAAGGAGAGATTGAGGAGGGGGAGAGGTGATTGGCTTTTACAGTTTTCCACACAGCACTGCAATAGTTGATGTCAGTCAGGGAATAAAAAAAGTTTACAAAGAAAGGAAGAGAGAGAAGGAAACTAGAAGGAAAGGGAGAAGGTGAAAATGAGGGAGAGAGGGAAGGAAGAAGGAAGGAAGGAACAAAGGAAGGGAGGGAGGGAAGGAGGAAAGAAATAAGGAAGGAATAAAGGAAAGGGGGAACCTGTTAGGTTTATCACAAACAGAACTGGGTGTAACACTCACAGTAATAGGCTATCTAGCAACCAAAGAGAGCCTGGATCTTCAGTGTGAAGAAATGGTCAGAAATGAGACCTTTCTCTTGTTGAGAAAAAAGATTATACTAGTGCCAAGCCAGCCAGAGTAGAATGGCTTCTGATTATGAAGGCTTTCAGTGTCTCTTTTTATCCACTCCTCCTAACCCACTGCAATGGTAGACAACCCTGAGCTACCAGGAAGTTCTTCTTTAAGTATGGCTTAAATCCTTCTTGTAGTTCATTTCTGTCCTCATTAAGATTTTTTTTTTTTTGGAACATGCATTACAGTTGAAAACCATTTCACCTCTGTTATATCCTATGATACTCTTCACAGCCCAGTAAAGTTGGTATCATTATTCTATACTATAGCTGTAAAAACTGAGGCCTGGACAGATTAGGATCCCACCTTGTCAGGGGTGGTGCCAGGGTCAAATCTGGTGATCTTTTTGCTCTTCTCTCCTCCACTCTCTAGTCAGGTATCAGTTATTTGCCCATGAGAAAATGTAGTAGATGCTGCAAAGAGATGTTGAATCCTTTCTTGTGAGATATTTTGCCACTCTTAAGGCCTAGAAAAAATATCTTTCTCCTGGTTTGAGAGGTTGTATCTTCCTTAAAGTAGCATTCCATCCTCAGATATCCCTTGAGCCTTGAGTCTCAAAATTTAGCTCAGACTTATTAAGTCCTACTTGCTATAATATTGATGATGGTAATGATAATAGTTAATATAATGCAGTAGGTACTTAGATTAACACATGTAACCATCTCCTCAACCCTGTGAAATCATATTACTATTTCCATTTTACTGTTAAGGACACCGAGGAACAGAAAGTCCAAGTAGCTGGGGTGGGATGTAAGACACTAGCACTGGCCTTGGTCTGAGATTCTTGTGGAAAGGGCTAAAGATGGGCAATAATATAATAACTATGTACAGTGATGGATGGTTACTAGACTTATTATGGTGATCACTTCAAAAAGTATATAAATGCTGAATCACTGTTATACAGATGAAACTAATATAATATTGTATGCCAACTATAACTAAAAATAAAATAAAAAATAAAAATGATTTTGTTTTGTATAAAGGTGATGCATGCTTATTCTGAAGAATATAAAAGAGAAATTACTTAGAGTACCAATGCTCAAACTCAATCACTTTTAATATATTGTTGAATTCTCTTTCTAGTATTTTCTTTTCTACACATAGGTCTTTATTTTGCAGGTCAATCTTCCTTATTCCCAAAATCCCATGCTCCAATCAAATTGTAGCACCCATTTCTTCAGTGTGTCTTGTATTTTCCCACTTCTGTCCTTTTGCCTATGGAATTCTTTCAATCTAGTACACTTCTGCCTTTGTCCTATTGTCTTTCAAGATCTTTATTAAATGCTAAATTTTCCATGACACAACTTGATTTTTTTCTTTCTTATGAAATTGATTAATTGCATTTTGTTTCATACTTTGTAATGAGCCCTGCCTCACCCCATGTCCTACTTCACCAGGTGTGAGCTATTTAAAGTTTGGGCCCATGTGTGACTCCATCTTTCTCCCATGACAGAATAACCTATCACTGTGGCTGGCATAGAATAAGTGCTCTGTAAAGGCTAAATTGGCTCAGTCATGGTCTAAAAAATATATTGGGCACATATTATGTGCCAGACATTGTGTTAAGCACTTTACGGGCACTAACTCATTGCTTTCTCACAGAAATCCTACATGATAGGTACTGTTATTTGTTCTGTTTTATAGATGAGAAAACAGAATGAGAGACATTAAGTAATTTTCCCAAGGTCATACCATAGTACGATAGGATTCAAACCCAGGCTCTTTGACATTAGGACCCACACTCTTAACCGTTATGCTCTGTTGACTCTGATAATTGTCAAATTGAGATACATACACATAAACATACACACACACACACACACACATACACACACATATATAATATATACACATATATTTATATATATGTGTATGTAGGGAAAGGTTGGATGCTAAAAAGTACTCAAAGTGCAGATCGATTTTACTAATAGATTTGAGGAGGAAAAAATAGACAATTTAAAATGGCATTGCTTTTATCTTAAAACAAACATGACTATATCAAAGAAAAAAACTTGCATGAATATTTAAAACACAACATAAAATTTCAAAGAAATTTTGGCTTGTAGTTAGCTATTTTGGGTTGCATCCCTAGGAACTACCAGGATAGAACATTTCTCTCAGCCTCCTGGGGTATTAGAAAAACAGTGGCTTAGAGGGCTATGACAAGAGAGAAAGTGGGCGTCTATGGTAAAGGGCATGAGCAATGTAATGGTGCACCAAAATGGTGGTAATTAAGGTGATTCCTCAGGTAGCAGCGATGACAGTTCTGACAGTGGTGATAATGTCAGCAGTGATTGTGATGGTGACAGGTGAGATGAGAGTGGTGAAGATGAACAGTGCTGATCAGAATAGCTATGATAATTAATCATGGTCCAACTTACTATTATTTTTTTTTTAATTTTATTTTTTAGGCTACGCAACCCTTGGTTGACCTCATAGATTGCAAGGACCTTGTCAGCTTACAATTCCTTATTATTATTTTTTGTACCTACAGCAGCTGGTCTTCCTAGGTGGTCTCCCATCCAAGTACTAACCATGCCCGACCCTGCTTAGCTTCTGCATGGTCCAACTTCTTGCCAAACTCTGGGTCACCTTCAAAATCAAACTGAATCAGGAGTGATCATTTTCTCCTCCCTCATCCAAATTGTGGAACCCCATTTAGGAAGCCTTGAGCCATTTTGTAAATTCTTGCCATTTCTCATGAATATGTGTTCAGGACTCATGAAGTTCAATCTTTCTGGATGGCCTGCTCCCTTTACACCCACTCTTCCCACCTCATTTATTTACAAAGCTCTTTTATCTTTCAAGATTCAGCTTTAGATTCTCCTCCCATAGCTCCTCCCAGCCAGGTGAACTCAAGTACTCCTGCCTCTATGCTCCCATAGTAACCTCTACTTGAGCATTTGTCACATATTGGATTTAAGTTTTATTTTCCACTCTAGACTGTTGGTTCTTATTGCATTTTGCCTTCCATCAGCCTTGGAATGTGGAAGTGAATGAGGGTGGATCAAAAGGAGCTTATTCTTGCCACTATAAGATTGCGGTTTGGCCACAAAGTTACTGAACAAACAGGTGGTTATGCTGAAGACTCTGAATCTTATGGGATGGCTTAGAGTTACTTGAGAGGAAGATTGATAGATTCAGATGGTCTTTAAGGGACCATTTCAGCCCATTTCAGAGTTTGTAGCAGTCATGCCTATTCTAGGATGGTCATTCAATTACTCAACACATACTTATTGAGCCTTCAGTAAATCTGTGCTGACTGGCTCTGCAAATACAGAAGGAAATAATCTACTCCTCTCTAGCATCTGCCTATATATCAGTCAACAGATACTTATTGAATGCTCACCTGGTATCAAGGCATTAGCTCTTTTCTATATGACATCAAGGGGTAGAACTTAAAGCTATAGGGAAAAAGATATCAGCTTAATAAAAGAAAGTACTTTCTAATAGAGCTGGTTATGATTAGAACAAGCTGCCTCAAGAAAACAACAGTGACCCATAACTGGAGATGTGTAAAAAAGAGCTGGGTGCTTGAACTAAATATCTAAGCTCCACTTGAACTCTGTTCTTTTGTCCCTAGAAAGAGCTCCGAGTCCTTCCTGCCTGTATCCTCATTGCCACTCTTAAATACACATTGGCCTTGGGAGAGTCATCTGGCCCTAGGTCCTTCTTTTATTTATTGTTCTCTTACTCCTTCATTTAACATTTCCAACTTCTTCTTTTCTTTCCATTTTTCTCCCATGCCCCAATCTTGAGTTAGGAGTGAGAACAGGTGGAAAAAATCACTTCCTTTATGTGGCTGCACTACAGAATGTCCTGACACTCTTTACCATTTGTCATGGAGATTTATAGTTTGCAAAGCACCATCATATATATGAATCTGTTCATGAGACATTTGTTGAGCACTCTTCTCTGTTGGATACATAATCTCATGGCATCCTTACTACAATCCTGTGAGGCAGGTTGAGGGGGCCCAGAGCCCAGTCGGAGACCCTAGACTCAGGTCACTTGGCTTGTGAGCAGCATCAGAGAGGATTGGGTCTGCAGCTTCTGACTCTCTCCAATCTTATCAGCTGGCTCCCAAATCTATCCCTAAAGAGGTGGCACTTCTCCAAAAGAGGATGGGAAAAAATTAGACAGACTTAGAGGCAAACTGGCTCACAACCACACACCCCAGTTGTTCTTTTGTCTTCAGAAAAAAAAAACATGTATCTCTTCTACCTGTACCCTTACCCCATCACTCTCAAATGCCTATTGACCTCTAGAGAGTCACTTTGCTGGAGGTAGGATGACCTCCCTCAAAAGAGACAGCAGCCTAGCAGCCTGTGTGGCCCACTTCCAGCTTTGTGGCCTGGACAAAGAGGGTGATTTTGGAGTTTCTTGTCCATGGACACAGGTTTGGAAGCCAAGATGTTCTGGGCTAGCAAAGTTTTATGCCCTCAAACCATTGGCACCACAAGAGAAGTCTCTCCAGAGATGTAAGGGGCGCAGTCCTCACACTAGTTTGGAAAAAGGAACTGCCCACTGCCTGTCAGGGTTTTGCCCTGCTTGTCCCTACCTCCTATCCCACTCCTTAATCCCCATATCTCCCATGCTGAAATCATCTGAAAAGAAAGAAAAGCAAAAATAAAAAAAATTAAAATATTCAGAAGAGGACAGGTGGTTGAATTTCAGGTGGTGATCATACTAAGGGGATAAAGTTAGACATCTTTTACTGATGTCCACAGTTCCATCCTTCTGTTCCATCCCCCCTCTTGTTATTCTTAGTGGCACCAGAAACAATACTTATGCTAACTTTCATATTTAAATTACAGCCATGCACCACTTAATGACAGGGATATGTTCTGAGAAATACATTGTTAAGTTATTTTGTCATTTTGAGAACATCATAGAGTATGCTTACACAAACCTAGGTAGTATAGCTTACTACATATCTAGGCTAAATGGTATGTCCTATTGCTCCTAGACTACAAACCTATACAGAATTCTATTGTTTTGAATACTATAGGCAATTATAACACAATGGTATTTGTGTATTTAAACTTATCTAAACATAGAAAAAGTAAAATAAAAATCTAGTATAAAAGATAAAATACAGTAATCTATATAGGGCACTTACCATGAATGGAGCTGGCAGGACTAGAAGTTGGTCTAGGTGAGTTAGTGAGTGATGAGTAAATGCGAAGGCCTAGGACATTACAAAACCATAGGACAACAGAGTCCAGGGGACATACTGCCTGTGCCGCTCAGCCAAAAGATCAACACAGGAGTTGGGCTAAATAGAATAAGCATTTATTAGAGAATTGCAAGTCCTAGAGACACAAGTGAGCTATCACTCAAAGGACTGGCTCCCTGAATATCTTGGAAGCACAGATTATACAGGGGAAAAAACAGTCATCATGGAAACTAAGGGAGTTGGTGTCATGGGTGCTACTGATTGGATGATTAAAAAAGAATGAGGTAATTGATCATTGTGTTTAGTTCTGAAATCAGCCATGGCACCATTCCATATAATCCTGTGACCTGGTTCCTTGGCTAGTGGGGTTGTAGTTTTGCTTTGATGGTCCTGGGGTTGAAACACATCTAAAACCAAGATGTTAAGTCCAACCAAAACTTATTGTCCCTGTGGTTTTAGACCTGAGGCTAGGTTAATCTTAATCTTATGTCCTAAGGCTTAATGATTAAAGAAGCAGGCATACAGAGGATAAGGGTGGGGGAAAAAAAGCAAGTGAGTCATAATGCCATCATCTAGGCAAAATCAGCTTGAATTGGAGAAAAAGAAATTAAGTTTGTGTGCAGTTACAAGCTATAGGGTAAGAAGAAGTGAGGCTGGGATACCATGAGTCCCATAATATGGGGGTCCTTGTATCAGGTCCTCCTTCAATTACTGTATACTACTGTAGTTTATAAACACTGTACACTTAGGTTACACTAAATTTATAAAACAACACAAGATTAATTCAAGCACAAGAGAAAATGATGAAATCAAGTAATTCAGTAAACACAAGATATATGAGGCTACAGAAGCATAACAGGGCATACTGTTTACAGTAAATTTTTGTAAGTAGAAAGAGTACACTCTAAAATAACAATAAAAGTATAGTATAGTAAATACATAAGTCAGTAACATAGTTGTTTACTATCATTATCAAGTATTAAGTACTGTACATAATTATATGTGCTATGCTTTCATATGACTGGCAGCACAGTAGCTTTGTTTATGCCAGAATCACCACAAACATGTGAGTAATGTGTTGCACTAAGATGACCTTATGATGGCTACAATGTCAGCTCCATTGTAATCTTATGGAACCATGTTATATATGGTTTGTCATTGACTGAAATGTCATTACAGGGCACATGACTGTCCCCAGCCCACCCCTCATTTGTGTTGACTGATTTTTGTTTCTTAGACTTGAGAATGAATATATGGCTTGTACTTTTTTTGATTCACGAAGACCATACTTTGTCTCGTTTTATTCTCAGAAGACCTTAAAAGGCAATTAAGATGAAATAATCAACCCCATTTTTCAAATGAATAAAGTGAGGCAAAGAGAAGCAATTTGCCTAAGATCATAACCATGCCCTCTTTTTCCTTGATAAAGTCATTTCCACTGAAATATCTAGGACTCATAAAGTTAAGATAGCAGTAGCATCAAGGAAGATAATGTTTTAGGTCACAGAACCTTACTTGGTACTGCAGAGAGGCAGTTACCACTTCACCCATGGAAGGTTGACCTCGCCATTGACCTTTTGGTACATCCAGTGAAAGAACTTTATAAAATTTATAGATAGGTAAATGCGTATGTCTGGAAGAAGGTAGAAGGAGTAGAAGCTCTGGGAGATAATGCTGAAGAAGGGCTCTCACTACCATAAGGAAGCAAGCAGAAAGGAATAACACCACTCCATGTGCACTGGGGCAGAGGTCCAAGCACAAATGGGCTGATGCCAATTCTTCTTGCTTTGAACTTGGTAGAGATAGGGCTTAGGGGGCTCAAAATGATTATACCAACCAGTCTACCTACATACCACCCACCCTAGTCATTTTGACAAGAACTTCTCTGGGGCCAAGGAGTTGGCTCCTCTCCAGAATGGAAGCTGGACAGGGGATGTGAAGACAAGTACAGAGCACAGCCCTTGCTCTCCACAGAACAGCAATTACTATATATTGAGCCCCTACTCTGTCAGATATTATGTTGGATATTTTGCCTCTCTAACTCCCAAACTATGAAGAAAGGAAAGCTAGGGTCATTAGCCCAAGTTTACAGATGGGGAAAACAGACTTGAAGAATTGAAGAAATCTGCCCAGGCTCACACAATGAGTTGTTTTAAGTCAAAAGAAGAACTAAGCTTCCAAAGCACCCAGTTGGCCCCAGGTATTTTCAAGGATCTAGTCTTTAAACTTAGCATTTGTTTCTACTCCAAGAGCCACCATGTCAAGAAAATAGCTGTAGTGTCCCTACAATAATATCCTCTCTAGTGATGTGTGTGTATGTCTGCCAAGACTGATGTGCACACAGACCCCTTCGGTAGTATTTAGGGAAATTAGAATAAATGAATTTTGTTCTATAACATTTTAGTCCTTGGAAGTTTGTTTTCATTCATGCCCAAGTTAACCAGCAATGTTAACTGTACTAGTTTTAGCTGAAATGTGAACATATGAACTTTTACAACTGACGTGTGAAACTTAACTACACTCATAGATACATTTGTGAACACACACTCTGCCACTCGCTTGCATAATTTATATAGAAGTCACACTATAGAAATAAAGGTATGTATTTGCCTCCCTATTCCTGCTCTCAGAGTAAAGGATTGTCAAGATGACGTGTACGATGGACCAGAACTCAGAGCCTACAGGGGATTTTGAAAAATGAGTATCTATAAATAAATCCCCTATCTACATACCACCTCTCTTCCTCTATATATATATAAAAAAAAATTCATCATCAACAACAACAACAAACAAAAGCTTAAGAGCCTTATTGCTTATTTCTTTGTCTAGCTCCTAAGCCTCGTGTGGTGAGACAGGCTATGTAGGCAGCCCACAGTATCATAACTTTAGAGAAAAAGGAACTATTTTCCAGGGAGGAAAATGCAGTTCAGAGGCCAAGGAAAGTGATAAAATGGAAACCTCTTGAAAAACCCCACCTTCCACAATAAAAGCTTCAGATAACCAAGGGTGGTCTGGGGCTACTAAGTGGTAGGTGAGAAATAAAATAATGTGAGTGTTTACCTTGGCCTTTTATCACTTTGCCCCTGTCCGAGGTAGCTATCTTAGGGCTGGCTTCAGGAGGAAGGCTTTGTAGGAGAAAGAGTGATACACAGAGTTAGCTGTCTGTGATGGGGAAGAATCATACATGAGCTGGATGGGCTTTATAAATCTAAGTCAAAATGAAGACATTGTCGATGTTCCTTTTCCTTTGCCCCCCTACCGCTCTACCCTGTTCCACTTTCCCCACTCCAATCTCTCTCAGCTATTATTGATAGCACATACCAGATACCCTAGAAGGGTATTACTTTGATTATGTATAGCCCTGTCCTGAGTTTTTCTTTTCAGTGGTAATCCATCTGGTAAGGGAAACACATCGAGTGCCTAATATTTAAGTGTGAATGAATTGGTCCAATACTGTAGAATCTTCTGAGTTGTGTGAGTTGGGTGGGAGGGGTGGTGCTGAGAACGAAGGAAATGGTAATATTCTATCACTAACAGTGTAACTGCGAAAATCTCTTCTTTCTGAGTCTCAGTTTCCCACCTGTAAAATGAGGAGAACAGTGTAGTTCTCTTCCAGCTTTGACATCCATGAAGGAGTGGTGTTTGGACTCACTCTAGCTAAATGTAGGATGTGTAGGGGAAGGAGGTAGGAGGGATTGAAGACTAAATATTAATTATTCTCTCCAGTTAGGAAGGCTGGGTGGGCTCTACTTCCCCTTATGGGTATTTTCCTTGGGAGGGAAAGGCAAGGAGAGGGATAGTTTATTCTCCCACTTCTCATGCATCTTTGGTTAGAGCAAGTATCCCTCATTTCAGCTGAGGGCATGGGAAGGAGAAAGATACTTGGGACACAGGGGATTTTCTGTGTTTAACCCTGATTGGGGCTGAGAAGATATAGGGGACGTGTTCATGGGGGAAGAATGTGGAAACTTGGTTATTAGTGGCTAAAGAGTGTGCCTAGGGACTAGTTAAGCTTAGAATGTCCATAATTTACACAGGGTGCTTACCATAAACTAAATAGTAGTGCTAATTTATAAATGTTACCCAACATAATTTCTAGACTTTTAGGTCCCCAATAAAATTCATCAACAACCCATCGTCCTTCTGGGTCTCTCTCTTTCTGGATTTGTGCCAGCAGCAGCAATGCAGTGTCCTACAGAGGCTCCTACTCCTTGACAGCTACCACATAATGCAGAGATTCTGAGTATGGCAGAGAAAGAGCAAGGGGAGATGAAATTTACCCACTATCCTCTGGAAAAATTCTGGCTGAGCTGACCAATTTAATAAATTAGGATTCCTGTGGGATGGGAGCGACTGAGAGGGCATTGCACTCTGTGGGAGCAATGTAATCCTTTGGAGATCTTTTCTTGGCATACTGATTGGAGATCCTTGAGGTTCTCTGGTGCCCCATCTTAAAGGCTCTTGACTATGAGCTCAAGACTGAAGACAATGGGGTGCCCAAGGCTTCCCAAGAGTCTGCCTCCAAGACACATATTTCTTCTGAGTGATGATCAGCAGGTATAAGCAATCAAACAGTCACATGCCTCACTCACTGACAGTACAGGGTGGAGGCATCAGTGACTCTCAGACCACCAAGCCCAATGTGAAAATAGAATCTTCTTGCACCTTCACCAAACACTGGATTCCCAGGAGCCCCTGGTGGCCCAGCCAGGACAGCTAGTATGATTTGACAGTGAGACTACCTGGGGAGCTCTTGCAACTCTACTGTGGGGAATAGGCTGCCCTGAGTACCAGCAACTGCCTTGACTCTCCTAATTGACGCCCTGAGGTAAATGAGTAAATGTGCTGTCCAGAAACTGATTTAAAGAATCACAGAATAACATAGAAAATTTCAAATGAAGAAACTGAGGATAAGATGGGAAAGTGAATTATATTCAACACAGAACTAGATAATATACCATTTTTTACTTTGTCTTATTACATGATTTCACTTCTCTTAGTAGGTTTATATTTTAGGTAGTGCGCTGACAACAGTGATTATAATGATAATAATATTAATACATGAATGAAATAGCTAAAACTAATAAAATGAGCCTTAAAAGAGAAGGGGGTAAAAAAACCTCAGGCTAATTAGCAGAAATGTGAAAAAAGCAAGGAGGCCCCTATGCTCAAATATCATTCAAAACATAGTGGTCTGTGAGCCCTTTAGGATTAAGGTTAGGGTAGGTGGCTGAGGTAAGGGAAAAGAGGAAGTAGGAGAAGGGAAAGTTTTAATTAAGACCCTGAGGTTGGGTGTCGTGGCCTATCCCAAACCCCTCCTTGAAGATTTCCTTATCTACCATAACCCTAAACTCAGACATCTCAACCTAGCCTGATAGGAGACAGAAAAGGTAAACATGGAGGCCAGATTGAGGTTTCAGCCCTCTCCTGGGGTGAATTTCTTCTCTGAAAGCTCCTTCTTTGATAGCCATACTGTTCTGAGGTCTGTGCATCTGGAAGTCCCTGGGGGACTCTTCTCTCTTCCTTCCTAGGAATCCACCCTTTTTCTGTGTACTGACCTCTCTCTTAAAGTTGCTTTCTTCTCCAAGTCCTTGGTAGCCCACATTTTTATAAGGTACCCCTTCTTGTCCTGAGTCTCTTAAGCTCTATGTCTTCTATGTGTTTTACCCCTCTTTTTAAAAACCTTTAATCAATCTCCAGTGTTGTAACAATTTTCTGAAGTCCTATAACTATTTTAGAGTCACAGTCCTCAAGTTTCTGGGGTTCATCTTTTCCCCTGGCATTTCATTTCCAAATTACCTGGGTTTCAGCTGTGGGTCAAAAAGGGGGCACTGTAATAAATCTAACTGAAAGTAATCTCGCAGGGTAATCTGATTATAAATTCCTAACTGAGCAGGTCATGGTCGGTATTCATGCCCCAGGCATATAACTTCTTTAGTAAAAGTTTTATCTTTTCCTTAAGTAAGCCCTCTCCATTGTTTCTGTGCATCTAGGTCAACCCACCTTTGCCTCTTTTTGCAGATTCCTCAGAAGGGTAACAACCCTCAAGAGAGAACATAATCTTAACTATTCTGTAATCCAGTCCCTGCCTTGCTTTCTCATGCCTTCCACATAATCTTCCTGATGTCCCCTCCTTAATTCCTAATGCATTAAAAAACTGCAAACTGTCATTCTCAGAAGCATTTGAGATCTTGTTCCCCAGCAATGTCATCAGTTTGGCTCAACTAAACTCAAATACCTTTAAAAATTCTCTACATGTTTGAATATTTCTTATGTCAACACAACTCTTATTGGAAATTCTATCTCTCTCCTAGGGTCCCCTCCCTGCAGCTTGGGACCTCCCCACTTTTAGGCAGTTTTGTTTCTTGCGTAGAAACCCCTCTTTACACCACCATGATTTTTACCCCTTTTCTGCAATCCTTTTTTCAACACACTTGCTCCAAATTACTGGAATTACCTTTTTTTGTGTGTCCCGCAAATTTTGCAGGGCACTTTTTTTGGGGGGGTGGTCTCTATGTCCCTCCTGGTGTCTCCTCACTCTATATCTAGGGCT
>NW_024353905.1:3283093-3322384 GCF_902729225.1 Pteropus medius | reverse complement strand
GGGGCTGGGGAGACCCTCTGACCCTAAGACTGCTCTGGGTTTGGGCTATAAGGAGAGCTGTGAAGGGGAAGGGAGAGAGTTGGTGTAGAACCAATAACTCAGTGAGAGGGGTATGGTGGAAGTATGGGCTGCAGATAAAGCTCCAGAGAATTAGGCTGCAAAGAAAGAGTTGGGGCACAGCCATGAAAGAGGGGCACGGGGTTGAGGTTACTATAGAGAGAGAGGCAGGGGCTAGGGCGCCCCAGGAAAGATAAACAGGGACTAGGGATCCTGAGCAGAGGGGAGAGGCCAAGGCAAGAAAAGACCTTTAGCTGAGTGTGAAAGGAGTAGAGAATGGAGGCATGGACTGGCAAGTGTGAGGAGAATTTCTGGCCAATTTGCAGACACAGGAATTATGGTTCAAGGACGTAGGGAAGAGCAAGAAGAAGTGATTTGAGTTTAGAGCTTAGTGCCATTCTCATTCACCGAAAAACATCACTGGATCTTTCCAATCTTCAAGACCTTGCACTGAATGCCATGGGGAATCCACAAGTGGCAAAAGCACAGAGGGCCTCTGTTCTGAAGGACCTAGTGACTCATCACAAACACACACACAGCACACACACACACACACACACACACACACACACACACACACACAGCATGAGCTCAGTGAGGCTGAGAGGCCTCCCAGTGAGGGGCTGGGAGAGTAATTTTGGGATGGATAGTAAAAGCAAAGAATTCAGGGTGCTCTGGGTCTATACTCTGCCAAATGCTGATGAGGCCTGGTAAAGAATGTGTAGGGTCCAGATGTTCCTTTGGGAAGGTACAGGCTGGTTCTTAGAAGTACAGAGTGGGGATAAAAAGGTTCTAGAGATGCTGATGGAAAGCTAGAAAGAGCTAGATCATGGTAGAGATTGGCAAGACCGGAGCCAATCCTGACTGTGCCCCTGGGGGAAAGAGCAAGGTACAATGAGCTAGGCTCACTGCTCAAATGACGCCAGAAGGAGCTGGCTGCTGAATGATAGTCCTGCTCTGGCAGATCCCTGGATACACTTTTGAGCTCTAATTCTATTGCCAGAAAACAAGTCCCCATTTGGACATCCCCCTGAGGCTGAATCCTGTCTGAGGTGGTTGTGTAGTCTTTTCGGCATTTATACTTCCTCCAAGAGGAGTTTTGGGTTTCTGCCTTCTCCAGTTGAACCCTATCTCCTGCCTTACTGACTAGGCCTTTGTGTTTTGACCATTCAGGATGCTCAACATTTCTGGTGTTACCACCTCATATCATCACACATGCCCTTGCCTCTGCATATAATGTTTTGCTCCCTTTTCTTCACCAGGTCAACTATTAGACCTTTAAGATTCTAATGAAATGTTACTTCTTCTGTGAAGCCTTCCTTTCAAATCTTTTCCCTCAATCATCACAACAAAAATACTACATTTATTTCTTTTTATGTATCTATAGCCTTTTAATCCATGCTTCCAACTTACCACTTGTCAGAGTTTATTTTTCCATTGATCGTTCATCCGTATTCCTGAGATAGATGGTGAGGTTCTTAAGGGCAAGGTTTTAGTTTATCTATGTCTCTATCACTAGTCCAGTGTACAGGGTGTCACAAAGGCTCAGTAAGTAGGTAAATGTTTGGCACGGGATATATCAGAAGAGTGAGAGAGGAGGCAGTTATTACAATAATCCAGGTCAGTGGTAATGAGATCTTTAATTTGGGCATTACATATAAAAAGGCACATATTGATGTCAGCTCTGCTGCAGTGGAAGAATTTACAGGACTCTGAGATTCGTTTGATGTTGCGGAGCACAGAGGGAAGTAGAAGTCTGGAATCTTTCCGAAATTTAGTCTTGGGGATAGGAGAATGGAGAGACTATTTATAGAAAAAAAATCAAGGAGATTGAATCAAGGGTAGGTTTTAAACTTGTTGAATTTGAGACGTAGGTTGAAATTTGTATTTGAAAGCTAGAATGGAGCTGGACACAGTAGAGAGCTCCCTTGCTTTCATTATTCAGACCCAGAATCCTGCTGCCACCACCACCCTTTCCTCAGATATACCCCTTGAGGAAGTGAAAGCTGATGGAATTTCGAGGGACTATGGAGCAGGATTTATTGCCAGTACTTGGAGAAGAGTGAGATGCATTTGAAGCTACCAATGAATAACTACATTTGAGAGAAGTTCCATTTTGGGGGAGGAGTATACAAAAGTATGGTGACAGAAGTATGTCTACACTAGGTTGGGATTCTTCTAGAAACTAGCTAGCTTCACAGATGTTGTATAGCAATCTAGACAGCATCTTTCTTTAGAGCAGGAGTCTCCAACCCCTGAGTCTCAGTCAGCAGCCCTGTCAGAAACTAGGCTGCACAGCAGAAGGTGAGTGGCAGGCTAGAGAGCTGAAGCTTCATCTGTACTTGCAAATGTTCCCCAGCATCACTAGCATCACTGCCTCAGCTCCACCTCAGATCTTCAAGATTTACATTCTCACAGGAGCACCAGTCCCTGGTGCCGAAAAGGTTGGGGACCACTGCTTTAGAGAATACATTTATTTATCTTTTTCTCCATCAAAACTCATATGTTTTGTGTACTCAGAACCCTGCTGTTTTCCAGCCAACCCAGTGAAAGTCTCACTGACTTATCTTTTTCTTTCCATTTCCACCATTAGTTTCCCAGTATGTGCTCTTATTCCATGTAACCAATTTCATTTGCTTTCTATCTGATGCCCTCCCTGCAATTTTTCCTCCAATTCATTCTGCATATACCACCAACCATCTTCTCAATTCAGCTAATAAATGCAAATTGCTTGGCACAGAGGTTGGCAAAGAATAAGTGCTCCATTAATGGCAGCTATTCTTTTACATATCCAGAGAATGGTATGGTAGAAAGCACTGAAATGGAAACCAGAACAGAACAACCCTGCTACTGGCACTGTGTAACTTTGGCCTCAGTCTCTTCCTTTTTAAAATGGGGGTAATGAGTCCTGATCTGGCTACACTACATGGCTATTGCGAGATGCAAATTTAATGAGGTCTTGGGCCCAGGAACAAACACAGACATAAAAAGTTTCATATGTGCTTGATTGTGATAGATAACAAGGAAAGTGAGAGGAGAGACAAAAGGAATGTGTGCAATATTGGGACCTACTCTGGTTGGGGCAATCCCAGGGAAATCTGTGGTCAGGGCCAGTGTATGTAGAAGTGGAATAGATGGAAAAATCCCCCTTCTTTCAGTGGTGTTGCATTATGCACATATTTAACTAATGGACATTTAGTTGCATGTTGCTTGGCAAAGGGAGAAAAGGTGCTTTATTTATTCTGTCACTCTTTCACCAATTTAAACTGGTCTCCACTGACCCCAGGAGGGAAGAGAGGCCACATCCAGAATATACAGCAAGATAAACAAAAATTAAATCTTGCTTTTTGACTTCTAAATGCCCACCCAGGTCCTGGTGATTTAAAAGATTTTTAAGGGAGATTTTAACCATTCTTAATTTTTCCTTTACTTGCTAACTCTATAATCCAAATTCCCTTGATTACACATAGTGTGCAACTGCACTGTTTTTCTCCGCTTCATCATGTGATTCTGATGCAATGCTCCTTGATAATTATTGACCCTATACTCTGTTCCCATCAGCTCCCACCACTCACTGCTGGGACTATGATAAATCCTCTTAGGCATGTTGATGATTCTATGAGAACCACTGGCTAGTTGATCTCTAGGCACCTTTCCAACCTACACATTCTAAATTCTGTGATATTCTTATAGCTCTTGAGAACCTCTCACCTATAAAGTCTTATAGCTTGAGGACTTAGATAGTAGTGACATGTTGGTGACTGAGAAAGACTAAAAGGAAAAGATAGGGCTGGTTGACTTGAGGCCCAATGGCAGCATAGTGCATTGGAAGGTGAGTCTAGAGCCCAGCTCCAGCTCCAGACATTGGAAAAATCACTCCCCTTTCCTGAGCCTCGCTTCTTCTACTTTAAGCTATGGGGGTTTGGAAATGTTATTTTAATTCTCAGGAATGCTAATAGCAGGAATCTGGTAAAATAATGGAGAATAAGACCTTCACAGTGCTGAAAATGTTTGCCTGCGTTTACCTCAAGTCAGCACTAACCTAATGTCAAGAACTGGTCTTTTCAGCTTTGTGGAGCCTAGGATGTCCTGTAGATATTATATGAAAGGATAAAGACAACTTAAAAAGTCTGTTCCCCAGAATTTCCCCCAAATCTCAGATTCACTATGGCAGGAGTTCATCTTAAAAACTGTCTTAAACCCCATTGTTCTAGTTCCCATTCTTCTCCTTTCCTCCTAAGCTTTGAAAAGGACCTAAGATGTGGTCAGTAACACACACGATTATTTCTATAGCTTGACAATTTTCCACTTTAATGGACATTTCATGGAAAACTCTTGCCTTCTCTTCATGGGATAGTCCTCTTCCCCTGCTCCTTCCACATCCTTCCAGCCAGAGTTGGGAAGCCTGATTTTGTGTAGACTGAGGATGATAGATAAGAATAAGGCTCTCTTTCCAGGCAGAGGTGAAGTAGAGAGGGGCTAAGGATTCTAAGACACAGGGCCAGGAAGTAGACTTGGTCAGGTTTCATACAGTTGTAGAATGTTCTGTTCTAAAGAATTCTTATAGACCAGATAATCCAAAGCCCACATATTACAGATGTGGAAGGCACAGGTCAGAGAGTAACAAAGATTTGCTTAAGGTTGTACAACCTATCAGTGGAAATGCTGAGCCCTAAAAGGCCTAAGAGTTTACTTATTGGCCTTCGGCTTAAGAAATATTGCTGGCTAGCTTGAGTCCCTTGCTGCTGGTCAGAGCTTAGGAAGTTCAGCTAGGTAGAGGTCCTAGCTTTCTCTTGCTCCTTTCATCTGATGAAAAAGGACCACAGAAAAGGGTCCTTCCCAGACTCTCTTATGGCATCTCACTCATTTTTACAACCTATTTAGTTTCTAAGTTTCTATTGCATTGTTTTCAGCCTCCAAGCCTGCTGAGTACCCTTATCTGTACCCTTATATGACTCCCTTCAAACCTCACAACCCCCGTTTATGCCATTTAACTACCTAGCATCAATCTTATATCACTTTATTTTTCTCCATAATATTTTACTCTATTTGAAATATACATTTATGGTTTATTTTCTGTTTCTCCTATGCATGTACCATAAAAATATAGTGATGAAAAAGATAGATAAGGTCTTGATAACATGGACTTCATGTTTTCATGGGAGTAGCATGAAAAGAATAAGTAAACAAATAATTCAGTAAAATAACTAGACTATAATAAACTTTATGTAAAAAGTAAACAAGTTGCTGTCATAGAAAATAACAAGGTAAGAATATAATTAGGGAATCAGATATGCCTTCTCTGAGGACATATCAATTAAGGCAATGATGTGAAGAGCAAGAAGGTTGGGGTGGAATGAAAGGAAGGAGAAAGAGATATGAAAAGAGTTTCCAAAGCAATTGATGTTGAATCAAACTTTCTTGAAAAAGCTTTATTAATGTGGGTCAGTTTTGTAAATATTTCTGCCTAGAAACAGAACTTTTCTAGTTTGAGTTGTCTACTTAGTCGTTGTGTGATTAATTCATTCATTATTTTCTGAGTACTTACTGTTCATTAGGCTGTGTGCTGAGTGCCGGGGATATGATAGTGAACAAGAAGGTTAAAGAAGTTCAAAGTGTTCTGCCCTCAAAGAGCTGAAAATTTAGTGAAACATGTAATCACAAGCAAATGTATAATTTGTGATAAGTGCTGTGAAAGAAAAACAAAATGTTAAAGGAAGAAAACATGATACATCTATATTTGAATGATGTTAATTTTTTAAAGTACATCTAAAAATTGATACAATACAGTAGGCTTCCCTCATAGATTTGTTGTCATGAGGATTAAAGGAGTAAACACCTGCAAACCTTAGAGAACAGAGCCAGAAACATAGTAAGTGTTCAATGAACATTAGATATTATTAACCTCATTCCCTAGGGTTGTTTAGAAGAGTTAATGCAAGAAGGTTGCTTAGTGTACCTGGTATAAGATTTGGTACCAGATAAGAAGCACATGTGTGTGGAAGGCATTAGGTGTCTGTAGGTGTAAATTCATGACTCTGTGTCAGTGAAGGCTTTATAGCTTATGTCAGATGATTTGGTCAGAATCAGATAGGGGAAAACTGCTGAGGTCCCTCTTATCATGAGTTTATTTTGCTGTGGAAAAGAAGCAATTTAGCTCTTGCCACCTCACTGGACTCTTTCTACTCCTTCCTTTACTCTTTGTTATGGGTGAGTTCTTGGAGCTGAGATACAAATGGCTACAGGCCCAGGCCTTGTACTTTATCTCATGGAGCCTGAGGGAGACTAGTGGGCTCCAGGAAACTTCTTGTTAGTTTTGAGGCTTTCTTTTTCTTTAAAAAGCAGTAGGCGAGGGCCAGAGAAAACAAGAAGAATTTAGTGACGCAGAAAATGGGGTGAATCCTGAGAAAAAAGAATGAGGCTTGAGACATCACTCTGCCCAACTTCAAATTATACTACAAAGCAAAAATAATCAAAACGGCATGGTATTGGCAGAAAAACAAACACACAGATTAGTGGAACAGAATCTAGAGTCCAGATGGAAACCCATGTTTATATGGGCAAATAATTTTTGACAAAGCCAAAAACATACAGTGGAGAAAGGAAAGCCTCTTTAATCAATGATGCTGGAAAAACTGAAAAGCCGCCTGCAAAAGAACGAAACTGGATTGTTTATCACCACACACCAAAATTAACTCAAAATGGATTAAGGACCTGAATATAAGACCTGAAACAATAAAATTCATAGAAGATAACATAGGAACTAAACTCATGGACCTTGGACTAAGATAGGATTTTATGAATTTGACCTCAAAGTCAAGAAGAGTAAAAGCAAAAATAAATGAATGGACTACATCAAACTAAAAAGCTTCTGCACAGCAAAAGAAAATGAAATGTCAACAAGGGAAAGAGACAACCATCCGAATGGAAAAATATTTTTGCAAGCAATGCCTCCGATAAGGGCCCTATATCCAAAATATACAAAGAACTCATGCAGCTCAATAACAACAAAAATCAAATCATCCAATCAAAAAGTGTGCAGAGGATGTGAACAGACACTTCTAAGAAGACATACAAATGGTCAACATACATATGAAAAGATGCTCAACATTGCTAGCTATTAGGGAAACGCAAATGAAAACCAAAATATGATACCATCTCATACCTGTTAGAATAGCTGTTGTCAACAGGACAAGTAATAACAAATGTTTGAGAGAATGCATAGAAAAAGGAACTCTCATACACTGCTGGTGGGACCGCAAATTGGTACGGCCACTAGGGAAAACAGTATGGGCGTTCCTCAAAAATCTAAGAATTGATCTACCATGTGATCTAGCAGTCCCTCTACTGGATATTTACTCCAAAGACTTGAAAACATGTACTGGAAAAGATATTTGCACACCGATGTTCATAGCAGCATTATGAACGTTGGCCAGGACATAGAAGCAACTGAAGTGTCCTATGATAGATGAAGAAGCTGTGGTACATATATATAATGGAATATTATTCAATCATAAGAGGAGATGAAATACAGTTATTTGTGACAACATGGATGAACCTTGAGATAATCATGCTAAGCGAAATAAGCCAGACAGAAAAAGTTGAAAATCGCATGATATCACCTATATGTGGGATATAAACCTAAAAGCGACAAATGAACAGGACGAACAAACAGAGATTCATGGACATGGACAATAGATTAGTAGTTACCAGAGGGTAGGGGAGAGGGCAGAGGGTGCAGGTAAATGGGGTAAAAGGGGTGAAATATGTGGTGACAGAAAGAAATCTAACTATTGGAGGTGAACACACAATGTAAATATATATATACACACACACACGTATACTATATTGTTAAAATGTACAACTGAAACTTACTGGATTTCATTAACCAATGTCACCATAAAAATTAGTTAATTTATACAATTTTTAAAAATTAAATTAAAAAAAGAAAGTGGGGTGACTGAGAGAGTGGACTAGAGCCATCTCAAGCTATACTGATATCTAACCTCACTGGTCTCACAATATGGTTTCTTTTAAATCAGCAGTCCTCCACCTTTTTGGTACCAGGGACCCATGCTCCTATGAGAATCTAATGCCTGATGATCTGAGGTGGAGCTGAAGTGGTGATGTTAGCACTGGGGTATGGCTGCAAGTACAAATGGGGCCTCACTCATTTATTCACTGCTCACCTCCTCCTGTGCGGCCGGGTTCTTAATAGACTACAGATCGGTACTGGTCCACTGCCTGGGGGTTGGGGATCCTTGCTCTAAATGAAAATAATTAATCTAACAGCTCTCAAAACTATTTTGATGACTTTGAAACATTTTTGAGCCCCTAAAGATAGGAAGCTCTCCCAGTCTCTCGATTGCCTAAGTGTTTGCTCAGTGTTCCTAAGGTTTACTCTTTTTCTGCTATTGCTATTCCCCAAGAATATAGGGATCTAAGTGCACCTACAAGGGATGGTAAAAACAAGCCTGGGCATGGTATCAAGAGTCTTGGGTTCCATTTCCAGCTCTGACACTTGCTAGGGTGTGACCTTGGGTAAATCATTTCAGTTTGTGAAACTTAAGTTTCATCATCTATCTTACCTGAGGGCAAGAGTATCTGCACATCATGAAACTGGTAAGAGAATTAAATATGATAATGGAGATTCTAGTAGGGGCAGCTACTCTCGTCTTTGGCAAAAAAATGGTCATTTTCTATGTAAATCATCCTCTTCAACCAAGGAAGAGCGATAGGAGACGGTGAGGAATAAAGAGGAGTCAACCCCATGGAGTGACAGATACTGTATCTGGAACCCCCTCATAGTGGAATGAGGTAATGTATGAGAAGGCATATAATAAGCACAGGGACTGATATAGTAGGTCCTTAAGAAGTGCAAGTTTCCTTCCTTCCACCTTTCCTTTTGCAGGAGAAAAATAACTATTTTAGAACCTCTTTCTTCCTGGTATCTTCTTTTGGGAAGCTCATATAAGGCCATTAAGCCGCTTTATTAGTGTATAGAAAATTAGCTCAGTTGATTAGCCCACTTTATTATTGAAGCCAATCAGCCCAATTTAGCTCCCTTGTGGGTAATTTACCTTTGTTGTTCTCACTATGAACCACAAAGAACAGTACGTCAGCTTATTTGAAGGAGTAGAAATCCATATTAGAGGTGGAAATATACACACTGTCCATGTGAGGGAGGGGCTGGTTTGGAATTCTCCTTTCTCATTGCTGTTAGAACACCAAAATTAACCACAGGATGGAGGGGTAACGATGAGACAGTGTTGACTCAGAAAACATCAGAGTTCAAAAGATCTCAAAGATCACCCAGTTCAATTTCTTCTCTCATTTGTCAGATGGAGAGACTCAGGCCCAAAGAGAGTCTGGAGCAAGAGTTCCACAGATTGTCAATATCAGACTACTAGTTAACTACTAGGAAACTCCTAGTTAACTACTCTTCTGAAAGGCCCATGCTGCCTCTCTAAAATTAGGTTCAGTTCCCAATATGGCACCTATTTATATTCGAAGAATGTTTTGAGAACAGGAGCCAGTCCTTGGCAACCAATGAGGGAATTTGTTGCTGAAGATATCACCTCTGGCTCCTTGGACTCTTTTGGGACTCTAATACTTCCAGTGCAAGAAAAATGTTAAAAATGTAACAGAATATATATATATATTTTTTTCTATGAAAAACTACATTAAACAAAATGAAAGATAGTAGAAATTTCTGGGCAAATTCCCTGAGTTGAACTTCCCATGTCCACTTGAGAATTACCCCCGGTGTCCCTTTTTTTCTCTATTTCTCTTTACATGAGGAGGCAGGAGGTGGCAACAGGCATGAGAAATCAACTTCACATTGTGATAACAAGAACAAAATATTTCATTATGGAAAAAAAAATATAGAATCTAAGATCTTATTTATGTCCTGGGCCCTGACCAGATAGAGGTACAGGATGACAGGTAGAACTCAGGCCAGAACGAGGCAGCCAAGGACAAATGCTAATGGGATAGAGAATTTTTCTAGGATATGGGGAAACTGATTATAACTTTGGTAATTTTTGATTCATCCAGCCTGGGAAAATTGTACCAACATGAGTGTATCTGACTAAGAATTGGAGTTTCTTCTATAGACAAGAAGGAAGAAGACTGTATTAAGCATGAAGGTATACATGCACACAAGGCTAAAATGGTGAGTAACTGAACAAATTAAAGACTAAAATTATCTGTAGAAATGTCCACAAGGCAAAGAATTTTAAGTGCAATTCGGTCTCCACTTTGCTTCTAGAATACATTCCTAAAACACAAAGCCAGTCATATCTTGACTCCTTACAAAGATCCAAACTTGGCATTTAATATTGTTCATGAGATCACCATCCTACTATATTCTTCCACAAAACCTATGCCCCAAATATGTTCTTTACCACTCATCCTTCTTAAAACATGTCCTTCATATCTACGCTTCTGTACTCAGTAGTAGTGGTAGAGCCAAGACTCGAATCCTGATCTAGTAATGCCAGATCAGCATCCTTTCTACTTCATTATGCTTCTTATTTAATTTATTGCTGCTTCATGCTCATTCATTATTATATCAATGAATAACAATAGTATATATAAGTATTAATGTTCATGGAGGACTATGTTCAAAGGACTTGATAACATGTATTACCTCATTTAATCTTCAAAACATCCCAAAGAAATAGGTGCTATTTTCCAGATAAGGAAATTGAGGGTCTGAGAGTTAAATAATTTGCTCAAGATTTCACAGATAGAGATGGGAAAATGGTGTAGATGATAGAGGCTTTGTTCATCCCTCTTGTGACCAAATCAAAGTAGCAACAGAAACACAGAGCAACAGCAAGTTAAGTTTCCTGGGATCTAGTTGAACAGAAGCACTACAACTAGAGAGAGAAATAATTAATCAACCTGCATCGGAAGAAGGTAGGAGGGGGCAAAGGTGAGAGGCTGCCAGGTTCTGAGTGGCTGAGTGGGACAGACGCTGCGGCAGCTGCATCCGGCAGCTGCGGATGCCTCTTAAAGGGGCCATGTCAGTGAGCAGACATTCACAATGACAGACCTGCTCGCTCTGAGCACCAGCACAAGGTCTGCTACACAAGGGCCACCAGGAACTTGCAGCGGGACACTGAGTTGTTGGAGTGAGGGATGGAGGTGAGGCTCTCTCCCAGGCAGAAGTGCTGGTGGTATCCATTGTTCTGCTGTTGAGCCCTCCCCACCTCCCAGTGTGCCCACGCAGTGCTGCCATAGCTGAGACGTCATCAAACTGGGTAACAGAGGTCGCTCCACTCAGAGGATTCCCTGAAACTCCGCCTTCCCCAAATAGTGGCCCTACCCAAGCCACATCCAATTGTAACCTCATTGAGGCAGGTGCTCTTTGATGAGCTAAATCCAGGACCCACATTGGTGGCAGCTGGCCTCGGTTTCTGGCGTGGTCTCTTGAGGAACCAGTAAGCACAGCATCTAAAGATTGCTTGTTGAATCTTAACACGTGGCCCTAGAGGGGCACAGGCTGGGGCTAAACTTGGCCTGCAGCTGAACCCCTCTCTGGACTGTGCCACTGTACACCTACTACATGAAGCCATGCTAATAAGACAAGGAGACTTAGGAGCTTTGTTGTACATAGAAATAGACACAGAAAGGTAGTCAAAATGGGAAGAAAAAGTAGAAACCATATGGGGGAACAGAAAAGAGATCCAGAAATAATGGAGTCTAATGCAATTTAACAGATGCAGAGGTGAAAACAGTTATGACGTTGTAAAGATGCTCAATGAATTTAGGAGAAGAGTAGATGAATTCAGTGAGGACTTTAACATAGGAATAAAAACATAATATAGAAATGGAAATAATAAAAGAGAACCAGTAAGAAATGAAGAATATATAATCTGACAAGAAGAGTATATTAGAGGGAATCAACAGAGTGGATCATCATCTTCTATATCGAACCACCAATATAGAAGATGAGAAAGCAGAAGACAATCAGAATGGCAAGAAAAAAGAAGCCAAAAATATAGTAATAATCTAAGGAGCCTATGGGACAGAATTAAATGTAAAAATATCTGTGCCATATGGATACCTGAAGGAAAATAAGAAGTTGAAGAACTATTTGAAGAAATAATGATGGAAAACTTTCTTCACCTGGTGAAGGAAATAGATATACAACCCCGGGACGCTCAGAGAGTCCCACAAAAGCTGAACCAAAAGAAGCTCACACCACGACATATTATAATTAAAATGTCAAAGGTTAAGTACAAAGATAGAATCTTAAAAGCAGCAATAGAAAAGCAGTTACCTACAAGGGAGCACCGATAAGACTGGCAGCTGATTTCTCAAAAGAATCTACCCAGGACAGCAGGCACAAAATACTCAATGTAATGAAAACCCAGAATCTACGACCAAGAATATTTTACCCAGCAAAGCTATCATTTAGAGTCGAAGAACAGATAAAGAGCTTCCCAGACAAAAATAAGCTAAAGTAATTCATTAACAACAAGCCAATTTTACAGGAAATGTTGGAGAGATTTTATATATTTATTTATTTATTTATTTATTTATTTATTTATTTATTTACTTACCTACCTACCTACTTACTTATTTACTTACTTACGTATTTTTATTGTTGTGACATTGGTTAATGAAATCCAGTAAGTTTCAGATATACAATTCAAAAGTAAGGAAATATACATATTACATTGTATATTCACTGCCCAATATTAGATTTCTTTTTGTCACCACATATTTAACCCCTTTATCCCATTTACATCCCCCTATCACCTCCCTATCCTCTGGTAACCAATAGTCTATTGTCCATGTCCATGAGTTTCTATTTGTTTGTTCTGTTAATTGGTTGCTTTTGGTTCATATCCCACATAAAAGTGATATCATGTGATTTTCAACATTTTTTGTCTGGCTGTTTTTGCCATTTTGTTTTAGGTTAGCTGACCCCTTTCAGTATTTCCTGTAGTGCAGGCCTCGTAGTGGAGAATTCCCTCAATTTTTGTATGTCTGGAAAGGTCTTTATTTCTCCTTCATATCTAAAGGAGAACTGAGCTGGATACATTATTCTTGGCTGGTAGTTCCTTTCATTTAATAGTTTGAATATTTGATTCCACACCTTTCTAGCTTGTAATGTTTGTCCTGAGAAGTTCGATGACAATCTAATGGATTTTCCTTTATAGGTTACTGTCTTCTTTTTCATGGCTACCCTGAGAATTCTTTCTTTGTTATCGATTTTTGATAATTTTAATACAATTTGTCTTGAAGAAGGCCTTTCAGGGTTGAGAAAATTGGGTGTTCTGTTGACTTCTTGAATTCCAAGCTCCAGCTCATTCCTTAGATTTGGGAAATTCTCATCAACTTTTGGTCTAAAAATGCTTTCTAGTCCCTGCTCCTTTTTTTCCCCTTTGAGAATTCCCATTATTCTTATGTTTCCTCTCCCAATGGTATCAGCTAGTTCTTGTATTTCTCTTTCATTATTTTTCATTCTTTGGTTTCTCTCTTCTTCCTACTGATTTATTTCTAGATTTCTGTCTTCAATATCACTGATCCTTTCCTCCATTTGGTCAACTCTATTCCCTAAGCTTGGTATTTCATTCTTCACCTCTTTTATTGTGTTCATCTACAGAAGTTCTATTTGGTTCTTTTTGAGGGTTTCATTCTCCTTGCTAAAAAACAGTTTCTGCTGATCTATTTGTTTTTTTTTTTTCACTTCTCGGATTTGTTGAAATGAATTATTTTGTATCTCATTGAGTTTTTTCAGAAGTACCATCCTGAATTCTCTGTCATTTAAGTCGCATATTTCTATGTCTGTAAGCTTATTTTCTGGAGATTTTTCTATTTATTTCTGACATTAGTTGTTCATGGTGTTTAATGGACTTTTTCTCTGCCTGGGCATTAATGGACGTGTATTCTACTGTTTTTCCAGAAAGAAGATTTATTATATAAATGTCTCTCATTAGCCTGTTGCAAAGAAGGTGTTTTTCTTTTGGTTTCCAGTAGGTGGCGTGTAAACCTTTGGATCCCTGCTTTATATAAAGTCTTAATAATGCTTTTTAAAAATTATAGATATTCAATCATGCTCACTACCCTCAGTCTCAGTCCCTGTCATTGTTAGTGACAATTTCGGTAGTGTTTGCTCAGATTCCCCTGGGGCTCCACAGTGTTCGGTTTCAAAGAATATGGAAGGCGGGGCCATCTGGCTTGGGGGATGGGGGCTGTGGTTCAGCCTTGCATTTTGCAACCGTGGCTGGTAATAATCAACTGTTGGTTCTCTGCCATCCCCACTTCTCTGCCGTCCTCGCTTCTCTGCCGTCTCCACTTCTCTGCTTTCTGCACTGATGCCTGGGCACTGCTGCCGGTCGTGTGAAGCTCACAGCTCTCCCAGACAAGACTGTTAAGTGAACATGACACATCTTCTCCCCTCCCCTCTCCTCCTATAGGGAGCCTGGCTGCGAGAGGCATCTTCTTTGTTTCTTCCACTCTCCCACCTGACTCCCGGGTTTCAGACTTGTGGTAACACTTATGCACAGATCCCATGCTCAGACGTGTTGGTGTGCAGTTTGGGTGTTTTTTGTTGAGTGTTAGAAGTTCAGCTCATTGTTGTTTCAATGGGAGAGATATAGAGACATCTTTCACTCAGCCATGTTTCTCATAATTTGTCATAATTTACTTTAATTTGAATTTCTTGAATTACTAATATTTCTTGAATTTTTTAAAAGAGTGAAGCTCAGTGTACATAAGTTTCAAGATCTTCACTCAGGTTACAAAACTCAACTGTAGAACAACTACAGATATAATTTTAAAGTAGCTTATGTGGAAACTTTCTAGAGGTTTTATTTGTCAATAAATTCAATATAAATCAATAATGTGATATGGTTGGTGATATCGCTAATTTCAACTTAAGGAAATGAATAATTATTTAGTGTCTTAAAAAAGGGAGGTGACAATCCACCTTTATTTGTCTTTAATTGTTCTACACTTGGAACCTTGCCTACACCAGCTTCAGGCTCCAGACCATTAATAATGGCTTTTACAGACTGATATAAAGAAAGTGAGCAGTGTGGAGAATGAAGTGGAAATGTGCCCTATGAAGAGTGACTGAATGAGCTTAGGAGAAGAGAAGACTTGAGAGGCATGGCTTCTGACTTCAGAGGTTGGAACGATCATAGGAAAAAGAGAATAGCTACATACTGGTTTATCCCAGAAGGCAGAGCAGTATATAAGGGTAAATACCATAAGGAGAATAATTTTAGCTCTACACAAGGGATCTTTGTTTCTAAAAGAAATCTTGGAAAGATTTGGATTAGATGTCTTTAACTTCTATCTCAGTCCTGAGGTCCTAGATCTATGTGGATGCTATTGCTTCTAATCATCTTAATCGAAGATAATCAATCAGCTTTGTAGGTGGGGGAGAAATCTTGTAGAATAGTGCTTTTCAAACTTAAAATGCATGTGGAATACTTAGAAGACTTGTTAAAATGTAGGCTCAGATCCGGTAGGTCTGGGATGGAACCTGAGATTCTACATTTCTATCAAATTCCAAATGAAGCCAATGCCATTGATTTAATACTACATTTTTTATTTTTTAATTTTTATTAGTTTCAAGTATACAGTACATTGGTTAGACATTTATATATTTAAAAAAATGGTCCCCCTAATTGCTCTTTCTCTCCTCTGGCTCTCCACCTAACCATTACATTAATGCTAACTGCATTCCCTATGCCATGCCCCCTTCCCTGTGACCATCTATCGACTACTAATTTGTGCTTCTTTAACCCTTTACCCCATTCTTCAAGCCCTCCATTCTCCCCTCTGGCTGTCACCAGATTGTCCTCTATATTTGTGAGTCTGTTTTTGATTAGTTTGTTCTTTTTGTTGCTTAGATTCCACATCTAAGTGAAATCATGTTGTTAACACATATTCCCAACTGTGATGATATAGCCTCCCAAAAAGTGAAAATTGTTTTGAGGACTGTTGGGGAGAAAATCTTAGCTACTATACTGCTTTATGGTCCTATGAAGGGTCACAGTATGTGAACAGATATATGGTAAAATGAGAATTAAAATTTTATGAGAGAAGCAATTTGGAAAAAAAAAAAGTGTGAAGAGGCTCCTGGTTAGGGAGATCTAATCAAATGAGACACTTGCTTTATTGTCTTCCATGTTTTCCAATTATTCAAACCAAACTATTTCTTTAGCTGGATTCTAAAACTTCCACCAACTTATTATACACCCCACTCCTTCACTCTTACTCCCTGGCCTTTGTGTGTTGTGTCCTGTGGAGCCAGCTGCCTCAGTTCAAAGATAAGCTCTGCTAGTTTCCTAGTTTCATGACCTTGTGCAAGTCATTTCACCTCTCTGTGCTTCATTTTTCTCAATTGTCAAATGGGGATTATTTGAGGGGGATTACTGAGTTGCTGCATGATAAGTGCTCAGAGTGGTGTCTAGCACATACGAAGTGGCTCAGTAAAGCTGAATTCCAGCTATTCTCACTCAACAGAACGGAGAACTCAGGTTGGAGTACAGGATTCAGGAATATGTTCTGATACCAAGCAGGCATATGACTAAATGTTAACCCCTGAGGTGAGACAATACATTCAATCAAAGCTGTACTCATTGTGTGTGGGGTCCTGGAAGAAATATAGGGATGAAAAAGCTCAGGTCTCTGCTCTTCTGCAGCTCTCAGTTGGCAGAAGGAGAAGTCAAGAAAGGAGCACTTCACTGTGATAAATGCAAGAGAATAAGAGGTAGTGGAAGATAAAACTGCAAAGATAAGCTGGAATCCGATTCTAGAAAGGAAATTTATATATAATGTTAAGCCTGAAATGATCAGTCCTTTCAGGATCAACTTCACAGTCTCAGTAGGGGGATGAATCATTCATCCTGTGACCCTTTCCCCCTGGAGAATGATTTTACACTCTGCAGAAGCACCTTCAAATTCCCAGAAGCATGGATTCAGCATGCACAGGATGACATCTGTTCGTGGTCAATCTGTTACTGCCAGAATTTCAGTAAGTTCAGGGCTCATATTCAGTCAAGTTCTTGAAGACAAGTCAGATTCCTCAAAAGAAACTCACACCTTTTTTTTTTTTTTTTTTAATATAGTAGGGGAAAAAAACGGTTTTCTCTTTCTGGGATCATGAATTATTTCCTCCTGATGCAGTTATCTTCTTCATCTTTGGGAATAGCTTGGTGTAATAGAATCCTAAACAGGCTGTTGATTTGTTTCAGTGGACAATTTAGTCAGAGTGAACAGATGTATAAAAACATAATTGAAGGTCTCTTCAAAGATCTGTAGAATCAATCCTCACAAACACAACCATTTTAACCTTTGATTGCTTCTACTGCAATGCTTACAAATGATTTTCCAGTTCTAGTCAACTTTCAGCGTCAGGAAGCTTGCTCCTTTCTTTCTTTTTAAATATATATATTTTTTAAATTTAAATTATATTTGGCATAAAATATTATATTAATTTCAGGTATGCAACATAGTAATTGGAAATTTATATAACTTATGAAGTGATCAACCTGATATATCTAGTACCCATCTGAAACCATACATAGTTATTACAATATTACTGGTTACATTCTTTATGCTATACTTTACATCCCCATGACTATTTTGTAACTACCAATTTATATTTCTTAATCCCTTCCCCTTTTTCACCCACTCCTCCCACTCTCTTTCATCAGGCAACCCTCAGAATGTTTTCTGTATCTATGATTTTGTTACCCTTGTGTTTGCTTTTCTGTTTTGTTCTTTAGATTACACATGTAGGTGAAATTATATGGTATTTGTCTTTCTGTGTTCGACTTACTCAGCACAGTATCTTCTAGGTCCATCCATGTTGTTGCAGATGGCAAGATTTCATTCTTTTTAAAAATTTTTATGGTTAAGTAATATTCCAATGTATATATGCACTACCTGTTTTTCATCCATTCATCCATTGTTGGACACCCAGGTTGCCTCCATATCCTGACTATTGTAAATAAAGTTACAATAAATATATAGAGGCACATGTCCCTTCAAAATAGTATTTTGAGTTTGTTTGGAAAATACCTAGAGGTGGAATTATTGTGTCCTTTCTCTCTTGTTAAAACCTTTGTTTTAAAGTCTATTTTGTCTAGTATAAGAATTGCTTATTTTTTTATTTCCATTTTCATGAAATATTTTTTCATCCCTTTACTTTCAGTTTGTTATGTGTCTGCCAATCTGAAGTGACTCTCTTGTAGGCAGCATATATAAAGGTCTTATTTTCTTATCCTTTCAGCTACCCTATCTTTGGATTGGAACATGTAAACCATTTATATTTAAAGTAATTATTGATAGATATGTAGTTATTGACATTTTATTATTCATATTTTTTACCTTTCTTTTTTCTTCTTCTTAAAGAAGTCCTTCCAGTATTTCCTGTAATATTGACTTGGCAGTGATAAACTGCTTTAGTTTGTTCTCATCTGGGGAGTATTTTTATCTGTCCTTTGATTTTAAATGGTGACTTTGATGGGTAGAGTAATCCTGGTTGCAGTCCTTGCTTTTCATCACTTTGACTATTTTGTGGTAATCCTTTCTGGAGTGCAAAGTTTCTGTTGAGAAATCAGCTGACGGTCTTATGAAGCTCCCTTTTAAGTACCTAACTGCTTTTTTCCTGCTGCTTTAAAGAACCTCTCTTTGTCTTTATATTTGGCATTTTAATTATAATATGTCTTGGTGTGGGCCTCTTTGGGTTTCTGCTTTTTAGGACTCTCTAAGGTCTGTGACAATCTATCAACTACTAATTTATATTTTAACCCTTCACTGCATTTTCCCAGCCCCCCAAACCCCCTCCCCTCTGGTTGTCATCAGATTGTCCTCTATGTTTGTGAGTCTGTTTTTGATTAGTTTGTTCTTTTTGTTCCTTGGATTCCACATATAAGTGAAATCATATGGTATTTATCTTCCTCTATCTGACTTATTTCACTCAGCATAATAACCTCTAGGTCAATCCATGTCATTGCAAATGGTAGGAAATCATTTTTCTTTTAATGGATGAGAAATATTCCACTATATATATGAACCAAAACTTCTTTATCCAATCATCTGTTGATGGGCATTTAGGCTGCTTTTATATATTGGCTATTGTAAATTGTGCTGTCATGAACATAGAGGTGCACAGATCTTTAGGAAATATTGTTTTGGTTTTCTTTGGATAACTACCCAGAAGTACAATTGCTGGGTCAACAGGTATATGCATTTTTAATTAAAAAAATATGGTGGCATTGGTTAACAAAATCCAGTAATTTTCAGGAGTTCAATTTAACAATAACGCTTATATATATTTTTTCACTGTGTGTTCACCTCCAATAGTTAGATTTCTTTCTGTCACCACATATTTGACTCCTTTTACTCTGTCTACCTCACTCTTCCTCCCTCACACACTATCCTCTGGTAACCACCAGTCTATTGTCTATGTCCATGAGTTTCTATTTGTTTGTCCTGTTAGTTTGTTGCTTTTAGGAGTATATCCCACATATAAGTGATATCATGTGGTTTTCAACTTTCTCTGGCTGATTTCACTTAGTATGATTATCTCGAGGTCCATCCATGTTGTCGCAAATGGCAGTATTTCATCTCCTCTTATGGCTGAGTAACATTCCATTGTATAAATGTACCACAGCTTCTTTAGCCAATCATCTTCCGTAGGACACTTCGGTTGCTTCCATGTCCTGGCCAATGTTCACAATGCTGCTCTGAACATTGGTGTGCAAATATCTTTTCCAGTACATGTTTTCGAGTCTTCAGAGTTAATACCCAGTAGAGGGACTGCTGGATCATATCATAGATCAATTCTTAGCTTTTTGAGGAACCTCCATACTGTTTTCCATAGTGACTGCACCAATTTGCAGTCCCACCAGCAGTGTATGAGGGTTCCTTTTTCTCCGCATCCTCTCCAAAATTTGTTATTACTTGTCCTGTTGACAACAGCTATTCTAACAATTGTGAGATGGTATCTCATTGTGGTTTTGATTTGCATTTCCCTAATAGCTACCGATGATGAGCATCTTTTCATATGTTTTTTGGCCATTTGTATGCATTTTTGGGAGAAGTGTCTGTTCAGGTCCTCTGCCCATTTCTTGATTGGATTGTTTGTATTTTTGTTGCTATTGAGCTGTATGAGTTCTTTGTATATTTTGGATATAGGGCCCTTATCGGAGGAATTGCTTGCAAGTGTATTTTCCCATTCATATGGTTGTCACTTTACCTTGTTGATGGTTTCTTTCGCTGTGCAGAAGCTTTTTAGTTCGATGTAATCCCATTCATTTATTTTTGCTTTTACTCCTCTTGTCTTTGAGATCAAATTCACAAAATCTGCTTTAGTCCAAGATCCATGAGTTTAGTTCCTATGTTTTCTTCTATGCATTTTTGTTTGTTTGTTTCAGGTCTTATATTCATGTCCTTAATCCATTTTGAATAAATTTTGGTATGTGGTGATAGACAACAGTCTAGCTTCATTGTTTCGCAGGTGGCTTTCCAGTTTTCCCAACATTATTTATTGAAGAGGTTTTCATTTCTCCACTATATGTTTTTGCCCCTTTGGTTGAAAATTACTTGCCCATATAAACATAGGTTTTCATCTGGACTCTCGACTCTGTTCCACTTGGTCGGTGTGTCTGTTTCTCTGCCAATAAAATACCATTTTGATGATTTTTGCTTTGTGGTATAATTTGAAGTTTGGCAGAGTGATGCCTCCAGCCTCATTATTTATGCTCAGGATGGCTTTGGCAATTTGAGGTCTTTTGTGCTTCCATACAAATCTGATGATTTTTTGTTCTATTTCTTTAAAAAATGCCAATGAGATTTCAATGGGGATTCCATTAAATCTGTATAATGCTTTAGGTAATATGGTCATTTTAATTTTGTTGATTCTTCCATTCCAAGAACATGGAATATCTTTCCATTTCTTTGTATCTTCTTTGATTTCTTTTAATAGGGTCTTATAGTGTTTATTACATAGGTCTTTCAAATGTTTCATTAGATTTATTCCCAGTATCTATTCCTAGGTGTTTTATTCTTTCGTTGCAATTGCAAAAGGAATTACTTTTTCCACATTTTTTCCTGATACTTCATTATTAGAGTATAGAAATGCCATGGATTTTTGAACATTGATTTTGCATCCAAAAATTTTATTGTATTTGCTTATTCTTTCTAGTAATGTTTTTTTTTGTGTGTGTGTGTGTGAAGTCTTTAGGGTTTTCTATATAGAGAATAATGTCATCCACAAATAGAGACAGTTTGACTTCTTTATTTCCTATTTAGATGCCTTTTATGTCTTTCTCTTGCCTGACTGCACTCGCTAGGACCTCCAATGTTATATTGAATAACAGTAGCAATAGTGGACAGCCTTGCCTTGTTTCTGATCTTA
Source organism: Pteropus medius (assembly GCF_902729225.1). NCBI lineage: Eukaryota > Metazoa > Chordata > Mammalia > Chiroptera > Pteropodidae > Pteropus > Pteropus medius. The sequence goes on along the minus strand of NW_024353905.1, from coordinate 3,300,930 downwards.
GAGAGAAGCTTTTTAGTTTTTCACCATTATGTATAATGTTGGCTGAGGGTTTGTCATATATGGCTTTTATTATGTTAAGATACTTTCCTTATATACCGATTTTGTTAAGTGTTTTGATCATAAATAGATGCTGTATCTTGTCGAAGCTATTTCTGCATCTATTGATATGATCATATAAATCTTATTCTTTAATTTGTTTATGTGGTGTATCACATTAATTGATTTGTGTATGTTGAACCATTCCTGTTACCCTGGGATGAAGCCCACTTGATCGTGGTATATAATCTTTGTAATATGTTGCTGTATTCACTTTGCTAGTATCTTATTTAGAATTTTTTGCATGTGTTAATATTGGTCTGTAGTTTTCTTTTTTTGTGTTATCTTTACCAGATTTTGATATCAGAGTAATGTTGACCTCATAAAATGAGTTGGGAAGTGTGGCCTCCTCTTCTGTTTTTTGAAAGAGTTTGAGAATAGGTGTTAAATCTTTGAATGTTTGGTAGAATTCACTGGTGAAGCCATCTGGTCCTGGACTTTTACTTTTTGGTAGTTTTTTAATGATTGTTTCAGTTTCCATACTGCTGATCAGACTATTTAGATTTTCGAGATCTTCTTGATTGAGTCTAGGAAGATTGTATTTTTCTAAGTACTGGTCCATTTCTTCTAAGTTATTAAATTTGGTGTTATATATGTCAATCTTTGAGAATGTTCTATGTGCAAAGGAGAAGAATATATAAGCAGCTGTTTTGAGATGAAATACTCTGTAACTGTCAATTATGTCCAGTTGGTCTAATGTGTCTTTTAAGGATGTTATTTCCTTATTGATTTTCTGTTTGAATTATTTGTCCATATCTAACAGTGGGGTATTAAGTCCCCTAATATGATAGTGTTTTGTTCTGTTTTTCCCTTTAGTTCTGTTAGTAATTCTTTTATATATTTCAGGGCTCCCTGATTGGGAGCATAGATATTAATAAGTGTTATGTCTTCTTGGTGTAATATTCCCTTTTTCATTATGAAGTATCCCTCAGTATCTTTCTTTACCTTTTCTATTTCGAAGTCTATTTTATCCGATATTACTACCGCTAAGTCTCACTTTTCTCTGAATGCATTTGCTTGAAATATCATTTTCCACCCTTTCACTTTGAGTTTATATTTTTCTTTTGGACTGAGATGTGTCTCCTGGAGGCAGCAAATGGTTAGGTTTTGTTTTTTGATCCAATCTGCAAATCTGTGCCTTTTTATTGGTGAATACAGGGCATTTATATTTACTGTGATTATTGAAATATGAGGTTTTTCTATAGCCATTTTATCTTTTGCTTTCTGGTAGTTTGGTGTTTCTACTACTGTGTGTGTGTGTGTGTGTGTGTATTTTGTTGATATCCCCTCTGGTTCTCTTTTTTTATGTTACGTTTTTCAGTTCTGAATCTTTGACATGTGGTTACCATAATGAATATGTAAAGGATATATATTAGTCCATTTTCTCCTGTGTGTGCCTTCTTTCCATTCCCCATTGCAAATGTGGATCTTTTAATCCTCTTCTTTTCTGGATACATTATTCTTGGCTGGTAGTTCCTTTCATTTAATAGTTTGAATACTTAATTCCACTCTTTTCTGGCTCATAAGTTTGTGCTGAGAAGTCTGATTATAATCTAATGAGTTTTCCTTTACAGGTTACTGTCTTCTTTTCTCTGGCTGCCCTTAGAATTTTTTCTTTGTCATTGATTTTGTATAATTTTAATACAATGTGTTTTGGAAAGACTTTTTGTGTTGAGATATGGGTGTTCTGTTGACTTCTCGAATTCCAAGCTCCAGTTCATTCCTTTGATTTTAGAGTTTTTCCTCAACTATTGGTCTGAAAATGTTTTCTAACAAGAATAATACCCATTATTCTTGTTTCCTCTCCTGATGGTATCAGCTAGTTCTTGTATTTCTCTTTCATCATTTTTCATTCTTCTGTCCTCTCTTCTTCTTTCTGATTTATTTCTAGATTTCTGTCTTTGATATCACTGATCCTTTCCTCCATTTGGTTGACTCTATTTCCCAGGCTTGCTATTTCATTTTTCACCTCTTTCAGTATGTTCTTCATCTCTGGAAGTTCTATTTGGTTCATTTTGAGGGTTTCAATCTCCTTGCTAAAGAACTCATTCTGCTCATCTAGTTGTTTTTCCAATTCCTGAAATTGTTGCTATGAATCATTTTGGATCTCTTTGAGTTTTTTTCAGAAATACCATCCTGAGTTCTCCATCATTTAAGTAGTATATTTCTGTGTCTGTAAGCTTATTTTCTGGAATTTTTTCTGTTTCTTTCTGAGCTGCCTTGTCACCTTGGTTGTTTATGGTGTTTAATGGACTTTTTTGTTTGTTTGTTTTGCCTAGGCATTACTGGAAGTGTATTCTGCTTTTTTTCTAGAAAGATTTATTATATAAAGATCTCTATTTAGTCTGTTACAAAGAAGGCATTTTTCTTTTGGTTTCCAGTATGTGGTGCCCAAGCCTCTTGGATCCCTGCATTATATAAAGTCTTAATAATGCTTTTTTTTCTTATAGATGATCAATCATGCTCACTACCCTCAGTCTCAGTCCGTGTCATTGTTAGTGATAGTTTTGGTAATGTTTCTGCCAATCCCCTGGAGCTCCACAGTGAACGAGAATAAAGCAGCAGTAAATTAAATAAGAAGCATAATGAAGTAGAAAGGATGCTGATCTGGCATTGTTAGATCAGGATTTGAGTCTTGGCTCTACCACTACTACTGAGTATAGAAGCATAGATATGAAGGACATGTTTTAAGAAGGATGAGTGGTAAAAAACATATTTGGAGCATAGGTTTTGTGAAAGAATATGGAAGATATAGAAGGAAGGGCCCTCTGGTTTGGGAGATGGGGTATGTGGCTCAGCTTCGTGTTTTGCAACCATGGCGGTAATAATAAACTGTTATTTCTCTGCTGTCCCCATTTCTCTGCTTTCTTCCCTGATCCCTGGGCACTGCTGCTGTGTGGAGATCGAAGTTCTCTCAGGCAGTGTTTTTCATGGATCCTGCCACACCCTCTACCCTCCCTGTCATCCTGCAGGGAGCTCTGGCTGAAAGGGGCAGCTACTTTGTTTCTCCCAGTCTCCCGCCCATATTCAGACCTATGGTAGCTCTTATGTGCAGATCTCATGCTCAGATATGTTTGTGTGCCGGTTGGGTGATTTTTGTTGTGTTTTAGATGTTCAGTTTATTATTTCGAGGGGAGAGATATGGGGACGCCTCTCATGCCACCATTTTTCTGATGTCACTCTTCATTTTTAATTTTTTGAAGAACTTCCAAACTGTTTTTCATAGTGGCTGTGCCAATTTGTAATACCATCATCAGTGTATGATTGTTTTCTTTATGCCACATCTTTGCCAACGCTTATTGTTCTTTGATTTATTGATGAGGCGATATCGTATTGTGGTTTTTATTTGCATTTCTCTGATGATTAGTTACCTTTAGTGTCTTTCCATATGTCTATTGGTCAACCGTATTTCCTATTTTAAGAAAAAAAAACTTTTTCATATCTTCTGCCCATTTTTAAATTGGACTTTTTGCTTTCGTTGTTGTTGTTGCTGAGTTTCATGATTTCCTTATAAATTTTTGATATTAATCCTTTGTCAGATGTTTCATAGGCAAATATCTTCTCTCATTCAATAGGTCGTTTTGTTTTGTTTTATTGATGGTATCCTTTGATGTGCAAAAACATTCAGTTTGATGTAGTCCTATTTGGTTATTATTTCTTTTATTTCTCTTGTCCAAGGAGATATGTCAGAAAAAAAAATTACTAATAGCAATATCAGTGAGTTTCTTGCCTATGTTTTCTTCTAGAACTGTTATGCTTTCTGGTCTTACATTTAAGTCTTTAAACCTTTTTGTGTTTACTCTTGTATATGGTGTAAGATGGTGCAGTTTAATTTTTTTGTATGTATCTGTCCAGTTTTCCTAACACCATTTATTGAAGAGACTGTTTTTACCCCATTGTATATTCTTGCCTCTTTTGTCATAGATTAAATGACTGCATAGGCATGGGTTTATTTCTGGGCTCTATTTTCTGTTCCATTGATCTGTATTTCTGTTTTTATGCCAGTATCATTCTGTTTTTTGTTTGTTTGTTTGTTTGTTTTTTACTATAGACTTGTAGTATAGTTTAATATCAGGAATTGTGATACCTCCAACTTTGTTCTTTCTCAAGATTGCCATGGGATGGAGAATTTTTATGGTGCCATAGAAATTTTTGGATTATTTATTCTAGTTCTGTGAAAAATGCCATTGGCGTTTTAATTGGGATTGCATTGAATCAATAGATTGCTGTGGGTATTATGGCCATTTTAATAATGTTGATTCTTCCTACCCATGAGCACGGTGTTAGTCTTCCATTTATTTGTAGTTCTTCAATTTCTTTTTTCCATGACATATATTTTTCTAAAAACAGGCCTTTTACTTCCTTGATTAATTTGACTTTTAGGTATTTTATTGTTTTTGATGCAATCATAAATGGGATTGTTTTCTTAATTTATCTTTCTGATAGTTCATCATTGATGTATAAAAATGCAATCAATCTCTGAATATTCATTTTATATCCTGCTACTTTACTGAATTAATTGATCAGTGCTAACAATCTTTAGTGGTTTCTGTATATAACATCATGTCATCTGCAAATAATGACAGCTTTACTTTTTCCTTTTTAATTTGGATGCCTTTTATTTCTTTCTTGTCTGAAAGTCTTAGCTGTAGCTAAGACTTTCAGTACTATGTTGAATAGAAGTGGTGAAAATGGGTATCCTTGTCTTATTCCTGATGTTATGGAAAACACTTTTAGCCTTTCCCCATTGATACTGATATTAGCTGTAGGTTTGTCATATATGGCCTTTATTTTGTTGATGTATGTTCCCTCTATTCCCACTTTGCTGAGAGTTATTATTATTATTATAAATGGACCTGAATTTTGTTGAATGCTTTTTCTGTATCTATTGATATGATCATATGATTTTTATCTTTCAATTTGTTAATGTGGTAAAACACATTAATTGATTTTTAGATATTAAATCAACCTTGCATTACAGGAAGAAATCCAACTTGATCATGGCATATGCTATTTTTAATTTATTGCTGAATTCAGTTTGCTAATATTTTCTTGAGGATTTTTGCATCAATATTCATTAGAGATATCAGCCTACAGCTTTTTTTTTTTTCTGTTTGTTTGTTTTAGATTCAGGTGTGGTTGGTCTCATAAAATGTGTTAGAGGCCTTCCCTCCTCAGTTTTTTAGAATGGTTTGAGTAGAATAGGTGTGTTTCTTTAAAGGAGTTTAGTAAAATTTGCCTATGAAGATATTTGGTCAGTTTTTTTTTTTTTTGAGAGGTTTTAATGTTTTTGATTACTGATTCAATTTTGTTGATGGTAATCATTTGGTTCAGATTTTCTGTTTCTTCTTGACTTAGTCTTGGGTGATTGTATGTTTTAGAAATGCATCCATTTCTTCCAGATTGTCTAATTTGTTGGCATATAATTGCTCATAATATTTTCTTAAATCCTTTATTTTATTTTTTTTTGATAGAGTTGTAGTTACTTTTATTTCATTTCTGATTTTATTTATTTGGGTTCTCTATTTTTCGTTGTTGTTGTTGTTGATGAGCATGTTTAAAGGTTTATCAGTTTTGTTTATCCTCTCAAAGAACCAGCTCTCAGCTTCATTGATCTTTTGTAGTGTTATTCTGGATTCTATTTTGTTATTTCCGACTTGATATTTATTGTTTTCTTCAACTCATTTTGGATTTTCTTTGATGTTTTTTTTTCTAGTTCTTTTTTTAATTTTTTTTTATTAGTTGGCATACAATATTATATTAGTTTCAGGTATATAACATAGTGATTAGACATCTATATAACTCACGAAGTGATTTCCCTCAATAAATCAAATGCTCCTTTGACACCATACATAGTTATTACAATATTATTGACTATATTCTTTATGCTATATTTTATATATTCATGACTAATTTGTTACTACCAATTTGTACTTCTTAATCCCTTCCGCATTTTTCACCAACCCTCTCAACTCCCATCCCATCTGTTAACGTTCAAAATGTTCTCTGTATCTATGAGTTTGTTTCTATTTTGTTGTTGTTTATTTTGTACTTTAGATCCCACATTTTTGTAAAATCATACGGCATTTGTCTTTTTATATCTGACTTACTCCATCAGCACAATACCCTCTAGGTCCATCATGAAATATATTTTTCTATCTCTTTACTTTCCGTCTCTGTGTGTATTTTAATCTGAAGTGAGTCTCTTGTAGATAGCCTATGTGAGTATGTTATTTTCTTATGTATTCAGCCATCTTATCTTTTCATTGGAGCATTTATTTATTTTTTTTCATTTGAAGTATTTTTTGATAAATATGTAGTTATTGGCATTCTTTATTCATATATTTCCTGTAATGCCGGCTTTGGGATAATGAACTCCTTTAGCTTTTTCTTGTCTGGGAAGCTCTTTGTCTATCCTTCGACTCTAAATGATAGCTTTGCTAGGTAAAGTAATCTTGGTTGAAGATCCTGGTGTTTCATCACTTTGAATATTTTGTGCTAAGCTCGTCTGGCCTGTAAAGTTTCTTTTGAGAAATTGGATGACAGTCTTATGGGAGCTCCCTTGTAGCTAATTAACTGTTTTGTTTTCCTGCTTTTAAGATTCTCGTCTGTCTTTAACTTTGGCATTTTAATTATAACACGTCTTGCTGTGGTCCTCTTCGGGTCCAATTTGTTTGGGACTCTCTTTACTTTCTGAGGTTGTATGTCTGTTTCCTTTACCAGGTTAATGACGTTTTCAGTCATTATTTTTTGAAATATTTTTAATTTCTTGCTCTGTTTTTTCTCCTACTGGTACTCCCATGACGCGAATGTAGTTATGCTTGATGTTGTCCCACAGGCTCCTTATACTATCTTTATTTTTCTGGATTCTTTTTTCTTGTTGCTGTTCTAACTGGGTGTCCTCTGCTACCCCATCCTTTATATCACTGATTTGATCCTCTACTTCACCCACTCTGTTAATTCCCTCTCATGTATTCTTCATCTCAGATATTGTATTCTTCATTTCTGATTGCTTTTCTATTATGTTTTCTATTTCTATTTTTATGATTTCCATCTCTTTGTTAAAATTCTCACTGAGTTCATCTACTCTTCCCCTCAGATCAGTGAGCATTCTTATAACCAGTGTTTTGAACTCTGTATCTGGTAAATTGCTTGTCTCCATTTTGTTAGATTTTTTTTCTGGAGCTTTGTTTTGATCTTTCTTGTGGGACATGCTTCTTTTTCACCCAATTGACTGCCTCCCTGTTCCTGTTTACATGTATTATGTAGAGCTTCTAAGTCTCCCAGTCTTAGTAGAATTGCTTTATGTAGTAGGTTTCCTGTGGGGTCCATTGGCACAGTCCTGGGAGAGTTCCAGCTGCAGGTTAATTTGTTAATTTAGTCACAGCCTGTGCACCTCTGGAACTACCTAGTAAGAGTCCCAAAGCAATCCACAGATGGTTGCCACCTGTGCTCAATTTATAGATTCCTCTGGAGGCCAAGCCAGAAACAAAGGCTGGCTGCCACTTGTGCAGGGATTGAGGCTGCTCAGCAAGTGTTATGGGGCATGCTGAGGCCAGCTTTTTCATCTTTGGGTTTTGTGAGCCTTTGAGAGATTTTAAGAATGTCCACAACTTGAGCCAATACAGGCCATTTGTATGGAAGAAATTACTCAAAGTGTCTTGGGTGGGCCCACAAGTTGGGAGAGACAGAATCTCAGGGAATCACCTGGGAAGTGCAACCTGTGTTATCCAGGTTGATGGCCCCTCAGATATAGAGATTCCTGAGTCTGCAGGCTGGGATGGGGGATGGCTTCACAAAAGAACAATGGATTCTGCTAGCACTTCTGTCTGGGAGAAAGCTGCCCTTCCAATCCTCGTCCTGAAGCCATCTCTGTGCCCCACACCTATGTCCCTGGCATCTCTCAAGCAGCTGCCCCAGTGCTGGAGCTCAGAGCAGTGAGTCTGTCAGCGAGTAAATCTAGGCATGGGCCCTTTAAGAAGAATGTCTGTGACTGCTACAGCCCTCCATTTCACTCAGCCAAACTCTGCTGGTTTTCACAGCCAGAGGTTGTGGGGACTTCTCTTCCTGGCCATGAAAATCTAGACTGGGGACCCCAGTGTGGGGCCAGGACCCCTTGTTCCTCAGGTTGGGGAGGGGGCTCTGCAGCCAAGAATGCCCTCCCAATTCTCTATCACCACACGAGGTTGTGAGATCGAGCTGTTTTAGCATCTCTGCCCCTCCTACTGGCTTAAAGTGACCTTTTATTTTTATCTCTAGTAATAGGACTTCTGTTGTGGTCATGAGAGGAGGCATGTTCAGCCTATACCTTCTACACCATCTTGACTGGTACCCATCTAGTTCTAAGTGTAAGATTAGCTTGTTTATTTGCGATTTTTTTCTTGATCTAGGCTTGTATAGCTATGAATTTCCCTCTTAGGACTGCTTTTGCTGTGTCTTGTAGATTTTGAGTAGTTGTGTGTTCATTTTCATTTGTCTTTAGGTATCTTTTGATTTCTTCTTTGATGTCATTGGTAACACATTCATTGTTTCATAGCATGTTGTTTAGCCTCCATGTGTTTGTGTATTTTCTAGTTTTTTTTCCTTGTAGTTAATTTCTAGTTTCATTCCATTGTGGTTGGAGAAGACACTTGATGTGATTTCAATCTTCTTAAATTTATTGAGACTTGTATTATGGCCTAACATGTGGTCTATCCTGGAAAAGGTTTCATGTGCAGTTGAGAAGATTGTATATTCTGCTGTTTTGAGGTAAAATGTCCTGAAAATATTAATTAAATCCATCTGTTATATTGTGTCATTTAAGGCTACTGGCTTCCTTGCTGATTTTTTGTCTGCAAGAACTGTCTATTGGTGTCAATGGGGTGTTAAAATCTTCTATGACTGTATTACCATCAATTTCTCCCTTTATGTTGGTCAATAATTACTATATATATGAAGTTGCTCCTATGTTGGGTGTGTATATGTTTACTAGAATTGTGTTTTCTTGTGTGGATACATTTATTGTTATCTAATATCTTTTTTTGTCTCTTATTATAGCTTTTGTTTTAAAGTCTAATTTATCTGACAAGTGTTGCTACACCAGCTTTTATTCCATTTCCATTTACATGAAACACCTTTTTCCATTCCTTTACTTTCAGTCTCTGTGTGTCATTTTTTTTTTCCCCCTCTGGAGTTTTATCCTCTTGTTTCATTTGTGGCCTATTTCTTTGTTTTCTTGGTACAGTTTCCTCTCTATGTCTGTTTATATATTAATAAGATTCATTACATCTCCCAGCCTTGCCCAGGGGGCCTTATGTAGTAGATATCCTGTGTGGCCCAGTGGTACAGTCTCCTTTTTTACCTGTGCCGGGGTCTCTGGGTGTGTTCTATATGTGGTCATGTGTGTTCCTTTGTTGTAGCTCATCTTTGATTTCTGTTAGCATGTCAATGGATGGGATTGACTCTCAGGCTGACTAGCAGTGGGGATTGGCCATACCTACTAGGTATAAGCTTCTGTGTGTGGGCTGACCCCATGGAGTGAGATTTACCCCAACGGGCTCATATACCTTTTTGGCTCACCTTTAATTGTGCTACTTATTGCACTAGTCAGGTGGTGCTCTGTTGTTCTCTGATGTCAACCTTCATGTGTATTGTTTCCGGGGCTCCTTAGAAGGAACTCCTATGTCAGTTAATGTCAGCTGCTGCCTTTGATTGTTCAAGGTTACCTGGTAGGAGCTACAAAGCAATAAGTGAATGGTTGCTTCCTGTGCCGGATCTGGAGGAAATTGAGAGAGACCACACTGAGAGCCAAAGTCAGTTGTTCCCAGTACTGGCCCTGGGATGGCTCAGCAAAAGGACCAGTGCACCTCAAGGCTTGAGGCTGTCTGCCAGTTGCTGGTAAGTTTCCACAGCTGTAAGAGCTTTTCATTGCTAAGGAAGTTAGTTGGGGCGGGAATCCAGGGAGTCACCAGTGTAAAACATGCAGATTTAATCCAGCCAATGCAGAATCATGTTTTGTTCCTATGCTGAATCTGTGGCTTTCTATAAATGTCTCAGATCACAGCAAGGCCAGCTGCTGCTCACATCAGGCCTACAGACACAAAAGAACTATTCATGAAAAACTATTGCTCAGGGTATGGCTTGTGGCCACCCCCATGCAAAAAAGTCTCTCCTGGGATACATGAGCTGCACAAGCTGAGAGCTGTTGTTTGCTGTCATAATCATGGTGCAGAGAAAGCACAGAGTGGAGCTGGATGCCCGGCAATGGGCCTACCATGGTCAATTTGTGGGTTGGCTGGTGCAGGGTCTCAGGGAGACACAGGGTGGAATGAGCCAATTTTGTCAGGCCAATGCAGATTGCTGTCAGTGCTGAGTTTGCAGGCTCCCACAAAAGTCACAGATACAGCGAGATCAGCTGCCATCTGCCTTGGGCCTGCAGACCCTAGCGATCTGCCCAAGAGACACTGCAGTTCAAGTTGGCACCAGTGGCCCACCACTAAAATTCTCCCCTGTAATATGTAGGCTGCGTGAGGGTGGTATGAACTGAGGACTGCTGCCTGCCCACGAATGTGTGGCCCAGGGAAGGTGCAGGGTGGGGTTGGCTGACTAGCAATGGACCCATCATGGGCAATTTGTGGGTTGGGTGGGGCAGGGTCCCAGGAAGACATGGGTACAGTGGGCCACTCTCACACTGCCAATGCAGCTTCAAAAAGACCATAGGGGGAAGAGTTCGATACAGGCAAGATGGCACTCATCTACAAACTGCCCCAGAGGGGATTCTGACAAAAGATCAATGGCAGCTGTCCCTCCAGCCCTCATTCCAATGCTACACAACTCAGCCCCTCCTCATATGTCTCTTTTGCTTTCCGAGCTGCCAACCCTCCGCTGGAGTCCAGGGTGAGTGTTTGTGAGTGAATGAGTCTGTATGCAAGCCCTTTAATGGGGACATCTGGGTTTTCAGGTTCCTTCTGTCTCACTCAGATGGCCAGAATCACCACTGATTTTTACCATCATATTTTCTGAGAATTCTTTCTGGGACTGGAACACTGGGCTAAGGAGCCCCTGTATGGGGCTAGGGCCCTTTTTCTTTCAGAGGGGCCTCTGAAGTTGTGCTCTCCTGCCTGGTGCTCAACCACCATGCGTGGGTACAGGTCCAGCCTGCTTCGCATCTCCGCTCCTCCTATCAGTCTCGATGTGGCTTTTTCATCATATCCTCAGATGTATGTGATTTGATCAGTTAGATTTTAGGTGGTTCTCCAGATTATAATTTGGTTGTAATTTTAATGCAGTCACGGAAGGAGACAAACCCTGCTTCTACCTAGCCTTCCATGTTGACTCTGCTCTAGCTTCTAAATGGCTGATTCAAGTCTCTGCTTTGTCCTATCTACTGTTGATTCCTCCTAAGGTATTCTTCTTTTCAATTATTGTATTTTAAATTTCCGACTGGTTCTTCTTTATATGTTCTATCTTCATTTTTATTTTTTCTATCATTTTGTTAAAGTTCTCACTAAGTTCATCTACTCTTCCCCTAAGTTCATTGAGCATCCTTGTAACCAGTGTTTTGAACTCTGCATCTGGTAGAGTGCTTGGCTGTGTTTTGTTTAGTTCTTTTTCTGGAGTTTTGTTCTATTCTTTCATTTGGAACATATTTATATTTTTTCCTTATTTTGGCTGCCTCCGTGTGTTTGTTTCTATGTATTAGATAGGGCTGCCATGTCTCCTGGTCTTAGTAGAATGTTTTTATGTAGTAGGTGTCTTGTGGGGCTCAGTGGTTCAGTCTTCCCTGGGTTGTGTGTGTCCTTCCTTTGTAGTTGACTTGGTTGTTCTTTGCACATCAATGGCAAAGATTGACCCTTGTGCTGATTGGTTGTGAGGATTGGCCAGTGAGGTGCTGACCCTACAAAGTAGGATTTACTTTAGCAAGGCTCTGGGGCTGGCACAGTCTACTTTTTGGGTGTGTTTTCCTCTGATGCAGCCCTGGATGATGCTCCAGCTCTGTAAAGTGTGCGGGTCCCAGGGTCTCTTGCATGGGACCCTGCCATAGGCCAAGTTCAGCCACAGCCTTTGCCTTGCCCAGGACCACTTGGCAAGAGGAACCAAGCAATCAGAAGATGACCACAACCCGTGCTGGGCTTAGAGGTACCTTGAGAGGCCAAGCATGGAATTGAGGCCTGATGCTGCTAAAGCCGAGCTTAGGGATTCTAAGCAAGAGGTACTGGACACACTGAAGCCAGATGCTGCTTGTTTAGGTTTTGTAAAACTTTAAGAGATTTTAGGAAAGTCTTCAGCATGAGCCAAGACAGGCCATTTGAATGGAAAATCCACTGGAGGCAGCTTGGATTGGTCTGAAATTTGGAAGAGGTGGGGGTCTCAGAGAATAACAAGGGTAGGGCGACCAGTGTTAGCTAGATTGTTGGAAACTCAGATAGGGTGGCCACCTGTGTCTGCACATAGGGAGGTGCCATTGTGAGGGGTTGGCTCAAAGTAGGAATAATGCCCTCTGCTAGCACTTCTGTCTAGGAGAAAGTTGCCCCTCCAGTACCTGCCCTGGTGCCAGAGAATTCAGTTTTTCCGTGTATGTCTCTGGTGCCTTTTGAGCAGCTGTCCCAGTGCTGGAGCTCAGAGCAAGTGAATCTGTCAATGAATAAGTCCGCCCTCAGGCCTTTTAACAGGAACTTTTGTGACTCCTGCGGCCCTTTGTCTCACTCAGTTACAATTTCCACTGGTTTTCACAGCCATAGGGTGTGGGGACTTCTCTTCCTGGCACTGGAATCCTGGGTTGGGATCATTGCTTTTCTGGGGGACCTCCACAGCTGAGATACACTTCCTGATTCTCAACTGCCAATGCAGGTGTGGGACCAGCTCGTTTCACATTTCCACCCCTCCTACCATTCTCAAATGGCCTCTTTTGTGTGTTCCCAGTTGTAGGACTTCTGTTCAGTCAGACTTCAGGCAACTCCCAGTGACGATTGTTCTGTAGTTTAGCTATAATTTTGGTAGAGCTTGCTTCTTTCTGAGACAGCCTATCTCATTTCTAAGCAACTCTACCATTACACATTTATTTCTTCTGTTAAATTAAAATGTATCTTTTTGTGGCTTCCACTCACAGGCCCTAGGTTTATCAACTGGCACCATCCATCTGTTTCCTCCTCCCATGATAGTCCATTAAAGATCTAATGTGTCTCCATAATCTTTTCTCCAGACTTACTAGCTTTTGTTCCTTCAAAAGTTCTTCATGGTCCTTATTAGAAGCTCCTTTTCCAGGCTGTTCACTACCTTTTGGAAATATTCCATTTTGTCCTTGTCACTATGGGATCTCCTAACACTGAATCCAACACCAAAAATCTGTGGCTACCAATATTTAGTTCATCTGGAAGAGTCCTGAAAGTCAGAAACCCTACAACTTAGTCCCAGCTCTGTCACTGCTTCACTGGGTGATTTCAAGTGGGCCTCTTCTCCTCTCTATGCCTCAGATTCCCCAATTATTCAGAGAAAGATAGACTCCATGACTTGTTAATACTCTCCAAAAAATGTCATGGCTCTGTCTAAGATAAAATAGTAAACTCAAATAAAGAATAAAGGACTGGATTTATAGTAGGAGTATTTGGGCCAAATAACTTTTCTCTCATGTTCCTGAAAGCCTCTTAGCTCCAAGTTATCCACATATGGAAAACTCTGGCCTCTAACTGTTTCCCACACCTTGATTTGAAGCCCTGGAATTCCAGTCTGGTGGCTTGAAGGTTTGGTGATGGCTGAAAAAGCAGAACCCAAATTTGCAGACACAAAGCCTTACAAACCTGGAGTAGTCAGGATAAGAGCCTTTTTGGTCCTTCCAAAGATGGAAAGGTTCACAGGCAGTAATGTGTACTCAAACTGCAGGCTCCAGCAGTCTGAGGAGCTTCTGGATGTGGACATAGACCTAGCCCCAGAGACTCACAAACCTGTCTATTACACATTAAAATGTGTAGATACCTGGCCGTCAGAGTCCACCTTTATGGAGGATCAGTTCTACTCCTGCCTTCTTCTATCTTACCTCTTGTTATGGTAGAATGGCTGCATTGAGATGGAGCCCTAGGAAGCCCCACATGGCACGGTATAAAAATTCGCTCCTCAGACTTCTGGTCCAGACTAGATGGCATAAACCAGATTAGATGACATTCTCTCTGCTTCTCCATGCTAAGGACAACTACAAACCCTAGAAATAATGCCAAGAGGCAAAGAAGGAGAACTCTGAAGAGTGGTAAGTAAAGGCTAACCGATTTGAAACGCTAGGCCTGGGGGAACAGCACAGTGACAAGCTGTCTTACACTTATAAATTTGGCAGTTTAATACAAACGTACCAATTCTTTGAAAGCCACAAACTACTGAAACTCAACTGAGATAGGCAATTTCAATAATTGTGCAATCATTGAGAAAATGGATTAAAAATCTCCAGAAAAGTAAATTGCCAGGCCCAAATCATTTAACTGAAGAATTCTGCCAAACATTTATAGTAAAATTAACACCAATTGATACTTCCCAACTAATTTTTTGAAGTATTACCTTAATTACAAAACCAGACAAAGATTATATGTAAAAAAGAGAAAACTACAGATAAATATACCTCATGAACTTAGACACAAAATGTGTCAACACAATATCAGCAAATTAAATCCTGCAATATATAAAATTTACATACAGTGGAGAATTTCTAACCATTGCAATAAAGCAAGAAGAGAAATAAAAGGCATTAAGACTTAAAAGGAAAAAAAAATAAGCCTTTCCTAATTTCAGATGGTGTTATTGTCTGTATAAGAAATTCTAAGGGATCTGCCCAAACCAACAACAACAACAACAACAACAACAACAACAATCCCTACAACTAATTAGTGAGTTCATCAGCATCACAGGATACAAGATTTAGACACAAAAAGGAACCATATTTTAACATACTAACAATAAACATGTAGACGCCAAAATTAAAAATATATTTATAATTGTTGCAAATAAAATGAAATAGATATAAACTTGAAACATGTGTAGAATCTGTATGCTGAAAATTACAAAATGTTGATAAATCAAAGAAGACCTAAATAAATGGAGAGACATACTGTGTTCATGGATGAGAAGTCTCACCATAGTAAAGATATTAATTCTCTCTAAATCAATTTATAGATTTAATGCAATTTCTATCAAAATCCCAGTAAGTTTTTGGTAAACATAACCAATTTTGTTCAAAAATTTATGAGGAAAAACACAGACCATAGAATCGCTACAACTATGATTTTAAAAAATAAAGTGGGAAGAATTACATCACCCAATATTAAAGTTTATTACAAATCTACAGTATTCAATACAATATGGTATTGGTAAGAGGGGCAGACACAGAGATCAGTGAAATAGAATAAAGAATCCTGAAATAAACACAAATATGCTCAATTAATTTTTCACAAAGGTACAAAAGCAATTCAGTGTAAGAAAGATAGACTTCAGTGGTTCATTAAATGGGCAAGTTGGACAGCAGGCGGAGAGGAGAAAGGGAGAAATTCTTCAAGATCTAGGGCTAGGTTGAGAATTCTTAGACTTGATGCCAAAAGTATGATCCATAAAAAGAAAATTTTGTAAATTGAACCTCATAAATGTTAAAAACTTTTACTCTGAGAAAAATTCTGTTAAGTGGATGAAAAACAAGCTACAGACTGGGAGAAAATATTTACAAACTGTATATCTGACAAAGGCCTAGTATCTAGAATATGGAAAAAAATTATCAGAAGTCAACAGTAAAAGTCACTTAAATTAGAACATGGCAAAAGACATAAACAGATATTTTATTAAATATGACATATAGATGGGAAATAAGCACATGAAAAAATGTCCAACTTTATTAGCCATCAAGGAAATGCCAACTAAATTAACAATGAGATATAATTACACATTTATCAGAATGGTTAAAATAATGACAATACTAATTTATTCAGAGAATCTCAATCACTTTCTTTTAAAACTAAACATGAAATTACCTTATGAATCAGAATGTTCACACAAAAAATCCTATACATGAATGTTCATAGAAGCCTTATTTATAATAGTTCTAAACTGGAAACAGCCTAGCTGTATCTCCAGGGATGAATGGTTAAACATGATATATATATATATACACATACATACATACATACCATGGAACACCACTCAACAATAAAAACAAACAAAACTATTGACACAAGTAGCAACTGGATGTATCTCAAGGTAATTATGCTGAGGAAAAAAAAGTCAACCCCCAAAATTACACACTGTATGGTTCTATTTATATAATATTTTTGAAATTATGAAATTAAAGAGAGAATAAATTAATAGTTATGAGAAAGGGGTGGAAAGGAAGTGGATGTGGTTTAAAACGGCAACAGGAGGGAGACTTACCATGATGGAACTGTTAAGTATCTTAACTATGGTGGAAGATACATAAAACTATACACATGATAAGATTGCATGGGGCTAAATACACAAATACAGACATTGAATATAAATATAATTGGAAAATATGAATAGGATCTGTGGATTGTATCGATGTCAGTATCACAAATGTGATACTGTACTCTAGTTTTGTAAACTGTTACCGTTGGCAGAAATTGGACAAAGGGTACAAAAAAAATCTATATTATTTCTTACAGCTACATGTAAACCCATAAATAACTGAATATAAATATACAAATTTCAAATTAAAAAAAAAACTTTCCCCTACTTGGGCCAGTGGGTTGGAACCACAACCTTGACCCTGTTCTACTCTGTTCATCTGTTTTCCTCAAGGAGCAATGGAATCTACTCCTGTCTGGGTCTTAGTGTTCTTTTCTGATAATAGTTATAACATTTAACATGTGAATAACTCTTCATGGTCTACAAAATATTTTCTATTATCTCATTTGAGCTTCACAAAACCCTGAGAGGTAGATAATGTTTTCTTTATGGATAGCAGTAAATTGAAGATCAGAGAGATTAAGTAACTTGTTTAAGATCACATAGACAGTAAGAGGCAGACTAGGTTCCAGATCTAACTCTAAATACCACCCTATTTCTACTATACTACACAATCTTTCTAGTTTCTACATGAGAATTTATTATCCATCTATTCATTCATTAATCCAAAAAAACATTCATTGGGAGGCCTTCTCTGTGTCAGGCCTTATATTGAGTCCTAGACATATAGAGATAAACAAGATATGACCCTTGCTTTTAAAGAACCTATACTCTAGAGAAGTTGAGTAAAATATCATCAGTAACATTGTCCTCGGTTTACCATGTAGAATGCAAGAAAATCCACAACAGTAGCAGGATTATAAATGTAGTTGGGTAGTCATAGGCATTTACCATAGTCACAAAGTCCAGCTTGGACTCAGTCTATTTCTGTGGACTTTATTTTTCCTACCTCCTTGAGAATCTTTGCATTTGTATACTTCTCATCCCTTCTAGCAATGCTGGTCACTGGGAAGCCTAGTTCTTTCTGTCTTAACCTCTGAGAATTCAGGTAAGACCACACTTCCAAATGCTTTCTGACCTCTGATCAGAGGTCTCCTGATCTATACTGCAAAATCCTCTAGAACCTTATTATTTTCAAGCTGTTGGTCTCTCCTCATCTTTAGGTGACAGTCTCTTGTTAATCGCTTTACCAACATGTTTCTTGATCTTTTCTTAACTTGTCACTATGCCTTAATTTCACTCCATATCTTGGTCCAATGTGCCTTTCCTCTCAGTACTTATTCATACACACACACACACACACACACACACAC
>NW_024353905.1:3273159-3283082 GCF_902729225.1 Pteropus medius | reverse complement strand
GTATACGTTTGTGTGTGTGTGTGTGTGTGTGTGTGTGTGTGTGTGTGTGTGTGTGTAGACATCCTCTACTGGACCATGACATACCTAGAAAATGGAAGAGATATTAATACACATGGAAGTCAAGATAACATTCACCTGAAGTTTTAAGGGCCCAACCCGAAACTCACACTTGAGCAGGCAGACTTTCTCATCACATGGGCTCAACTTATACCCTCTTACAGCCTTGGTCAGTGGAGAGCCTGTGAAAACCCCAGAGCCAAGAAGTTTTTAAGGGCCTACGATAGGATCCCTTTCCCTTTATACCCACCCCCAAGATCCACTTGAGAAGTCAACTATATGAACTTCAAAGGTTCTTCTTGACACTGCAAGAGTATCTCCTTGACAGAAAGGAGAACACTGAGACTATGTGCAAAATACTGAGTATATCAGGACATGTTTACCCCCTAGAAAATTGAGAGTCTAAACTACAATTGGCCAAATAAATTGAATTTTAGAACACATGTTTTTTAGTGGAAAGGAGCAATATATCTATCTTAAACCAATAATAATAATAATAATAATAATAATAATAATAATAATAAATTCCTTGTATCTATACAATGATTTAAAGTTGATAAAGTGCTCTTACATACATTATCTCATTTCCTGTCAGGAAGTGATAAAGCCAGGACTTGATACCAGGTCTTCTTATTTCAAGTTTATTTCTCTTTCTGTAACACTAAGCCTACATGAACTGGGGGTGGGTATTTGGAGCTCCAGTTTGGATATGAGGTATTTCCCCCTTTCTCAAATCTCTTCTTGATTTTCTATATGCTATGCTAGAATCCTCCTGGACAATTGCAATAGTCTCCACCCTGATAGGCCTCCTTGCCTTCAGTTTCTCTTTCTCCATCCTCTCACTCATCCTACACAGAGCCTCAGAGTGATCTTTCTGGAGTAGATATTTGATCAAATCAAATACTTGATTGTCTTCTGTGTTTCCCCATTGTTCAGGTCAAAACTATCTCTTTAGCATGAATTCCAAAGCCTCCATCAACTTATTCTTCACTTAAGTCTCTCACTCCCACTCCCTGACCCTTGTGCCCTAAACTTGTTTTCTATAGCTGGTATGTTCTTTCTCCCCCATTTCTAACTAGGGCTATTATACTTATCTTCCCAGGCCTGTGTTAAACACAATAGCCTCTGACCACTTAATCAAAAGTAATGTTTTCTATTTGCCATAACATTCTCTGTCATGTACTGTATTTAAGTATTTGTTTTCAACCTCCATTGAATCATAAACTGTTTATGGAAGAATATGTGTTGCTCATTAATGTTCTTGCCTATCAACATATCAACCCAATATTATACCTGGCTCAGTAAGTGTATGCTCAATTGAAATCAAGCGATTAGAGGTCTGGAGAGAAAGAAGTGACAGAAAAGACTAATTCAGGTAAGCCTCCTTTTGTAGCCTCAATGGGAACAGCCTCAAGATAGTAACCCTAGAGTATTTCAGTAATTTCAAGACTTCTCTAAGTTCTTGCAGTTTAATAATCAGGTACATCAGGAGTGATGGGCCACTCAATGGATCCAGCTGTCTCCTCACTTTTAGAAAGCAGTTGCTAAGACAGGTCTCATGACTCATTCTGCTTATAACCAAGAAAATGCATAAAAATGACCCCAGCCATGAGCTTCCACCATCCTAGTTGCTTCTCCAAGCAATGAAGAAAATCCATCTCTGGGAAGAGACTGTGATGGGAGTTGGAAAACTCTCTTATAAAACTAAAAGTCTGAATTTTAATTCTCTCTCTGCCACTGTGTAGTTTTATGACCTTGGAAAAGTTTGTTCATGTTTCTGGACTTCAAGTATTCCCATCTGAGAGGTTTGGAACATATGGTCTCTCTCTTTTTTTTTTTTAATTAAAAAAAATGTGGTTTCTTTGTTTAAATAATTACTAAGTTGGTTCATCTTTTAGTAACAGACCTCCTTTTCCATAGCCCCCTCATTCAGTCCTGTATGATCACATCATCATCGCTGTCATCATCTTCTTCCTTCTCCTCTTCTTCATCCTCATCATCTGGTAGTTCTTCCTCCTCCACTTCCTCTTCTTCATCTAGACAAACCACCACCTCAGCTGGCTTATGTAATCAAGACTCAAACCAATCCAGTACCAGCTGGGTGCTGAATCTTGACGCCTGACTCGGTTGAGGGATATCACTTTCCCAGAGCCAATCATGGGCTTCTCAGTACCTCTCCAAGGGCCGTATATTTTGGGGAGGTGGGAGGACTGGCAGAGGTGGTATCTCAGCCCATTCATTCAAGGAGTGGTTTGAAGGCAATGGCGTGGGAATTGCTGGGTCCTGGAAACTAGAGACATCAGGTACTATATTGCCCCCAAGCCATTTTAGTTGCCAATGCTTCAAGGCATAGCATATGTCACCAAACAACTGAATAATTTCAGTCTAAGGTAAACCACTGATTTGTTATAATTTATGGTAATCTTCACACATGTCCCTTGGCACTATAAAAATAATGAAATGAAGATAGCCAGCTGCTCTTTGGTTTTGCACTTGGTCTTTCACTGATGTGTGTCTGGGGAAAGGTACTTTGCAGGGCCAACCCTACCTAGTACTGAGTTATACCTTAGCCTCTGGGACCAGGCTGGCTCCACATGTGAGGGTAGTGCCTGTACATTGGGTGACTGTGGCTATGGGATACACTCCAATAGTTGGAGGGTTTTAAGGTTGTTGTAGCTCCATTAGCCAGTACTGGTCTGGGCTGCTTGGGTCCACACAAGCTGGAGCTCCTCAGAAGATTGGAGGGAGGCAGATGAGACTGACAGGAGAGATGTTAAGACTGTTGGCCTTGAAAAAAATATAATAAATGACAGAGACTTTGTTCATCCCTCTTGCAACCACATCAAAGTTGTGACAGAATCACAGAGCAAACAGAATGCTAAATCACCTGGGATCTAGATGACAAGCACTACAACTGCGGGGGGAGGGGATAAGAAATCACTACACAACAGTAGAAAGTAGGAGAGGGCAAAGATATGAGGCTGTCCCATCCCCAGCAGCTGAGTGAGACAGAGACTATGGTAGAAGCAGCTGCAGACAGCTCTTAAAGGGGCTGTGTCCATGAGCGAACTTTCATGGTGACGGACTTGCTCACTCTGAGCACCAGCACCAGCACCAGGTTGGCTGTATGGGGGGCACCAGGGACTTACAGGGGGACACTGAGTTGTTGGAGCGAGGGCCAGAAGAGGGACTTTCTCCTGGACAGAAGTGCTGGTGGTATTCATTGTTCCTCTCTTGAGCCTGCCCCATGCGCAGTGTGTGGACTCAGTGCCACCATAGTTGAGACATCATCAGATTGGATAACAGAGGTCACTCTACCCAGAGGATTCCCTGAAACTCTGCCTCTCCCAACCCATGGCCCCACCCAAGCCACATCCAAATGTGTCTTCAGTGAGTCCTATGTTCATTGCTGAGCAGCGCTAAAACTCACACTAATGGCTGCTGACATTATTTTCTCCATGGTTTCTTGAGGCAACTATAAGCACAGCATCTGTGGATTGCTTGCTGAATCTTAACAGGTGGCCCTGGAGGGGCACAGGCTGGGGCCACTAAACCCTTACTACACAAAGCCACTTTAATAAGAGCAGGAGAATTAAGAGCTTTGCTTAGTACATAGAAACAGACACAGAAAGGCAGCCAAAGACAACAAAGCAGAAACCATATGAGAAAACAGAACAGGGATTGAGGAATAATAGAGTTGAGCAATCTAACAGATTCAGAATTCAAAACACTGAGTATATAGATGCTCAATGAACTTAAGGGAAGTGTAAATGAACTCAGTGAGAATTTTAACAAAGAGATAAAAAACATAAAAATGGAAATGGAAATTATAAAAGGGAACCAGTTAGAAATGAAGAATACATTATCTGAGGTAAAGAGTATATTAGAGGGAATTGACAGAGTGGATAAAGAAGAGGATCAAACCACCAAAAAAGAGGATGGGAAAGCCATAGACACTCAATCAGAACAGCAAGAAAAAAGAAGCCAAGACTATAATAATAATTTAAGGAGCCTATGGGACAAATTAAATGCAAAAACGTCCGTGTCATACAGGTACCGGAAGGAAAACAATAAGTTGAATAGCTATTTCAAGAAATAATGATGGGAACCTTCCCTCACCTGGTGAAGGAAATAGACATACAACCCTAAGAAGCTCAGAGTCCCAAAAAAGATGGACCCAAAGAGGACCACACCAAGACACAATATAATTAAAATGCCAAGTTAAATACAAAGAATCTTAAAAGCAGCAATAGAAAAGCAGTTGGTTATCTACAAGGGAGCACCCATAAGACTGGCAGCTGATTTCTCAAAAGTAACTATACAGGACAGAAGGGCTTGGCAAAAAAATATCCAACATAATGAAAACTCAGGATTTACAACTACAAATACTTTATCCAGAAGACCTATCATTTAGAGTTGAAGGGCAGATAAAGAGCTTCACAGACAAAAATATGCTAAAGGGATTTATCAACACCAAGCCAGTATTACAGAAAATGTTGGAGGGACTTCTTTAAGAAGAAAAAGCATATATCAAAAACATGAATAAACAATAACCACATTAAAGAATTAAGTGCTCCAACCGAAAGATAGAGTGACTGAATGATTAAGAAAACAAGACCCCTACATATGCTGCCTAAGACTCACTTCAGATTAAAAGACACACACAGACTAAAAGGAAGGAGATGGAAAAAGATATTGCCTTGATGGACCTAGAGGGTACTGTAGATAGAGAAAGACAAATGTCACATGATTTCATGCACAGTTGGAATCTAAAGAACAAAATAAACAATAGCAATGACAGCAAAAATGGAAATAAACTCATAGATACAGAGAATATTTTGAGGTCTACTAGATGGGTGGGGGGTTGGAGGGATGACAAAAAAGGGCAAAGGAATTAAGAAGTACAAATGGATAATTACAAAATAGACATGGAGATATAAAGTGTAGCATAAGAAAAATAGTTAATAATGTTATAATAAATGTGTAAGGGAGAAGAGGGGTATTAGATTTAGTGGGATGATCACTTTGTGAGTTATATAGATCTCTAATCAGTATGTTATACAACTGAAACTAATATATTATTGTATGCCAACTATAATTAAAAAAACTCATTGAATGGTACAATGTAAATATGAGCAATTAATTGCCTTATATTTCAATAAAGCTAAAAAAAAGGAATCTAGGACAACCTATGCCTTACACCTTTATACAGAAGATTCATCCCTAAGATATCCTGTGTCTAGGCAGTGGTGGCTAAGCTGAATGGATTATCAAATTGTGATATATTCATATCTTAAGATACTCACTGATAAAGAATAATGAGTGTCTGATACACATGAGAGCATGGGTAAATCATGTTCAGTGAAAGAAACCAGGCACAAAAAGTATCTGACTTATTCCATTGATTTGAAGTTTTAAAATAGTTAAAGTAAATCTATGGTGATAGTAATAATAATAACCATTTTTCAGAGATAGGTTCATGGAAAAGGGTTATATGAAATCTTGCTCAAGGGAAAGAAGTAGTCAGCCTTCAAACTGTTTGAAAATTACCTCTAACAAGTTTAATGTGATATAATTAAGTAATAGGCCTTACAATTCTGCCTGATATCTTTAATCTTCATGTGTAATTTAGGATTCTCAGGATTTGTCTATGGCTTTACTATAGCTTTGCTTATAATAAAAGATTCCTTAAAATGGCCACAAGTCAAAAAAAATGGAAAGAAAAAAAAAAAGGCTACTGGCCTCTTTGTTAGGAGGCATGGTATCTTCTGATTTGTGTCCTTCAAGGATAGCTAGAAACTCAAAGCAGTGCACCCTCCTCCTCATTCTGACTTAATTAGTCTGGACAGGGGCCCAGACATCAGTAGTTTTAAAAAGTTCTCAGGGTGCAGCCAGATTTGAGATTTGCTTGTGTAGTTTATTCATGATCCCAGCCTCATATCATGGTGAGGTGGTTGAAGAGGGAGAAAGGGCCTCTGATGTGAGAGGAGGGTTTCTGCCTGGTGCGGCCTGCTCCGAGTCCACTCATCTGGAGGGATGGGACCAAGACTGCCCAAACAAATGATCTTTAAGAGCCCTGGAGAGCTCTCGTTTGTTAAGTCACTTCTCCTAGGTTGATATTCAAGTGTCCTAGCCAAGACCAAGATTCTGTTACCCATATTTTCTCTCTGCAGCTAGTGATTTACCAGATCTGAGATAGCTGCTCTAGGGATGTTTTGAGGAATGTGGTGGGAGCAACTGGGCTGCTCTTCAAACTTCTTTCTCTTTGACTCTTACATCCCTGACCTATTCTCTGTATCCAACATATTTTAATATGACACCCATGGGATAGATGCCAGGGGTTCCTTAGCACAGGCTCCAGTGACTCATGGGTAGATAATCTGGCCAAAAGTACGTTTCCTAAAGATATTCTTTGCTTCATAGACCCAGTTTAAGTCTTCCTGGGCCAGGATTGCATATGACTTGTGGGGTGTGTACTTGGAAACTTAAGAATAAAATAATGTAAATAACCCTTATATCTTCAAACTGCACTGTATTTTTAGGGTGTGTTAACATCCATATTATATGGGGCAGAATGCCTCATTTTACAGGTGAAAAAAACTAAGGCATAGCAAAAAGACTTAGGAACAAAATTTGAAAGTGGCAGTATTGGAACTTAAACATGTCTTCCTGTGGTATTCCACAATCAAGGTAAGAGACAGGGCTAGAAAATAAACCACATGATTTTTTTTCTCCCAAATCTGTTATATTTTACATATAAAGAACAGGACCCATATGATGAGAATTGACTTTTAATTGTTACCTGTGAAATTGTTCACATAAAAGACACAGTGTTTTGTTTTGTATTTAACAAACTACTTGACAAACTTATTCATCCTCTAGAATTCCACCCAACTCCTTTAGAGTCAATATATTATTTTTCGGTACATTATTCTATTCTGAGTGCTACCTATCAAGACTAACCATATTATTTGTTTCCATGTGTTTCCCCTTACTAGTCTGAGAACTTTCTAGGGAAAGTTCCATATCTTAAGTTATCTTCTGTATATCCAGGGCATAGCACAGTTTCTGGCATAAAATAGCTCTTCAATGAATATTTATTCAAAATGGACTGAACTAAAAAAATGTGGAAATGGAAAGTCTTGGCAATTCTGGGATGAATGGTTGCTAAATCTTTAGATTATGGGGTAGACCTGGGACCCAAGGATGGCCCTTCCAAGTGTCATAGAGTGGGCATATATGACCTCAGTTTATAAAATAGGAGCCATGAGAGCCAAATTCCTGAAACCTGTAGACAGAAAAAAGTAGGACCCACATATTGTTAGTCTAGTTTTCTCCCATCGGTTTTGTCCAAGTGTATGATTATAGTCGTGGTGTTGTTGTTCCAAACCATGGTTGCTGAAATTTAGCAAGTAAATATAACTTCAATTTACCTTAAAACCTAACTTATCTTCCTTCCTCAAGTCTCTCTCCTATTTAATCCATCCTCTACGCTGACACCGGTGTTGTCTTCCATAAACACTTCTTTTCACTTTCCCTTTTCTCATAAACCTTCAGATGCTCCCTATTATGTCATATCTGCTTATGCTCTAGGCCCTTTGTAATCTGCCCCTACCTTGTATATCCAAAGTAGCCAACAATTCTTATATAATATCTAACTTCTTGTTCTGCATACACACTTTAGGCAAGTGGGCCTTAAAATTGAACATGCATCAGAATCTCCTGAAATGCTTGCTATAAAATGTATATTTCTTATACTCCCTCCCTCAAATCTGATTTAGTAGGCCTGGGGTGAGGACTCAAACAATCTTTATTTTTTTTCTTTAACACACTCATCAGGTGATTTTGAGGCAAGCAGTCAAGAGACCATACCTGGAGAAAGACTACATAACACAGATCACCTCATTTCCTTCCCCAGCAGGTGACATCTGCTGTAGGAATTGTCTAATTGGCATGCTACAACCTAACATGGATGCATTTCAGCTTATTGGGCTCTACCTGCCCATATTCCTTCTAGCCAGATCTTCCCAATATCCTGCCTTGACCTGATGGGATCTTTTGCCACAGGAACCATTTATATGTATTTTATTATATCTGAGTCTATGGTCACTTGTCAGTTTAATGTCTAGGGTCTGCTGCTGACCTTTATTTGGGACTTGACTTCCATGCTTTTTGGACTTGCTCTAACTTTTGATACTCAGGGCTAAGATTCAGATAGTTCCCATCTGTATGACAATACCAGTTCTTAAATTTTGAACCATACCAGTTGGTAAATAATCATTACCCTAAGTCCCCTGCATGCTACCTACTGCCCCAGTTCCTCACTTGGAACCATATGACCTTCCTGGAATCCAACAACTAAAGGGGTAAGGCCTCTAGAAACTTGCTCCAGCATCACAGGTCTACCTACATTTAGATATTTACAGGCCATTGCTATACAAGTTGCAATATTCTAAATATTAATCCTATGTGTGCCAAATCTTTTAGGACGTACTTGATTTGTAAATTTTCTAGATATTCATTGAATATCCATCATTTAACTTAGCCTAACATAATTTTAAGGTTTCAAGTTACCAAATTATTTGGAAACTATTTTTAAGTAGACATACCATATTATATAATAATTATTAAAGAGTTTATTTATAAACTTTTATCTTATTTAAATCTACTTAATTAACTTGTCTTAACAATTATGTATCACTTACTCATAAAAATTTCACAAGACATTAAACATCTAACCATCATGTTAAATTATTTTTCTTGCTGACAAAATATGTAACAGAGATAACATGAACTTATTTAACTTAGAGTAAACCTAAGTAGAATAAAAGTTTTATATCTGGATTAGCCTCAATGTCGATAACTCTGAAGACATGCCTGTTTTAATTAAACCAACAAAACTTAAAGTAGCTATTTTTTTCTAATTTTTATATTTTTATTTTTTCAATTATAGTTGACATACAATATTATATTAGTTTCAATTATGTATATGACACAGTGATTAAACATTTATATAACTTATAAAATGATCACTCCAATAAGTCCAGTACCCATCTGACACCACAATAGTTATTACAATACTACTAAATATATTCCCAGTGCTATAATCTATAACCCCATGACTATTTTGTAACTACCAATTTGTACCTCTTAATTTCCTCCGCAATTCACGCATCCTCCACCTCCCAATCTGACAACTGTCAAAATGCTCTCTATATTTATGAGATTGTTTCTGTTGTTTTTTGTTTTGTTTTGTTTTGTTTATCCTGTTCTTTAGATTCTACATATGACCTTTGTCTTTCTCTGTCTGACTTACTCCATTCAGCATAATACCCTCTAGGTTTAACCATGTTGTTGCAAATGGCAAGATTTTGTTCTTTTTATGGCTGAACAATAGTCCATTGTATACATGTACCACCTCTTCTTTATTCATTCATCTATTGATGGACACTGGCTTGGTGATAATGAACTCTTTTAGCTTTTTCTTGCCTGGGAAGCTCTTTATCTGCCTTTCAGTTCTATATGATAGCTTTGCTGGGTAGAAGAATCTTGTTTGTAGGTCCTTGCTTTTCAATTTTATGTTTTCTATCTCTTTGTTAAAGTTCTCACTAAATTCTTCTAATCTGCTGTTAATTCCTCCTAAGGTATTTTTCATTTCGATTATTGTATTTTTCATTTACGACTAGTTGCTTTTCATGTTTCCTCTCTCTACTTTTATGTTTTCTTTCTCTTTGTTAATGTTCTCACTGAGTTCCTCTCCTTTTCTCCTAAGTTCATTGAGCATCCATATAACAAAGATTTTGAAATCTGCAACTGGTAGATTGCTTGTTTCCATTTTGTTTAGTTCTTTTTCTGGAGCTT
Organism: Pteropus medius; assembly: GCF_902729225.1. Lineage (NCBI taxonomy): Eukaryota > Metazoa > Chordata > Mammalia > Chiroptera > Pteropodidae > Pteropus > Pteropus medius. Next base: position 3,273,164 of record NW_024353905.1, on the reverse strand, counting down.
TGTTC